>NC_061121.1:134234248-134310151 GCF_002878395.1 Capsicum annuum | reverse complement strand
ATTGCATTATTGTAGATGACAGAGCAAGGACCAAAGTCACTCCATAATAATTTTCCACTTTCACCATCAAAAATTTCCATCATTCTAAGAGAAAAGTACACAAGTATTTTAAAAAGGAAAAAAGTGTCTCACTATATTTCTTGTTAGAACCTTAACAAAACCACTCTTGAAAAATTAAAATCTTTGTAGAATGCTGCCGACTTTGTCCGAATTACCAATCAAAGGTACCTGATTCTAAGTTTAATCCTAAACAGTAGTTTAGGAGAGAGTATAAGTCAACAATAGGGGCCATTCAGATTAGCTATTTTTAAGAAACTCGACGTTTCAATCTTACTATTAGTAGCAATAAAAACAAAGAGGAAAAGTGATACTAACCTAATCGGGATTGTGCGCTGACATGAACCAAAGCCGGCAATAAATATGCCAAAGTTTTCCCAGAATCGGCTTCAGCAATCCCTATCAAGTCTCTTCCCTTTAAAGCCATTGGCCATCCTTGTGACTGGATAGGTATTGACTCAAAAAATCCTTTTGTTGAAATGACCTCAAGGCAATAATCTATTACACCAGTTCAATCAGAAAAATTTCAAAACATTTAGATAAATTTATCAATACATTTAGGTTCTCCAGAAGTAATACCAAGAAAGTTTGCCATATGTAACATCTGAATTTTTTTAGGGACGTCAATGCCTTCAACTGTGATATCACGTTGTGCACGATATATTGCAATATGCGTATATGTCATTCTCTTCTGCTAGTAAAGCAGCAATGCCCTTCTTCATCTCTTCATTCATTTGATGATCATGTTTACCAGCATCTGCATCCTCATTTTTTTACTTTTTTTCTAAGAAGAAATCGAAGGCGTACTCCAGAAGGACTGGCTTGAAATGATATATTATTCTCCACTAACAAGCAAGAGGAAATTTTTAATGCCAAAATGAATGTTCCTGGTTCCCTCTTATTCATGTGTCTGCAATAAGTGATAAGTTGTCCCCAAAGTCTAGAAAGGCAAAATGGAACTTGCAAGAGCAAGCCTTAAGGCAAGCAACCTTTAGCAATCAGAGATGACCATAAGGAGTAAAATGTCTAACACATTGATCAGTGAGGCATTCACCTCTTATACACTTCAATCCTTAGACAAACGCCTTGTGAATACTGTAAACCTTAAATAATTCGCTCTGTATACTCCTAGATATTTCATATTAGAATTTTATTTTAATAATCTAATAGTACTGTTTAATGCTATTTTATGGATAGTTACACGTGATGCTTGTCTCACACAAACAAATCTTAGAGGAGAAATGTGGTGAACTGTAGCTGATATTTTTTTAATGATGTAAACTTTATAAATGTAAACCAGCATCAAGAGAATGTTAGTGATTAGAAGCAATTACAAAAAACAAGCCTTACTAACTTTGAAGAGAATGAATAAAATCGAGCAAGGCCTCTACATCCTGTGTATCGTATACATTTTCCATATTAATCCAAAAACAAAAGCGTAGAAATACAAAGAAGCTTAAGACTAATTATATTTTTTATTTTGTCTTCGAAACTCCTAGGTCTTTTCTCACCACATAATTCACTAAATTACAGTAAGGATGTCATTCCATAGTTTTAAGTCAAAGTTACTCTTTCTCCACAGTCTAACCTCGAAGAAAACCTAAGACATATCTTGGCTTGACCCACTTGATTCCTAGAAAAATGAAAAAGAGGTCCAATAACTCAGATGTGAACTTACAATAAAGGAAAAAGGGCATCTACTGTAGATAGTCATTCCTCTCCTCTGTAACTTGCTTTAAGCTAGGCGTGCATTTGTTCTTGCCAACTAAATGAAAAGTTGAATCTTCTAAGGGAAATAGCTTTTACATATTTCTCTCTATGGTAAATAGGGATTTGAGGTTAGTATGCTGGAGAGCATTAAAGTGAATAGCAAGATTTGACCGAGGAAGTGTCATCCTTTTTACCTTTCCAACATTTATGTAGTAGGGAGTAGGAATCTAGCGGCCACCCATTCCTACACTTCCAAATTGTAAGACACGTCATTGTTCTTTATCTTCTTTAGAGTCTCTTTTGTTATGCCACGGTAATAGAGCTACTTATGATTTAGATTCTTTTTTTGACAAGGTATTTCATATTAATACCTTAACAAACACTCAAACTTGTCCTCAAGCAAGTAAGTACTCCAACTTTGAGTATAAAATTTTTTATTCCTGAATGAAATAAATAATATAAAACTCTCATCTAATCTAATAAGACTTTATCATCATTTCTCTATTTACGAGCTTGACGTCCCTAGGGCTTTCAACTGGCAAAAGATGGAGGGACTGGTGGCTTAGGTCACAAGTTCGAGCCCACACCATGTGGAATAAGCATGGTATTTAAGTAGAGAAAGGTAAAGGTGAAAGACAAGTTTTCACCAAGTACCAAGAGCCACGGTTGATCCTAACAAATTTATCGATCATTAAAAAAATCCTTTTCCCTTGAGACAGTCTAACGGACTTCATTTAGCTTCCAAAATCACTACTCAAATTGAGTTTTATCATTGCCACCACAACCCCTATTTTATAGTATTTTAATGAATAATCAGCTTAGAAATACATAGAGATATCCTCTTATATTCCACATATTTCTCACCACATACTATTGTCCAATAAGCCAAAAGAACAATTCTCCATTGACCATATTATATGACTACAAACATAATACATCATTCATATAAAGATTTGGATACATGAATTCTTAACTTCATCTATATCCTCCCCTTTAAGCAACAAAAAAAACACAACCACAATAATTTCTTAATCTCAATAACAAAATTAATCTACCACATACACCTTCCTTTTATCCTGTCTTAGAATTGTACCAACAGTTGAATGTACTCAAATTAGAGTAAATATAGACTCTCCAAATATGCTGCTGCACCATGTCGGATCCTTAAAAAATGTACTATTTTTGGAGGATCTAACACACATTGGTCGGCATTTTTGAAGATTTAGTAGCGACATAAGACCATGAATCTGTCCTGAAAAACAACATTCTACCAGTCTATTTAAACATGAACAGGCATGAAATATAACTATTACAGCAGCCTAAAACTTACTTTCTGGGGAAGAAGTCCATTCGGACGCATGATGCTAGGGGTCCTATAATCCTTTGGTGAAGATAATATTTAACCCTACCAAAATATATTTGACATAATAAAATTTGTAATTCCATAATAGTTCCGTATTTGAATTAAAATTAGGTGAAACCAAGTTAAACCTCTCCTCCTAACTTTTTCATATGTGATGTCCAACATCGTACACAATTTAGATCTGTCGGATGCTCGAGCAAAAAGATTTTATCACTTCACCATTTCACCTTCGTAGAATAAATTTTAAGCAGTGAATTAACTTGCCAATGAGCTCTTTAAGATGTCTGCAAAATAACACATAATTATGATATAAGAATCCACAGGAAAGAATGAAAAGGATCAATTAAACACAACGTAAAAGATGTCAATTCTGCATTGTAAGATAAAAGATCCGAACTAAACCTTCCACCTCCTCCTTTTCTACCACTATGCCCTCCATCAAAACCCCTAGTGTAGTTTGTGAGGGAGAAGGAGAAAGATCGATGGGTTTTTTAATGTTAACATAAGCACAATTAATGGATTTTTGTAACAATAAATACAATTAATGAAATTATTAAGAAAATTATAAGAAAGCAATTAAAATAAGAACAAGCTCAAAAAAATAGGAAAAAATATAAATCACAATCCTGATCATTGAGGCATGTCATATCAGCAGCTTCTAATGATCCTTTTATATGTATAAATAGATTCTTCATTACATATTAAACCGAAGAGTATTTTATGAAATACAAGTAGGCAATCGAGTAACTAAGATGCTATTAATTGTGGAGATCTCTTATGATGAAAAGTTTTCCATTTTGGACACAACTTGTTTCAACTTTGAAAGACCCAAAAGAAAAAGAGAAAATTATCCCCTATAGTATTATTAGATCTAAAATAAAAAATTTTAGCAACACTTTTAGATAATTGCATTAATAGCAATTTATTTACAAGTTATATCAACTTATTAAAAGATATATTATTTTAATTGTATTTTTAAAATTTGTTTTTAATTATATAATTTAAAATCATCTCCATATTTATAGGGTTATAATCAATATTCCTCTTAAATTGTGTATTGATAATTATGGTAAATATATATTCTCTTTCTTCATTCTAATACTCAACCTTTCAAAAATTTATTAAAATTTTTGATTCCATTAACTTACTCATATAATATTCATATTCTTCCCTTGAAAATACAAGATTGAAAAAAAGTGAGTTTCATATAATATTCATCTTCTTCATTGAAAAAAATGAGTTTAAGATATATTCATCTTCTTTCTGAAAAACATAAAATTGATATATTTGTTTTTTTTCATTCTCCATTGTGAATCATGTCTAAACCAGAATTCGATTCTACTCCTTCACGTAGAAGTCCTAGAATATTCAACCAACGATTTGTTCCATTGTGAATCATTATTCAACCAACGATTTGTTCTCCTTCATCAGAAATTCTCTTTCTTCAATTTTCATTTTGTTCTTTAAAAATAATATGATATAAGGAGTATTGTCAATTTTACTCATTGTATATAACAATAAAAGATATGTCAATGGATATTAGAGAAAAAATATTGAACAATCAATTTGTGTTGGTAACAACATAAATAAGAATTTAAATATTGATTGTAATCTTTAATAAGAATAATATAGTAAAAATTATCTTGTATATACTTATTAAACTATTTCGTATATGAATTTTGTATAAAATCAGTATGAAATAAGTATAATGATTGCAAAAGTTAGTATAGAAATCAACTTTCATCAAATATTATACATTATTATTTATTTTAGTGTATGAAATAAATATACAAACTTGTATTTTTTGAATTATTTCATGTATGAAATCTGTATAATATCAATATTACATTCAAGGTTTATAAAATAATTTCTTACATGTTTTATTTATATGGAATAAGTATACTGTGATTGTGATATTCAATTAAGAAGATATACTTAAGATTATAAATTGAATGGAATCAGTTTATAAACTGTTTTCTTACATGTCATATTTGTGTGAATTAGATATATAAATTGATATTTATGGATTGCGATATTAAATTTAGATGATACCAATTTATGGAATAGTCCCCAAGGGATCAATAACCATACTTCTGTGGAGGATCTTTACCAGTTTGAAAGGTCTTAATTTGGCGATTGGTAGTCACTGTTGAGTGTTTGTAGTAGTTCATCGTTGCAATCAAAATTCATAAAGAAGGTAGTGTATAAATTCAGGTGATATCAATTTATGCTGGAACAACTAAATGGTGTATAAAAGAAGCTAGTGTATGAAAATGGAAACTCTTAATGGAAACATTAAAATAGGAAAAAGGAAAAATGGTTAGAGGAATTTGGGGTGGATTGATATCAATAATTAAGGATAACTATATTTAAGGAAGGATTATTGCATATTAGTTGTATTAAATCTTTATTTTTCTTTTCAGTAATTACTTTTTTGTATTTTTTAAAAAAAGAAAAAATATTTTTATTTTTTATTTCTTTATAAGATTTGCTATAACTTAAAAAAATGAAAGTTATGCTATAAGTTGTAATTTCCTATCTAATAATTGCTATATATGTTTTTTTCCTTATGTTTACTGCTAAATACTTTTATTATTATTATTATGGCTAAATATAATATTTAACAAAAAACACTTTTAAAAAACTACTTGAAAACTTACATCATATCACAACTTAACTTATCATAAATACTTAAAATATCGAATCTTTAAAATAATTACATAAATATCTAGTTTTCTTTAAAAGCTCTGATACAACACAGGAGAATATGATTTATCCGTATAAAATTTAAGTGATGTATTCGTGTAAAATTAATGGTGTATTTAAAAGAATGTGGTGTATTTGTCTGGACTGTGATGTATTCATCTGGACTGTGATTTATCTGTATAAAATTAAGTGATGTATTCGGAAGAATATAATATACCTGTGTAAACTTAACTTATGTATTCCGAAAGTATGCAATGTATCTGTGTGGACTAAATCATGAACTTTTAATAATTTTTTTAAAAAATTGATATAAAAAATAATTAACTTCAAAAAAATTGAGACTTATGTAACCTTGAAAAAAATATTTTGATAGAATTTCACGTGGGCCAATTTGGCCTATATATTTATCCCAAATCGCCCAACATAATTGTAGATAGACCGAATTGGATATGGGTGCCAACTGTTGATCATTAGCCCATTCAAATTTCGGCGGATTATTTGGTCATATTTTTATGTGCTAATTTTTTTCTCCTTAAAGAGATACAACTGATAAATATACGGGAAAAGACACCCACTGGCCATTTTGAAAATAAATGGTCAACATTTGACCAATTTGCCACATAATGGTCAGTCTGTTAAATTATTATTATTATTATTATTATTTAATAGTCATTGAGCTACTTTGGCTCTCTTCTTCCTTTTTGGATCATTTTGGCTCACTTTTTAAAAGGTTGTTCATTTTATTATTTTTAGATTTCGCTTTATCCATCTAAAAATAAATGACTCACACTTGGGCTATTAGACATGAAGTAGCTAGTCGGCCTAAACTAATTTCAAAAATGGCCAGTTGGGACTGTATCAATATGGAATATGTGCTGTATCAATATGGTATAAGGAGTGAATTGGTATGATATAGGGATTGTATTAACGTGATAATACCAAATTGATACAATGCATATGCATGCATATACAGTTATACCAAACTAATACGTTTATACCAAATTGATACACTTTTTCAAAAGAAACTGAACCTATTCACGCATATATAATTCTTATACCAAATTGAGACAATGATTATACCACATTGATACACTTTTTTCAAAAGAGAGGGAACCTACAACATGCATATACAATCCCTATGCCAAACTAATACAATGCTTATACCACTTTGATACACTTTTTCAAAAAAGAGGAAATCCATGCATGCATATACAGTCCCTATACCAACCTGATACAAAATTATACTACATTGATATACTTTTTCAAAAGAGTCAGAACCTAGGCGTGCATATACAGGAAACCTACACTTATAATATGTGTGTTAAAACTATACAATTATTGATATGATGTGTATATATGTTATATCGTGTTTGTATAGAATATGCATAGGATGTGTATAAAAACTATATAACTATTATACTATTAAAAATAATGCAGCAATTGAAAAAAATAGTTTTTTTAAAAAAAAATTTACAAGAAGGAGCAGAAAAAAGAAACAATGATTATTTATAAAAAATATAGTAGTGAAATAAGAAAATAGAAAAGATGAATTTCTTTTTCATAAGAAAATGAAATATATATTTTTTTAAATGGAACAACAAAAACTTTTTTAAAAAAGAAATGGAGAAGAAGTCGAAGCCTATAGCAAAATGGCTAAAAGTAGAAATTAATTGAATGTCTAATTACAGTTAATTACATTTGGATGACTATTATTTTTTAGTGAAATGTTATTTTTGTCCTTTTCCCTAACTATATTGCCTGTTGATTGTCCCTAATCCTCTGTTCATGGAAATATATTTTGATTTGGGTTGTTAGAAAATGATTGTCTACTGTCTTTTAGGATAATGTGGTGGTAAGAATTATTAGAAAGATTGGACATATGTTCAATTTAAATCTCAAGCTATCAAGTTAGTCTTTGTTTGTGTTCTCAAATAAGAAGCATTAAGTTGGCCAAAATTATTGAATTCAATGTTTAGTAGATCAGAACCAGAAAACATTCAAGGTATTAAAAGCTAAAAGAGTAGGTACATTGGCCTCTAATTCACATACATTTCCGACCAAGCAAGTAAAGAGATTCGATATGATCGTAACATTCACCGAACCTTTACTGAAGTTATATATATTATATCTAGAGTCAAAATCAGGATTGAAATTTATGAATTTGAAATTTTTATTTTTTTATGGTACTGTGCTTCAAATTAATAATTATTATATATTGTTCGATTATGTTCTTAAGGTAAATAGAAAATTTGAATCAAAATTACTGAATTCAACGGAACGTATTAGTACCACTAACTCAATCCCTACTTAGATTTTAGTTTTGTTCAGAAAACCTGTTTGCTATTTATCAGGTCAAAACTAAATTGCAAATCAATGTTTAACTGTGTATTTTCTTGCTCGACTTTATTTGGGAGAGAAAGTAAATCTAATCTTCAAGACTTTTAAAACTGATCATTTTTATGGTTGTAAGGTTCTGTTGCTATTCTCATCATTCCCCACCTTTTTTACATATTCATTTCTAATATTTTTTATGTACCAAAAATTTAAATTTACATATGATAATTGATTTTCATTCTTTATAATAATAAAGTCATAAAATTATTAAAGTAGTTGTACTATGGGAAATTGCTCAATAGATACAAATAACTGTAATTCACACTGTTAGAATGTTCAGGATTGAAAGAGAAAACTCCATTGAAAGAGCATGCCTGAGAGGGAAATTGAGTTATGTTGAGAGAGAGAAAATTAGTGGAGGTATAATTTGGCAAATGAAAAAGTAACTTCCATTACTCTTCTTATCAGTACATATAGACAAATACAAAAATGAAAAGAATGTATCTTCTGCTAGCTAAACCTGTACATAACACCTAGACTATAGCCACTAATTGACTCTAACCGACCTACTAACACTCTAACTAACTGTATACAAATACAATAATTACTTGGAATAAAGCAACTGAAAAACTAACTAATCTTAACACCCCACTCCCCCTCAAGTTGGAAGGAGATACTTCTAGACAAATTGTTCAAAAAAGATGAATATTTAGGTTCAGTTGATATACCGACTTCTGACAGTACATTTTTCATATTTTAGGAAGGATAATTCCATGTTTTCTAGCAACTGTTAGTTTTATTTAATGTTTTTGTGCTTGTTCTAGGAAATTAATCTCGAAGACAAAGAATATTAAATTTTTTTAAATTGAAGAGACCTGCGATGGGGATACCGACGGACCATCGGTGCCCAGACCGACTGTCAAGATACTTGTTGCCACAAGGAAGAATGAGGGCCAACCTAGAATAAAGTGACGGTTTGACCAAAAAACCATCAGGGCTGCGACGAACCTTCACCCCAACTATCCCAACTAACCAAAATCCATAGATAATCATATGGCTAGCAATGAGAAAGGCGGCGGACCACTAGACTAGCGACGAACCATCACCAGAGCCATCAAAGACTTTTTTGGGCAGTCTAATTCTGGATAATTGGCGACGGTTCAACCGACGAACCATCGCTTTCTTGATCGACTGTTCGGTGAGCCGTCAATTTTGCCCCGACATATTGATTTTGAATTTTAAAACTCAACTTTGTTGGATCCTATAAATACCCAGTTTAGGGTTAGAATAGACATCTTTTGACTAGTGTTTGGAACGTTTGTTTGGCTGAGAAATAAATTTGGAGCTGAAGAACACATTGTGTGTCTTTTGAATTTGGATTTGAAATTCTGATTTCCTTTGATTGTAAGTTCAACCTATAATCTATGAAATCAAACTTTTCATCTATTTTCTAATTATGAATGGCTAAATCTCCCTAACTAGGGTTATGGAAGCCTAGGTGAAATCTCAATTCTAGGTTATAGTTGTTGAGTTTATATTGAAATTGTGATCATATCACATTCTCTTTATTTAATAAATTCTCATGGTTGAAAAGTTGAGAGTGCCCCCTAAAACATAACTTGCTTGAACAAAGAATTTCTTGTTGGAAAAAGAGAATAGTGACTAGAAATTAGATTTCTTAACCTCTAATTTATTGATTAATGCATTAGCTAGGTTGATCTTTTGGAGAATATGTTGTAATATCATGTCATCACTTTATGTTTGAGAAAATTAAAGTGAATCCATATTTGAAAGTTAGGAAACACTTGGATGGAAATTTTGTCTAAATTTCTCTCTAATCACACGTATAAGTATGAATTCACATAACCTATCACCCAAAAGGAATTGAAACACCAAGGCGAACAAAACCCTAGTTTACCATTTCTCCATTGTTAACACGTTATAAAAAGGTATTAGTCTTCACTAAACTACAATTACTCAATTAATATTTCAACCAAAGCCCCCTAATCTATGAAAACCTATGACTAAAAGTCTATTAATCTGCATACAACTTAATTAGCACCTTATTTTCTGTGGTATTTGACCCTAACCTTTTTATAATTATATATTTGAAAATAACCGCTATCAAATTTTGACGCCATTGTTGAGGAATACGATTGTCAATTATGTTTATGTGCATTAACTGACTCTTAATCTAGTTTCCTAATTTTACCTTTATTTGTTGTTTTTATGTTTGCAGGCTATTGATTGTGCATACCACAAACTTGTCCGTTAGGTGAGCCTATATTACCTTACGATCCTGATCTTCGGAGAACTTTGAGAAGGAATATGGAAGAACATTAAGAGGTAGAAAAGTTAGATGTACTAGTGCCGCCCAATTGAACCAACAAAAAATTGATGTACCTGGTGATGTGTGCAATGAGGATGATAAGGATCTTGGAACGATAAGTTGGTTAATCTACTAAATAGATGACATTCTAATAATGTCACACCAACAAATTAGAATTAGCAAGCACGAGGTAGAAGATGCCAATGGCCTACAACTCAATTATCCATGGAAAATAATGATGCTAATTTGGATGGTCTTAGTGATACTGGAGCGATTGTGCTACCCCCACTGGCTCTTGGGGTAAAGATAACATTATTAGCATAGTGATTTAATTGTTTGACTTAAAAGGGTTATTTGATGAACTACCTGGTGATGATCCAAATATGTTCTTGGTGAACTTTGTCAACATTTATAAGTCCTTTGACTATTAGAGTTGGATAGAATATAATTTGTCTAAGGTTGTTCCCGTTGTATCGATCTAGGAAGGCAAATCTATGGCTGACTAAACTAGCACCCAATTCTATAAGAAACTGGAGGCAACTAAAAGGATTTTTCCTTGAAAGGTTCTTTCCGCCTTCCAGGATACTACAGTTGAGCGATAAGATTAGTAAATTTTGACAACTGCCCAATGAGGCCCTTAATGAAACATGGATAAGATTTCCAAATCATAAGCTGACTGATGAGAACTTGATGGAGAATTTTATAGGGTTTTGAACTCAAACAAAAAGCCAACAGTAGATAATGTAATGGGAGAAGCTTTTATGAATTGTAATTTTATTGAGGCAACTGGTCTTAGATAGGTTAACTGTCATGACCCGAGCCTACCCCCTAGTCGCAACAATGACACTTATGATTATAAATAACTACAAGATAATATATGAGCTGGTACCTGCTGTGAGCACTAAATAAAATATGAACATTGCACATGTGCAAAACATAAACTAAAAAAGGAATTTAAATCTGAGTACTGAGATACTGAATCAATCACAAGTCTGACACATCAGATAAAAATTAAAAGTAAGTGACTGACTGACTAACTGACTGTTTGAACATCTGAAAGCCTCTAAACTAACTGAGAAGTTGATAGGACAAACCCCCAACTAACTCTGACTGATTGAAAAAATTCAAAAACTAAAATAGCTGAATAGTCATAACATGTCCTCAATGGATGAGGACTCACCACTACGACTGTTGGATTATTTTGAGCTATCTAACTGTGGTTGAGAAACTGTACGCCTAAACCTATGATATAAGACATCATAGCAAAAAAAAAGTATGTGGTTAGTACTTTGAATGTACTGGTATATGAGATGAGGTCAGACTAATATACATGGGGTACTGTGCATATAAATTAAGGACTAACTGAATCGCATGAGACAACTGAACATAAATGCATGAAAACTGTAATATCTGAGAATGTAAGACTAAGGGTATATCTGTTATGTCACTGAGATAATCTATAATCTGAAAGACTGAAAGCTATAAAAAAATTGAATATCTAAAAGTCTGTACACTTAGTCAAGCAAACTTGAATTTGAGATACATTGAATACTATAATGAGACTATGGGAGGTATCATCTAACCGACATGCCCTAATTTGACCTAATTAGGGTCCAACCAATAACCCCATTTAGAAGGGTGTCAGTACCGTTCCACGGTTACTAACAATGGCTGTGTGGATCTACTAATCTAATATCTCAAAGGACTAGGGAGTCAGTCCTAAACTGGAGGGTGACCCGTAAGAGAGTGTCAGTTCTAAACTGGCAGGCAACATCTAATAATCCTATGCTGGCTATGTAGTTCTGGAACTTAGGAATTTCTACTAAGTACCCAGTCCTAACTGGCGGGTGAGCCCTTATCCCTAGGTTCACTCTATGCTAAATCCTACTCCCAACTGAACAGACACTGGTGCTGGACTAAACTAAACTCAATTAAGTATTATTATATAACTGATAGTGCTTATCTTGAATATGAATATCTAAGTATACTGATAAAATTTATGGACTAACTGTCTAAATACTTGAAAAACTAAATTTATGTAAATCACATAGGTATCGGGTGTTCATAACCTACCAACACTGAATAGAATTAACAATAATACCATATAAAATTGTAAAATCACAACAAGGAAACATTGTTCAAAAACCCAACACTTAGGCATTTCATCAAACACATGAGAGTTATGAACTTAAGCATGGGAATGGGTAAAGCATGCGAGAATAACATGATTACAAGACTAAAATCATAACCTAGGGATTTATCATGAATATTATAATTTTAAAATATATAATGACTAATTCCACTTGAAAACACTTATAAACATAACTTGTAATTGAATTAATAAGAGATTCATGGAGATATTTCAACTTAAACATGAAAAAATCATAATTTAAAACCAAAAAGGGATTCCTAGACTCCATGGTTAAAACGGGCCCATGGATGGACATCACACATACCTCACTAGATGAATTCGTGAAGAATCTTGGGAATTTTCTTGAGATTTGAAGCTTGAATCCTTTGATTGTTTGTGAAAGAGTTAGGGTTTGTTATTGAAATAGAAGATGATTTACTTGAGAGATTTTATGAGTAAAAGGGCAAATAATGCTCCTTACCCCAATTTCGTGTTATGGATGAAATAGGGTAAGGGAAATGAATCAAATGCCCCCATGGGCACGTAACTCATATAAATGTGCAAGACTAACCCACACGCCGCACCACTCTCCCCAAGTGATATGAAATGCACCATGCAGCTCTCCCCACGTAATATGTGATGCGCTATGCAGCTCTCCCCATGCGATATTCAATATGTCACGTAGCTCTCCCCATGTGATATGCAACGTGTCATGGACATATCGCAGTGCTATACTTTTTGACCATCCAAACATGACCCAAACCTCATCTGAAAAATCCAAAACTCACTCGAGACATTCTTTGAACTATCCCAATCACGAATCAACTCTAAAATCGATATCCCAAGGTCGGGTAGGTAAAAAATAAATCCATAATTTGAATAGTCCTCTATGTCTGATCATCTGTCTGAGGATGAAAAGATATACTAAGATGAACTTGGATACCAAGACCCTTTTAAAAAGACTTTCAAAAGTGAGATGTAAACTGAGTACCTCTATCTATCTGAAATAATAGACAAGGGGACTCCATGCAACTTAACCAACTCTCTAAGGTAAAGCTTGGCATAATCCTCCACTAAATAAAAAGTATGGACTAGAAAGAAATGAGCTGATTTGGTCCTTCTATATACAATGACCCATATAAAATCATCCCGATGATGTGTACGAGACAAACCCATCAGAAAATCCATATTCACCACTTCCCACTTTCAAGTGGGAATACTGAACTCCTATAACATACCACTAGGCCTCTAGTGCTCAACTTTAAACTACTGATAATTTAAATACTTAAAAATAAACTCTGTAATATGTCTCTCCGTTCTTCTCAACCAATAGACCTCTTGCAAATCGCGATACATCTTAGTGGATCTTGGGTGAATGGAATGCTGCATACCATGCTCTTCTACTAAGATTTTCTTCCTAAAATGATCACCATACAGAACACACGGTCTACCCTGACAACACAACATACAATCTCTCTCTTAGGAGAAAACCACTATCTTCTGATCTCTAACCACCTCATTCAACTTAACCAAACTAAGATACCTATCTTGCTTTTCTTTTACTTCGGCAACCATAGAACACTCCAAACCATTCTAAACCCATATAATATCCTCAGCTGAATCAATTAATTAAATACCTTATATAGAAAGTTGATGAACCTCCCTGACTAACTTCTTCTTATCCTCCTCAACATGAGCAATACTACCCATAGACAACCTGAAAAGGGTATTTGCCACTACATTGGCCTTGCCTGAATAATACAACATGCTCATATCATAATTTTTTAACAACTTAAGCCACCTTCTCTGATGAAGATTCAAATCTCTCTGTGAGAACATATAATGTAACTTTTGTGATCCATGAACATATCAACATGAACCCCATAAAGATAATGCCTCTAAATTTTCAAGGAAAAAAATAACAGCTAACTCAAGATCATGGGTAGGATAATACTTTTCATGGGGTTTAAGCTGTATAGAGGCATAGGCTATGACCTTTCCCCTCTGTATCAATACACAACCAAGACCAACTTTGAAAGTATCATAGTAAACTACAAACCCATTAGAACCATCTGGCAAGGTCAATATTAGGGCTAAGGTGAGTCGAGTTTTCAACTCCTGAAAACTCTTCTCGCACAAATCTGGATACCAAAATTTGACTTTCTTCTAAGTCAATCGAGACATAGGGGATGCAATAGAATAAAACCGCTCAACAAACCATCTGTAATATCAAACTAAGCCTAAGAAACTCTGGATACCTGATAGAGAGATAGGTCTTGGCCAGTTTCTCACTGCTTTGGTTTTCTGAGGGTCAACTCTAATGCCATAACCAACAATAATATGGACAAAAAAAGCAACTGATCTTATCCAAAACTCGCACATACTGAATTTGGCAAATAATTGATGAGTTTTAAGGGTTTGCAACATAATTCTCAGATGGTCTGCATGATTATTTTTACTACGGGAATAGTCAAGGATATCATTGATGAAGACTATGATGAACATGTCCAAGTACTACTTGAACACCCTGTTCACCAAGTCCATGAAAGATGCAGGGGCATTCGTTAGTCCAAAAGACATTACTAAGAATTCAAAATGACCATACCGAGTTATGAAGGTTGTCTTCAAAATGTCATATTCTTTGACTCTAAGCTGATGATAGCCAGATTCGAGGTCTATCTTAGAGAAATAACTGGCACCATGGATTTGGTAGAATAAGTCATCAATTCTGGGGGGTGGATACTTACTCTTGATGGTGACTTTGCTTAACTAATGATAATCGATGCACATTCTAAGAGAACCTTCTTTCTTACACACAAATAGGACTGGAATGCTCTATGGGGAAACACTAGGCCTAATGAATCCCTTATATAAGAGATCTTTCAAATGTTCTTTAAACTCCTTAAGCTTAGCTAAAGCTATTCGGTAAGGTGGAATAGAGATGGGCTGGGTAGCTGGAAAAAGATCTATTTCAAAGTTAATTTTCCTTTCAAGAGGAACTCCAGGAATATCTTCAGGGAACATATCTGGAAATTCCCTTACTAATAAAATTGACTCAAAACTAGGGGCCTCAGAACTAGAGTCCTTAACTTGAATAAGATAGTAACCCCTTAGATATTATCTTCCTCATTCTAAGATATGAAATAAACTAACCCTTAAGCACTGAGGTACTACCCCTCCATTCAATGACTGGTTATTGGGAAACTGAAACTAAACAACTTTATTTTTTCCATCAGCTAAGGCATAACATGATTGAAGCCAATCCATTCTGAGAATGACATCAGAATCAGTCATCTTTAACTCCACGAGGTTAACTGAGGAGACCTTCTAAGATACTATGACTGGATAGTTCCTGTATACCCTCTTTGCTATAATAAAGACACGTACTGGAGTAGACATTGAGAATGGTTTTGCTAATGCTTCAGGACTGACACCAAAGTTGATGGCTATATAAGGAGTCACAAAAGAAAGTAAAGCTCTGGGGTCTAATAAAGCATAAACATAAATATAAAAGACCTGTAACATACTTGTAACTATATAATAAGAACTTTCCTAATCGAATCGAGACTGGAGTGAGTACAACCTATTCTGGCAGTGTCTACTAGTGGAACTGGGAGTGGCATCCTGCTGAGTTGTATGACCAGCTAGAGGTGATGACAGATTGGACTGGCCCTATTGGCATAAATCCTTTCCTATATGAGAAACTACTAGATTTTATCTAACCCTATGGCCTGGCTTTCCATACCCAAAACACACATCACTACTAGCCTTACACATACCCTGATGATTTCAGCCATATTTTCCATAAAGCTGATTGGTACAACCATTGTTTATGCTATCCTGTGACGTAGAACCTGGTGCTCTATCTCAACTATTATTCCTGAACTTTGGCATTGGTAAACTAGCTGAAGATAGAGCTGGGGCTGAGAATTTTTAAAGAAACTGAAAATGGTTATCGCCTTCTGACCTTGGCTGAGAAAAGTCAAAACTACCTGTCCTAACCCTTTTATTCAAACTTTCTTTCTCCTTACTTTTCTCTTCTTCAATCTGCTGAGCGTGAACCATAAACTGATACAAACATGAAGAGCATAATGAGTACGAGGTATTTTCAAAGGTTCAAGTTATGGATCAAAGACCCTTTTGGAGCCTTTCAAGCCTTGTTCATGTAAATAAGAGCTTAGACTTCAACCAAGGGAGTGTATTTTCTAAAACATAAAGAAGATCTTTTAATACAGTCTAAGGCATCCTTGAATATACTCCGAACGTGCCTTAACTTAGGTAAATTATGGTCTTTTGAGACACCCTTTTTACACTCGAAAGGAGCACCTTTCAGTAAAGGTATTTTGGTCTTTTATGTAATAAGCTATAAATACACTCCTTAGGCTTATTTTTCATTAGAATTTTGATGACATTGATATTACTCTTATATTGTAGCTTTACTCTCTAGATTTAGGTCTTAGAATCCAAAATTAAGGTCCAAGAATATTTGGAGTTAGGGTTTCATTTGTTTTGGATAATTTGGCAAGAAAGGTAGTTTGAGGAAGAGTGTTTCCTTTGGGTCACCTAAGAGGAAGGTTTGAAATTTCATTTGTGAGGTGTGTTTGAATATTTGATACATCTTCTAGTGCTCATCATATAGTGAAAGTAAGGGTCTTTCTATCTATCCTTTAATTTTAAGCATTCTTCTTCTTCATCTCCATTCTATGTGTTGTTTTCTCTTTATTTGGTTGCTGGAATTTGCATCTTAGTAGCCAATTTCGTGTCTTTGGTAGTCTTTAGGCTATCATTTGGTATCAAAGCATTGGTTAAGGTTGTTCTAACGTCCCTAAATCTTAGTTTTAGTGTTCTTATATAGAAAATCTCACAAAAAAAGAGTCAAAAATCAGAAAATACCAAAAAAAAATTATGTGTTGTCTTGTGTGTTTGTTGTAGATCCGAATTTTCCATGTTAGATCTACAAGTTTTATTTTGTTTTGAAGGTTTCTAGTGCTAGATACTTTCTCTCTAGCACATAGGGAGTCTAGATCTACTTTTAGATTGAAGTTTGGTTGAGTTTGAGCTAAGAACCTCCATGAACATGGTGTTTTGAAGATTTTGTGCTAGATCCAAAATTTACCCTTGTGATTTAGGCGTGTTTGGTGGCTGATTTTTGATTGGTTGAACTTGTTTTGGGCTAAGGAACCTAAATCTTGAAAAAAATTCATATTTGGAGTTCATTTGCTAGGTGGTCAAACTTGGTCAATGCTTGAATATTCATCTTGTTCATCCCTGATCTTCATGACTTAGTGAAGAAGGATATTCAAAGTTCTTGTTTGATCTAAAAAAGGGAAGAAAGAGAGTGAAAAGTTTGTTTATCCAAAAGCATATTCAAAGAATATTTCATTCTTTCAAAAGGAAGAGAGGACAAGGGGACAACAAAGTACAATTGCAAGTACAAAGGGAGGACCAATTCATTTCTCATCCATTTTAAAGCTTGAAAAGGCTTCAATATTGAATTTTTCCCTCTAAAACCGAATTCTCGTCTTTCCTAAGAGGTGTTTGGCCGAAACAAGTTGGAAATTTTTTTTGGGAATTTCAAAAAAAGTGACAACCAACCACGTAGTGCCACATCATCACTTGTGATCAACCAAAATTTACCTCTAAATTTAGATTTCCTAGTTTCTATTAGTTGTTTCTAGTTGCTTTTGTGTTGATTCTATAACTAATTAGCAAGCTAGTAAGTACCTACTAGGTTGATAATTAGTCTTGAGTCCGTTTTGTTCGTGTCTTCGCTTTTTGTGTGCTTTTCTTGTTTCTAAGTCGTAGTATTTTTTTGGTTCAAGTGCGTGCATCACTTCATTTTGAGTCATTTCAAACAAAGATCAATTCCGATTCAAAGCTTCTCACCTCTCAAGTAACTTTCCAAGTATTACCGAATCTCCAATGCTTGTGAAGCCAAGTGTGAGGTGAGATTGAGAGTGAGTAAAGTGAGGCTTTTGAACTAACTTGTTTGCTCATTTTGTAGGTTGTTTGCTTGCTGTTTTTTTTTGCACTTTTTAGGTACATTTTCCATAGAATCCGAAGGCACTACTTCCCAACCATTGGGAAATGATGCTATTGGAGCCTTGATGGCTCGGATTGATGCCTTGGGTCAAGACTTTGCTCAAAAAATGGTAGAAAGTAATGACACTTTGAGGAGAAAATGGAAGATAATCATGAGGCTTTGAAGGGTGAAATGACATCCTTGAAGGGTATTGTGTCTAGAGTGAAAACCAGGATTGATAAACTATATGATAGACTATGCCCACCAAACCCTCCATAAGTTCAAACCCCTCAAAACCAAATATCCTGCACTTCACCATATCTTCAACCTAAACTGATACCCCCACTCTAAACCACACTAAACCGAATTTCCTTCATCTAAGTAGAAGAAGAGGAGAAAATAAAATCCAAAGGGAATGAGTCCAAGCCTCAAGATAGAGAGAAAATAGACTATGAAGTGAAATAAGAATATGAATAAAAGAGGGAAAAGGAAAGGGAAGTCATGGGTAGTGAAGTTAGGATGGAAGAAAAATGCTTGTTTGTGGGACTTGCCAACAAAGGTTTCTTGATGCTCACTAACCCAAAGGCTAGCATTTTACCTAGCCTCGATTCTCCTTATTTGCATGTTGAAGCCCATGAATTATCAAAGAAGGATCAACAAAAAATCTCGCATGAAAGTGGCCTCAAAAGACCCTTGGCCGAAAGCTTCAAAGGAGTGGGCTGCCCTAGTCCAAACCAAGGTAATGATGCTATTCCCTATATTTCCTTGAGCTTAAATTGTTGTCATGTGATTCCTTATGTTGAGTTTTCAGAAGTTCTTGGTGTGGGTGTGCATGTTTCTTCTCTTGTTAGCTCTCTTGATATATGTAATAAACCATGTGCACCTAATATTAGCTCACTACTTGAATATGAGGATAGAGTAATTGAAAACTTTCAAGTTACTGTTGATACTAATAATGATGGTCTTGATATTGAAAATGTTCCTTTGAACTTGTGTGATGAAATCCCTTATATTAATCTTGTTCATAGTGGCCTTGTAATTGTGCAAGTGGTGCATAATGTTTTGAATGATTATGAACTTGGTAACCTAGTGAAAGGTATGGGTCATCTCGACTCAAACCTTTATCTTTTGCTCCCATTTGACCCTGGAATACTCTTGAAATGTGAAGGTTATAGTTGCTGGTCGTGCTCACTTACTTTTAATATTGATGCTAATCATGTCTTTGGTATCCTATATACTAATATTTTCATATCATATACCAAGGATAAGTGGACATATGTTAAGTGTGAACCACCTTGGAGTGATGATATAATTGTGGTACTAATGCTAACCCTCCTACCATGAGGATTGTGTGCTTGTTTTCTTCCTTGTTTAGTTTTTCAAGGTGTGAATTTGAGTATAAATTCCTTTTAATATGGAGAGGATGATAGAAGCATGAAGAGAACAGTGAGTACGAGGTATTGTCAAAGGTTCAAGTTGCAGATTGAAGACCCTTTTGGAGCCTTTCAAGCCTTGTTCATGCAAATAGGAGCTTAGCCTTCAATCAAGGAAGTGTATTTGCTAAAATGTGAAGAAAAGCTTTTAATACACTCCAAGTAAGCCTTGAAACTCCAAAGGCACCTTAACTTAGGGACATCATGGTCCTTTAAGACTCCCTTTGTACACTCCAAAGGAGCACCCTTCATTAAGGGTATTTTTTTTTTAATGTAATAAGATATAAATAGAATCCTTAGGCTTATTTTTCTTTAGAATTTTGATGAAATTGGTATTACTCTTATATTGTAGCTTTACTCTCTAGAGTTAGGTCTTAGAATCCGAAATTAAGGTCCAAGAACATTTGGAGTTAGGGTTTTACTTGTTTTGGATAACTTGGCAAGAAAGGTGGTTTGAGAAAGAGTGTTTCCTTTGGGTCACCTAAAAGGAAGGTTTGAACTTTCATTTGTGATGTGTGTTTGAAGATTTGATACATTTTCTAGTGCTCATCATATAGTAGAAGTAAGGGTCTTTCTATCTATCCTTTAATTTCAAGCATTCTTCTTCTTCATCTCCATTTTATGTGTTGTTTTCTCTTTATTTGGTTGTTCGAATTTGTATCTTAGTAGCCAATTTCGTGTGTTTCATAGTCTTTAGGCTATCATAAACTTGGATAGGTCCATCTCCTTAATCAACATAGCAGTCCTACACTCCTTAACCACACTATCAGCTACACTAGAAGCAATCTAACTCATTCTAGACCTATTGTCAGCCACTATTGAAGGAACATACCTCACTAACTGGGTGAACTTAAGTAAGTATTCCTTCATGCTCATATTACCTTGCTTCAAATTGATGAAATCTTACACCTTAGCTTACCTCAACTCTAAGGGGAAGAACCTGTACAAAAAAGCCATGGAAAACTCCTTCCACTCTACATGCCCTACCTCAGCATCCCTATTTTCATTCCACTGCTTATACTAGGTGTGAGATAGACCCTGCAATAGATATGCAACCAACTCTGAACTCTCACTCAAAGTGACACCCATGATATCTATTATTTTCTGAACCATATCAAGAAACTCATACGGATTTTCCTCAGACTTAGATCCCAAGAACAAAGGAGGGTTCATTCGGGTAAAGTCCCAAATCCTAGTTGCAACTATATTTACCACTGAATTAGCTAGGGTAATAGTCTATTGATTTTTTTGAGCAACTACTGAATGATCTAAAGGTAGTGAATGCAGCTCTGAATTTAGAGTGAGATACATAGTCGGTCAGGGGATCTTCCTGAACAGGCAGTGGTATGGGCTGATTCCTATTCCTTCTTCCATTGTTTCTTTTGGGAGGTATTATGTCAAAATAAAATGAAGTATGAGTTAGAATGAGAGTTTAAATAAAGCTCATGCTCATTTGCACAACATGAATACTGAAAGAAGGGAAACTTTTTCTAAAATATCTTGTAGTCTCTTGTCCATAAGTGTGGCGCGCTTCACGCCCACGCATAACACTCTACTAAATGCGACTTTCAAATTCCTTGGGAAACTTCAAAAACCCAGGCTCTATACCAAGTTTTGTCAAGACCCAAGGCTACCCCTCATTGTAACAACGAGGCTTACGGTCACAAATGACCACAAGATAACCCATGAGCTGGTACCTGGTATGAGCACTAAATAAAATATAAACATAACACATGTGCAGAAGATAAATTGAAAAGGGAGTATAACTATGAATATTGAGATACTGAATCAATCACAAGTGTGAAACATCTAATAAAAACTGAAAGTAACTGATTGGCTGACTAACTGACTATCTGAACATCTGAAAGCCTTTAAACTAACTTAGGAGTTGATAGGATAGACCCCCAACTGACTCTGATTGACTATGAAGAGTGAAATACTTAAATAGCTGAATAATCATAACATGTTCTCGATAGATGAGGACTTATCACTAAGGCTGCTAGATTATGCTGAGCTATCTAACTATGGCCAGGAAACTGTGCGTCCAAACTTATGATATATGACATTATAACATAAAGAATAGTATATATTTAGTACATTAAATATATGGGTATATGAGATAAGGTTACACTGATATGCATAGGGTACTGTGTATATAAAATAAGGACTAACTAAATAGCATGAGACAACTGAACATAAATGCATGCAAACTATAACATCTGAGAATGCAAGACTAAGTGTATATCTGTTATGTTATTGAGATAATCTATAATTTGAAAGACTGAAGCTGTAAAAACAACTGAATATTTGAAAGTCATTATACTTAGTCAAGCAAACCTGAATTAAAGATACACTGAATACCATACTAAGATATGGGATGTATCATCTAACCGACATGCCCTAATTTGATCTAATTGGGGTCCAACCTGTAACCCCAGTTGGAAGGGTGTCAGTACCATGCCATGGGTACTAATAATGGCTGTGTGGATCCACTAATCTAATGTCTCAAAGGACTAGGGAGTCAAACCCAAACTGGCGGGTGACCCCTAAGAAAGTGTCAGTGCTAAACTAGCGGGTGACATCTCATAATTTTATGCTGGCAACGTAGTTCTGGAACTTAGGGACTACTACTAAGGACCCAGTTCTAAGTGGAGGGTGAGTTACCATCCCTAGGTTCGCTCGGTGTATAAAACTACTCCTAATTAAACTGACAGTAGTACTAGACTGAACTAAACTCAACTGAATGTTATTATATAACCAATAGTGCTCATCATGAATATGAATATCTGAGTGTACTGATAAGATTTATGGACTGACTATCTGAATACTTGAAAAACTGAATTTATGTAAATCACATAGGTATCAGGTGTTCATAACCTACCAGCACTAAATGGAATAAACAATAATGCCATATAAAAGTTTAAAATCATAGTAAGGGATTATTTTTTAAAAACCAACACTTAGGCATTTCATCAAACATATGAGAGTCATGAACGTAAGCATGGGAATGGGTAAAGCATGTGATAATAAAATGATTATAAGACAAATCATAACTTAAGGATTTAATGTGAAGATTACAACATTTAAAATATGTAATGGCTCATTCCACATGAAAACATTTATAAACATAACTTGTAATTGTATTAACAAGAGATTCATGGAGATATTTCAACTTAAACATGAAAAACTCACATTTTAAAACCAAAAAGGGATTCTTGGACTCCATGGGTGAAAGGATCCCATGGATGGACATCACACATACCTCATCGAATGAATTTGTTAAGATTCTTAGGAATTTTCTTGAGATTTAAAGCTTGAATCCCTTGATTGTTTATGAAAGATTAGGGTTTGTTCTTGAGATGGAAAATGATTTCTTTGAGAGATTTTATGAGTAAAAGGGCAATTAATGCTCCCCAGAGACCACAATTTTGTGTAATGGATGAAATAGGAAGAGAGGAATGACTGAAATTCCTCCATAGGCACGTAACTCATATAACTGTGTGGGGCTAACCCACGTGCCGCGCCACCCTTTCTGTGCGATATGCGATGTGCTGCACAGCTCTCCCAAATGATATTCAATGCTCTATGTATCTTTTCTTTCGCGATATGCAATGCATCATGGCCATATCTCAGTGCTACACTATTTTGATGATCCAAACATACTCCAAACCTAGTCCAAAAAATCCAAAAATCATCCGAGACATAATTTGAACCACCCCGATCATGAATCAACTCTAAAATTGACATACCAAGGTTAGGTAGGACAAAAATAAAATCATTAAAGATTAGCGGCCTTGTAAATTACTAAGTCCTCAACACTTAGTGAAATTTCTAAGTCTTGGACCCCTTTAAACATGCAACCAAGAGCTGAATTGAGCTAAGATCTTATGGAGTATTGCACTAACGAAGATAATTGCAACTTAGCATACCAGGGATTCTAAGGTAGTAAACTACACTTATTCAGTTAGGATGTCGGTGGAACAATGATAAAGATAAGAAGAAGGTCACCAGGATATGGCGTATGTGAGAACACAGATGGACTTGCTCACTAAGATTTGCTATGAGGTAATATAGAGAAAGTTAAAGCAGTTGGGTCTCATAGCATGGTAGCTGATTTGATTTTGAAGAGGATGAAAATTGTCTTAATAACCAGGGAGGTTTTGGGTTCAATGGCTAAGAAAACCAAGGTCAATACTATAAAAGAGAGAATTACTATAACAAGGCTGGTTATAAGATTCATGACCAAGGTAACTGGAAAAACAAAGGTGACCAAAGTGGATTGCATGTGCAACTTAAGAGTTGTGATAAATGTGACTAATAATTTAGGAAATATGTATATAAAAGCCATGATGGATAAATTGCTTAAAGAAATAGAGTCAATTGATACAGATGTAAAGAAAATCAAAAATCAAATATCAATAATAATCCAGTTGGTGGTTTCTTGTTCTACCTTCCTTAAGCATTTAGAATAATAAATGAATCAATTACCGGCCATTTTTAATTAAACAAGAACGTTATTGAGTGATATGATATAAAATCCAAGGAATGATGGCATATATATGGCTGTTACAACGAGGAGTGGCAAAATGTTACCTGACCCACGTCTAAAAATCCACCCCTAGGTAGATAATGTGGTATCAAAAGATGAGGTAATGGTTAATAATAAAGTTACGAATACTAAGCCAACTAAGTCTGAGAAGCTAGAAGAGTTGGGTGAGAAGATTACAAAAGTAGAGAAACCTTCCAAGGTAAAAGGTGCTAATGATGTGGGTCTTGAAAAAAGAAAGAAGGAGGAAGAACCTCTAACCAAAATTTATAAGCATCTCCACTATCCTATATTGGATGATGAGAAAGGTAGAGGATGACAAGTTTAGCAAGTTCACAACAATGTTAAAATAGTTATTAGTGAATGTACCACTGATTGAGGCGTTAGAACAAATGCCGAGATATGCTAAATTCATAAAGGATCTAGTTATGAAGAAGAGAGTAGTCAACTATGAGCCTGTAGATAATTTTCATTCATTGGAGTGCAATTGCCATGAGATTACTGGTGAAAAAAAATCCGACCCAGGAGAATTTACTATACCATTTACGATTGGGGCCTTTATCTTTGCTACAACACTTTGTGATTTAGGAGCAAGTATAAATCTTATGCCACTAGTGATCTATCAGCAATTGTATTTAGAAATGCCTAAATCGACATCTATGCAGTTGTTGATGGTAGACCGTTCAAAGAAGAGATCGGTTGGTATTCTTTATGATGTTTCAGTGAAAGTGGCAAATTTCATATTCCCTGTAGACTTTGTAATTCTTGATTGTGAAAGTGATTTTGAAGTTCCCATAGTCTTGGGTAGACCAATTTTAGCTACTGGGAGAGTACTAGTTGATATGGAGAAAAATGAGCTAAAGTTTATACTCAATGATGAAGAAGTTAACTTTGATGTTTGTTAGTTGACGAACCAACCGAGGGAGATAAATGTAGTCTCTGTTAATGAGGATGATGAAATAGTGTATGCTTTGACTGGAATGGGTTCATACTCTTATTCTTTGAAAAAGTTAGATTTGGATTTAAAGAATTGACCAACACCACTTGCAAAGCCATCTATTGAAGAACCACCTATGTTGAATTGAAAGAGTTATTGGGTCATCTTTAATAGGTATTTTTGGGAGAGACCAATACATTACCAGTGATTGTTGCAGCTAAGTTGGTAGAGCTTTAGGTTGATGCTCTTGTATCGGTATTAAAAATGTACAAGAGGGATATAGGGTAGACTATCACTGATATCATTAGTATTCCGCCAGGCATATGCACACAAAGAATCTAGTTGGAAGAAGATTATACACCAACTATTGAGCATTAGAGGAGGCTTAACCCATATATGCAATAGGTAGTGAAGATAGAGATAATTAAATAGTTTGATACATGAGTGGTGTACCCGATCTAGGATAGCAAATGGGTGAGTCCTGTCTAATACGTACCAAATAAACAAAGAATAACTATGGTAGAAAATGAAAAAAAAGAATTGATTCCTCTTAGAATAGTGACAAGGTAGACAGTATGTATGGATTATCAAAAGTTGAACTCTTGGACGGGATTATTGGAAGTTGAACTCATGGACACTCAGAGACCTTTTCCTAATGCCCTTTATTGATAAAATGTTGGATAGATTAGTTGGAAGAGGGTGGTACTATTTTTTGGATGGTTACTCATGGTACATATCAATCTCTATTTCACCTGAGGATCAAGAAAAGACTACGTTCATATGCCCATGTGGGACCTTTTCCTTCAAACAGATGCCATTTGGGTTATGCAATTCTCTAGCTATATTTTAGAAATGTATGATATCAATTTTCTTCAACATGGTTGACGACACTTTAGAAGTGTTCATGAATGATTTTTGGGTGGTTGGAGATTCATTCGATGATAGATTGACAAATTTGAGTTATGAATTATAGTGATATGAGGATTATAACCTTGTACTCAATTGGGAGAAATGCCATTTCACGGTGAATAAAGCTATCGTATTGGGATATAAGATTTTGGTAAGAGGGGTTGAAGTGGATAGAGCTAAAATTAAATTTATTTCAAAGTTACTTCCACCTATTTTGGTAAAAAGAGTGCAAAGTTTCTTGGACTATGTGGAATTCTATAGGATACTTTTCAAGGACTTCTACAAAATTGCCAATCCTTTATGCAAATTGTTGGAAAAAGAGGTTAAATTTGAGTGGAAACAGGAGTTCTTGAAATAATTTGAATTCCTTAAAGAGAAGTTGGTTAAAACATCTATCATCATTGTATCTAATTGGTCCAAACCCTTAAAGATAATGTGTGACGCAAGGGGGTGGCTTTTGGTTTAGTTCTGGGATAGAAGAAAGAGAAACTGTTCCGTGCAGTATAATATACATGTAAAGCATTGAATGGAGCTAAAAAATATTACACCATTATTAAGAAGGAGCTATTTACTGTGGTGTATGCATTTGAGAAGTTTAAAACATACTTGTTGGGGACCAAAGTGGTGGTGCATACTGACTATTCAACTTTGTGGTATTTGATGACAAAGAAAGATGCCAAAACTTGATTGATTCAATGGGTGTTGTTTCTACAAGAGTTTGATTTCAAAGTTAAAGTCAGAAATAGTTGTGAGAACCAAGTGGCTGACCACTTATCCAGGTTGGAGAATTAAAGGATCAAAAGAGAGGCATTAGAGATTGATCATTTGTTCCCAGACGAACAAGTCGTTGGAGCTATCTTTGACTTTGTTTCTTGGTTTGTGTACTTTGGAATCTATCTTATGAGCGACTTTATTCTGGAGGACTTGAGCTTTCAGCAACAAAAAATTCTTCCAAGATGTGAACAGGTACTTTTGGGATAAGCCTTATTTATTTCGTTTGTGTAAAAATAATATAATTCAAAGGTGTGTACCAGAGGTGGAGATATTTTAGAAATTGCAGGCTTGTCACTCTTCTCTTATGGGAGAAATCATGCAGGTGACTGCATAATCCAAATACTAGTGGCCAACTATTTTTAAGGATACTTATGAGTTTGTGAGAGCTTGTGATTAATTCAAGCAACAATGATCAATTTCTAAGCACCAGGTGATGCCCATATCAACCATGCTACAGGTTGAATTGTTTGATGTGTGGGGCATTGACTTTACGATCACCTTTGTGAGTTCTTATGGATATAAGTATATTCTAGTTTTGGGTTACGTACCCAAATAGGTTGAAGCTGTGGCATTAGCTAATAATAAGGAAAAAAGGATAGTATTGTTCTTCAAAAGACATCTTTTCCTTCTTTGGTACTCCATGAACAATTATTAGTAGTGGGGGATCACATTTTTGTAATAAGGTGTTTAGGGATGCATTATTAAAATACGTTGTAATAGAACACAAGGTGGCTACTTCTTATCATCCCCAAACGAGCGGGCAGGTTGAAGTGTCTAACAAAGAGATTAAAATGATTTTGGCCAAGTCAGTGAATGGTAATTGTAGTGATTAGTTTGGAAGCTAGATGATGTTTTATGGGATTATTTTTCCACTTTCAAAACTCCAATAAGTATGCCGCTGTACCAACTTGTTTTTGGTAAGGCATATTATTTTCCAGTAGAATTGGATCATAAAGGATTGTAGGTGCTGAAGTATTGGAACTTGAGTTGGAAGGAAGTGACTGAGTTAAAATTAGATCTTTTGAATGAAATGGATAAGTTTTGTCTTTGTGGTTATGAAAGTTCTAGCCTTTACAAAGAGAGAATGAAACTATACCATAACTGGAGGATTGAAAAGAGGGAGTTCCAAATTGGGAATTAGGTATTTCTATTTAACTCAATATTCAAATTGTTCCAAAGGAAGCTAAAATCAAAATGGTCTAGCCTATTCAAGGTAACTCAAGTGTTTGCGTTCGAAGTAGTAGAGCTTGAGAATAGAGATGGTAAGATTTTTAAGGTTAATAGATAATGTATCATACAATATATTGGTAAACAAAAAGATTTTAAGATGGCGATGTCAATATATTTTGATGAAGTCTAAGTAATCAAGACAATTGGATCGTGTCGTGACGTTAAATCAAGTGCTATTGGGAAGCAACCCATAATTTGTTGTACAACCAGGTTGCTAGTTTTGTTTATTGGTTAGTCAATGTAATCTGTGTGTTAAGTGTGCTGGAGTTAAAAATATAAGGAATTAGAAATTGTACATTAGCGACTAATAGATCGATGAACCATCGCAACTAAGATGGACCACCTATCTAATCCGTCAAGATGGGCCTGAAGAGTGAATGATCAAGAGAAAGGGTGATGGAAGGAACAACGGACCATCACCTATGTGATAGATCATCAAAGCAATCATCCTACTGAGCTAAAACTCAATGGAGTTTGGATAAGGTGCAATGATACAGGCAACGACTTGTCGACCCTATGATGGACCATCATAGTAACCATCGAAGGTGAGTTAGCTAAATTACTTAAAATTGGGCCGACCCATTAAGAATAATCTAATTTTTTAAATTTGGGCTCGTGATCTGATCTAAAAACACTAAAAAATAAAATTTGAAATAACTTCCCACGTTTATGCATGACTTTCCACTTTATCTTCTGAAATGATTTCAACTCCCACATTAATCCACTTTGAAATAGCATTCATCTCCCATAACACTTTAGTTCATTTTCTTTTGCTATATAAGCCTTCCCAAGCTCATTACTTTCTGTCATCACTAAGAACTCATCCTCTCCACTTTGAAAATGGTTTATTATTCTTTTCTTAAGATGAAACATTACTTTTAATTACTTTCAAGCTTGTTGTGAAGTTGCATTTTATGCCCAGGTATGTTTTAGTAGCCTTAACCTTTGTGCATAAGTGATGGTTGAAATAGGATAAAGTTAGTAAGAATTTTGCGTTCATGTTTTAGGTTTGAGTTGAAAAATGAAGTTTGATATACCGTGGTAGAGATCACGTAGGGTAAAAGTAAGAGTAACTTTACTGTAGGGTAAAACTTGATAGTATGATAAACTTGTTACACTACCAGGTACAAAAATTATATGCCCACCACGTATTTGACAAAATGCCCTAATGGAAATTTGAAGAACAAGACATTGAGATGGCATACCTAATGGACCATCGTGAGAGTGATGGACCATTGGAAGAACTATATCTAAATCGATTGAAATTTAAAACACTAGTTAAGGGAAGATAGTTGAGTCAATGAGTCATCGCAAGGGCGACAGACCGTCACTCAAATTGACACCTAAGTCATGAAGTATCTAAAACAATCTAGAAAGTAAATATGGGTAGTCCTACCAACCATAGGACATGAGACAACTTATTGGTTAAATCATCACAAATTGGTCAAAATATTAGGCTTAGCTATGATAAAGGGGGTGACGACTTGCCCTTTGTACGATAGACCGCCATCCCTACCATCGTTACTTGCCAAAATCTTGCATTTAAGTTGGTTTTTATTTTTTAATTTTAAACCTTTCTTGGTCTACTTCTTATCTCAGGTACAATGACTCAAAAGTTACTAATAAGGAGAGGTAGAGGTAGAACTAGGCCAACTCATGAGACAACTACCTCAAAACTCCATGATAAACCTCTAAAGAAGATACTGAGGCCACAACCTACCACACCCGAAAGTGTGGAAAAAATCATCAACGACCCTTACAGTATGATGAGAAGGTAGATTAATCAAGTGATGTAGTCAGCAATAAAAGTGAAAGTAATGACAGTTCTGTTCTAGCCTGAGTGGAGAGGTTGAAAATGATCCTAAGCAAGAAAAGGGGGTTGTGATTTTTAGTAAGGACTATGAGGTTTGGGATATAATTAGGTGGAAGGTTGAAGGGTCAAAGAAACATTACTATGATAGACTTTAACCTACACAAAATAGAAATTTAAGGAGGCTGATTGAGGAAGAATGCTAGGTCATCACCACAGATCTCCCAATTTTTTTAGACCTTGAGAGGCGATTCAATGAGTATAAGTTAGGATGTTTGGGAAGACCTCCTGGATCATATTAACCCACTATTATTAAGGAACTCTTCATGAATTACTTTGAAATATTAGGGAAAGATTGTCCAAAAGGGTTAAAGCTAGCAGACATGCAAAACAAAATAAGAATCCTGGTGAGAAGAGTAATAGTAGATATCTTAGAGCACACCATTAACCAAATACTTTTTGGCTAGATGTACACCACTCCTGTAATTACTCCATAGCTTGATCATTGAATAAATATTGAATCGACCCAGAGGTCATGGTTAGAAAAAATATTGATAAATAACGGGACCTATAATTGCTAAGAAACATAGAGACATGCTAAATCCACATTGAGTTTCAGAGCAAAGTTTTAATAGGCTATGGTGACACTGAGATGATGCCGATTGTGGGAGATGCTAATCTAGATCCAAAATAAGTGGTGTTGGTTGCTAGTTTGATTAAAGAGCTGAAAATAAATTTTGGGCAGATTATAACTGATGAGTCTTTTGTTTAGGCACACAAAACTTCTAGTGCTTTGCCCTTTCTGTACCTTATCATGGAACTAAGTAGGAAAGCAAATATGGTAATCATTCAAGGAGTTGATAATGAAGTTTGGGCTTTAATAAAATAATATATTGAGAAGACAATGGATGAAACTAAGTTTGAGATGCCAGTGCATAAACCACCAGCATTTGGGCTACAACCCAACCCACTCCAGGTGTATTCGATACACCTTAAGGTATGCTATTATCTCTTGCTATAATTTTTCCTTTGGGCACTTTTGCAGCTTCTGGGTCAGTGGCTACACCTCCTACTATTGATACTATGGATAAAACATCCATGCCACCGATCTATTCAGAGTATAGGTTGACCCTAGAAAATTTTATGAAAGTGGTTAAGGTTTAGAAAAAGTTTGAACGACAATTGAATGTAGGGGCCAAAGAGTTTAAACCATTTTTGGATAGAGTTGTAGGGTGGCTTTGAAGCCTTATGAAAACTTGTATGCGTGATTGTATGATATGAAATAATGGGTGAACAAAAACCTGCAAGAGTTGCCAGTTCTAGATCAAGCTTAGTTTATTACTGAGGTGAAGCAGGAGTGGGTTGATATAGCTAAATTAAAAAGACAACCTATTTTAAGTATTTTTTATCCGATATTTATGGAGGTAGATGATGAAGAAGATATCATAGATCTAATAGGCCAGACACTAAAAGACAAAGGCAAGGCCATGAATGATAGTAGTGAGAAGAGGTCATCAAGAAAGAGTCAACATAATGATAAGATAGATGAAGAAAGGGTGATGTAAAAAATGGTGTAACATTTAAATAGAGATGAGGAAGCATAGGAAAAAAGAGCTGAGGAAAAAGTTGTTGTTGTGTCTACCAGCTCAGTAGGGAGGTTGTCATAGGCCACTCATTTTATTAGTACCTACTATTTTTTAAGGAAGTGGGTGATTTGAGCACCCCGACCTTCATTAGGGTCACTAGTGCTGCTATTGAGGCCAGTGGAGCCATCCATAACTCTACAGACTCACAAGACTAGGGGATTTAAGTATTCCAATACCTTGTACTTTATTATTTATGCATTGAAGATAATATATTTTAAGTAGGGGTGGGTGGATACTTGTATCTATTAGGGAGTCTATCACCATAGGGGTTTTTGTTACCTACATTCTTTTTATTTGTGTGCTATCTAGTAAAATTGGTATATCTAGGATGTTTATTTCTTTATTTCTATTTTTATTGCTGTCATGTGATTGCATATATTGTGTTTTTTGATAGAAATGATTGAATGAAAAGTCATTTATGGTTGGAGTATGTGATGTTGTGAAATAAGGACCATCCTAAAAAATTTTAATCATGTGCATAGCCTTTAATGATTAGCCTTTATGGATCTGTACTTAGCATTTGAATCTCTAAGAAAGGTAAGAGTGCTTAAGCTATACACAAGTCTAAGAATTAGTAACATAAGTTCACTACTATGAGTATGTGTGTGAGGATTTTGTGTATTTCTTACTTTGTGTGTGCAGCTAGAACTTTCCCAATTCATTATGTTAAGCGATAGTCGGTTGAATAGGGTAGGACCATAGGCCATTTTTTAAATGAGTCTACTTAGACTTCAGAACCTAACAAAAATGTTGTTATTTGTATATCTCCTTGATCCCCTTTTGAGCTAGTAACCTTTTATTCAATACCTTTAACCTTCTTTTCTCTATTTCTAAATTACTATTTTATCCCTGGTCCCTCCTTAGACATTGTGCAGTTCAACTCAGTAAATTACTTAATTTAAGAGTGCTACTATAGAGAGCTAATGAGTAGAGAATGAGTTGAAGTAACCTCTTGGTGATAAACCTTTATGTTTGCCCTAGTACCATATTAATATTTTGCACCTTAAGTTATGCCAACAACATAAGTTGAGCATGGCTAGTGTGAAGGTTTTAGTGAATGGGTGAGTCAAGTGGTGAAAATTATATAATAAAAGAGGTACAAAAGTTAGAATTAAAAAAAGGAAAAATGAAAAAATAGGTTGGGACATTAAGAGGGAAGCAAACTGAAAATATTAGCTAATAAGTGGCAACGATGGCAAGAAGGGTTGAGACACTTTTTCAAAAAAGATATATTACCTACACCTAAGCCTTTGTTACAAGCCTAATTAAGTCCTATAGTGATCCTTGCCAACCTACTGCAGTACTAAGAAGAAGAATAAGGGCAAGCTCATGGCTTTGTGTATGCAGCTTGAAATTTGTTGTGAGAGTGAGAGGTTTGAATACTAGTCCTTGAATAAAATAGATCAGTGGGAGAAGGATTTCTTTTAGGTGATACCATGTGAATGATACTTGTGATTTCTGATTCTCAAATTAGGTGTTTTATGTTTATGCATATAACTTAGTTAGAGTGAATGCCAAACATGGATCCCTATGAGTTAGGGTTATAGAACTTGTGTACATGTTAAAGTTCTAGTCCTTGCTAGCTCCAATAGTTTCTCATTCTTTTTTGATCTTGATGCATACATGACATTGTGTTAAGTTTCTTGAGGACAAGTGATCCTCCTAAGTTGAGGGTGCTTATGTACCGACTTCTAAAGGTATATTTTTTTTTATATTCTAGGAAGGATAATTGCATGTTTTCTAACAATTGTTAGAGTTATTTAATGTGTTCAGTGCTTTTTCTTAGGAATCAACCTCAAAGACAGGGAATACCAATTTTTTTAAACTGAAGAGGCCTTAAATGGGGACACCGATGGACCGCCAGTGCCCAAACGAATTGCTAGACTGTCAGGCCACCTATTTATAAAAGGAATAATAAGGGCCAATCTAGAAATGAATGACAATTTATGTACCATCAGGGTCTCGGCAGACCTTCACCCCAGTTGATTAGACCTACCAGAATCTATGAAAAATCATGTGGCTAGAGACAAAAAGGGTGACGGACTGAAAGACTAGAGATGGACCATCCATAGAGTCATCCGAGTCTTTTTTAGGTATACTAATTCTAGATAATTAGTGATAGTTCAACCGAATAATCGTCACTCTCTTAACGGGCTATCTTGCGAGCAATCAATTTTGACCCACCATCTCTATTTTGAATTTTAAAACCTAACTTTGTTTGTAATGGCCCCCTAGGTCATTTTTTATATTTCCAATTATTTTCATAATTAAAAATTTTTCATGATTGAGACTGACAGTTCGGTTACTAGATAGTTTGTTTTGGTTTCTAGAGCTAATTCCTTGTTTAAAAGTCTTTGCTGGTTCCAAATAGCCATTGGGCAAAACCTTCAGTAAAATGATCTCGAATGTAAATTTTGATTGCATCAACATCTTTGAAATATCAATTTTAGGCTAGATATACCTTTGGTTTGGGTCCCGATACACCCGAGCTTATTTTGACCTATTGGTCGAAAAGTTGAAAAATTAGAAATTAGGGTGTAGGACCCACATTTGGTCAAAATGATCTCAGATGAAAAATATGACTTGGCTATTTAATCCAAAACATTGAATTTAGTATGGTTACATATTTTATTTATATATATCAGAGTTTGAATGAATCTCGAGGCCTTGGCAGAAACTTGGAGATTTTTCCAAGTTTAAGCTGATAACTGGTGCCTTTGCGATCATATCTCCAGAGTGGTAATCACACTAGTGTGTGTAGATATGGTATTGATATTGCACCAAGGGTTTTCGAAATATACACACATGCTCTTGATTCCAAGGTGTGCAATTGCAACACCTGATTACCTAAAAGGAGTACCAATAGACCCCTTAAGTCGCGAGTTAGCTCATTATTCACCCATACCTTGAAAGAAAAATCCTAATGGAGTGTGATAACTCAAAATTTTAGAGATTTTTGGTGATTGGAGAGCTTTTTTAACATCTATTTTCATGATTATCATCCAAACTAAGGTAAGATTCCGCTCTTTATTGTGAAATTTTAATGATTTATTGATCGAAACCCCAATAGCTTGAGGGCTTGATTTTAGCTCCATTTTATCTTAATTTTCACTCATATTAAGGTTTATAATTCCTTGAGAATGTATGAATGTTGGGTTAATCTTGAAAATGTGATTTCTATAAGTAGGACCCACATGTAGTTTTTGATATCATTTTTAGACCTGAAGCGCACTGGTGCAATATGGGCATCATTATTCTAATATTGATGAGTAGATTAAGGTTCTTATAGTGTGATGGCATTTTGGGATTGTGAAGTAAAGATAGATGTTTGGTGAAAGATTAAAAAAATTATAGTCCGACATTGAGGTAGGCTTCTGTCTACTCTTCTTCGTAAGATAATGCATGTTATATATTCTATGTGAATGTGAATGCTAAGATTTATATTGGGTAGAATGACTTAGTCTTTATTATTAAAGTTTGGGGATTAGATGAGGGTTTTTGACCCATAAGGTTAAATGCTTATTACACTTTAAAATCCTACTGCCTCTTCCCTAGATTGAGCTAATTTGTAGAAGGGATTTCAATCTGATTCTAGGTTTGAGATGTGGTTCAAGTATTGGAAATATGATTAATACGATTTACCTTACCTAGACTATTATAGTGATCTTGAAAGCATAAAATGGACAAAGTTCACTTAATTGCTTATGTTCTAGGTGAAATTCCTATCTTAGGATTAATTATAGCTAATGTACTACCTAGAAGTCAATTTAGATTCCTTAGACTTGTACGGGGTGTAAATTACCTAAATATGAAATTCGAGGATTAGAAGTGGGTTCTTCTAGCCCACCTTAGGCTTGAACTTGGGTTAGCCATATAGGCTTATTTACAGATGTTGGCATAGTTGAGACTATTGAACTTTTTAGTATAAGGTTACTTCTTGACTTAATGAATGACGATGTTTTTCCTCAAATTATGATATATGGCCTATAGATACGAGATATCCCATAGATGTCTCATGGATTATAAATATGAGATAGATTAGAAATATGATTATTGATATGAGTTTCAGGCATGTATGTGGGCTAAGGTTGTGATTATGGTGTTGTAGTTGTTTCAGACATATTTTGAGCTAAAGGCTGTGTTATAGTATTGGTTGGACATCTGCAAGTGCTTATCGTTGTAAGGAATGTGGCCATAGTTTATAAATATTGATACTTATGGTTTCATTATTTGAATACTGGTGATGACATGCATAGATTTGTTACATTCATGATCATTAAATTGGTAGATGATACAATTCTAGATAAAATATAATCCTATTACCATTTTTCGTGAATAAGGGTTAAATCCTACTTTTCACCATAATAACAAATTTCTTCATAATAATAATGGCCTATCATAATCAATAACTTATCTACAAAAGAGGTTAATAAGGATGTATTAAATATTTGATTGAGACAGATTTCGATCTATAATTTGGTACTACTAATTTCTTCAATCGTGAGAGATTTTGACCCTTTTTGTACTTTTATATTGATTTAGTCTTAAAGTTCACCCCGGGCAATAGATGTATGGATTTACACTATTTTTATCCACGACTTAAGTCTACACACCTATTTTATCTATACACATATTTTTTTGGTATAGGATAGAGAAAGATGTTTCATTGATGATACAAATTTTTGGTCAAAACTCAATCACAGAATTTAGTGTTGATGTTATATATAAACATATGTGTTGATGATATAGATGATGCTGGTGATATTGAGGGCGTTGATTATATATTTATTGGTTTGAGTTTGGCTAATGATTATATATATTGATAGATTCAATTTTAGGTATTGGTTATATTATAACCGATTTAATTTCGGGTATTACTTATATTATGTTTTGTTCAATTTTAGGCATTGACTATATACATAATATAGGTTCGAGTCTGGGAAATGATTTTGATATGACTATATACATTGTATTAATTCTTACATTTGCATGGCCTATCACCAGTATACACCTATATCTAGCAGTCTATATAGGGCAGGGGTTTGCAAAGGTATGGGTGATGACTATAAATTATGATGCATTGTATGCTGATTGAACCATCTGAGCTTGGGGGAGTGGGGGTACATGATAGGCTTGGCTAAGTATTTGATTATCCGGACTAACCGATTACTTGCATTGTTATTGATATTGTTATTATCATTGTTATGATCATTATTACAGCTAGTTTATGAAAGATTGGTTATTAATTTGGTATCGAGATTTGAGGTATTATTCTATCTCTTCTATCTTTCAATTTCATTATTATGCATGATTAACTCATGATTATACATATGGATTAAAAACCCTAAGTATTCTACCACTAGTACCTACTATGATAATGAGATCTTAAAGTACTAGTCTGATAATGTAGACTATACTTCCAGTGGACATTGTTTATATATATGTGTGTCTATCTAGCAAATATAGCTATGGTATTACCGTATATCCCTTTCTTTATCTATTCAGATTGTAAATTCATTCCTTGTTCTTGTATACTATTATATATCCTTCTTTAGCTCTTTATTCGTATAATTACTAGAGATATATGGTATAGTGTTGAGATTTCTGAGTATGGATGGAATAGGGTAGTTCATCCTTGATATTTCCTTAGCTTTATCATGCTAGTTTAGTGGCTATGAGTAGAGTAGTTGCCCTTACTATCTCATTATCTTTATTATGTAATTGCTAGACATTTGGGTAAGGTTCCATTATATTTACATGTTATCTAGATCTATATTATCTTTAGAGCTTAGTTGATAGTTTCCTACTGAGTTCCACGTGTTTGGTACTCATACTACACTTTTATATCCTACAAAGCATGGGACGTGTTATCATCATTGATGTGTGTATCATGCAGAGCAACCATAGTTTATAGATTTAGAGTAAGCTCTCGACATTAAGAGTATTACTATCCTCCCTTTTGTGTACTAAATTAGTCTTTATGTTGTATTCGAAGATAAGTTGTAACAGTGTAATTCCCTTGGTATTTCATTTTTGTACTCTTAATATATTAGACGCTTTTCTACTGATTCCACCAGATTTTAGGACTATATTTTGTATTTGACCTTTTATTACTTCTATTCTATAGTCTTTCCTTATCTATTTGGGTAGTTCATTACTAGCCATTTCGGACTATGGGTTTGGCTTGCCTACTAGTAGGTTATAGTAGGCACAATCATGACCTAAATAATAGGTCATAACAAATTAGTACCAAAGCCTAGGTTTACCATTGTATTAGTATAAGATCTAAGTTCTTAGTATAGTCTTACAGATTATTACAGAGATATCCATAACCTATATTCACCAGGCTACAGGGCATTCTTAGGAAATTCCTTTCTTGACTCTATATTTTGTGTTCGTATTGCTATGAGCCTCAAACATATTCTTCGACTCTATTATGTCCTAAATAGATGGTGCAAGATAGTCAATAGATATTGGTAAGAGTTTGACATGTATTTTTAGAGATTTAGCCTAGCGTAGGACTAGAGAGTCAAAGATGGATACCAACTATCTTCAGCATCAGCCAAAAGATTTAGGGATAACTTAGGCTCTAGTAGATCTCATGACTACTTTAGCCCTTTGAGTTTCAACATTGGGGACCCCAAGTCATGTTGTAGATCCCCTATAGTCATGGATGACATTTGAGTCATTGAGCAGTTCTCAGGTTAGAGTTGGATTTATTGGTGTTCATAAAGGTTCTTTACCAGTTTTGGGGTACGAGATTAGGTTTCCAGATTAGGCAGACATATTCTTATGCTATACTCTTCTAGTTGGACATAGTGCATGTATTTATTAGAGAATTAGCATTGACACTATATGCGGTATTGGAACCCTTAATAGCAGTTAGCTCTCCCTTCTCATAAGTTATTGATTATGTGAGGGCTATAGAGAGAGCATGTATCAAGATTTATGAAGGTGGTAGTAAGAGGCTATGCCATCAGTTTAGTGCTATTTGTATTCCATTCAAGAGTGAGGATCCTTCACTTATAATCCATCGGTTCTATGTAGGTAGCATTTCAGATAATAGGTGACTCTTAGGTTAGTCATGGTGATTATTCTGGATCAGAGTGTGTGGTACCTTGAAGTATTCTAGAATCCTATTTTGGTTGTGGAAAGATAGAATATTGATCTAAAGAGAGTCCATGATAAGGAATTATTGGTCTTTCAAATTATTTAAATCAACCTCATGATGATATGGCACCTTTGGTTAGAGATAGTGCACTTGGCACCTAAGTTAATGATTCAATCAATCGATTCGAGTTTGGACCCATTCATAGTTATTCTTTCTCAAATTCTTTAGGCATGTGATTGTAGATTTCACGATGATAGGTGAATCTTATTTCCCGCATTTAACTTTTTCATTGTGTTCTTTGGGGTTTTCATACCTGTTGATGATTATATGCATTGATACATTCATATTGGTTATTGTGTGCCTTATTATTGAATTCATGATTATATGATTACCCCCATGGTTTATTTTTTAGTTATGGATGAAGTAGATCTGTATCAATATTTTCTCCCTATATGTGTAGTATTTGGGTTTTATTCCTATTTATCTTGGCACAGTAGCCTTATTGTGGCCCTTGAGTGTTACTTGCTAATGATTTTTATTTTGGTATTGCCTACTTTTTACACTTATGTTGATATGGCTGTTGCTATTGCTTTAATTGTTTGATGTTACTGATCCTCGTTGGGTAGCTATTTAGAGTAGTGTTATCTAGTTAGAATTCCATTCTTGTGGTTCTTATTTGGTGGCTCGAGTAGCTATAGTCCGATTTAATGATGTGCTCCCTATAGTGAGGTGAGGTTGATTATTTTTCTCTTTTGTTGGTTGTGTTAGTTTGATTTTAGAGCCTGTTGTAGTATCGAAGGTAAGTTGATCTTTTGTGGTTCTGTACGATTCTAGAATTGGCAATTTAGTGATATTTCCCATTCATGAGTTTGAGATTCTTAGACTTGCCTCCTAGGTTGTGAACGTTGTCATATTGGCTATTCTTTTCTCTTAGCTTATTCTTGATCTTGACCAGTTTGGGATCCGTCCTTTGTTTGTGGCTATTTCATCACTCGATTATAGTTTTGATATTGATATTGAGATGTCTTGTCATCTCTCAGATTTGTTGGGTTTCTCTCCAAGTGATGTTTTCCCCTTATTATTGATGTAGAGTTGGATTTTTTTGCTTATCATGATATGGTTTTTGTCTAAAATGGAGTTGGAGAGTTAGAGGCAAGTGGTCATTCCTGTGACCGCTTCTTGAGTTTCTTGGTTTATTTTCTAGTTTATCGAATTGGCGTTGAGATTTTTAGATGATGTACTTAGTAGGAATAGTATACTTAAGTTAGATTCAATATAGTTTCATTCTCGATTGATGGGATATCTTGGAGCAGGTCCTTCTGTGATGAGTAGTTATGCTTTGGACTCCTGGATTTTAGCTTCTATCACCATCCAAACTAGTTATAGCATTGGCATAGACTATATTTCTTAATTATCTCTATTTGTGTACCCAGATAATGCCTTATGGACTTATTTTCATGATTACCACATAGAATTTTAGTAGATCATCCTCAGTTCTTCAAGTTCTCTATGATGAGATTGTGCGGATAGGACTCAGGTGACTTTTCTCTCGGTTTAGAGTGGATAATAGGTGTGGAATGGTAAAGAAAGGCTATATTTGGATTTAGAGTAGGTGGTATGACTTATGTCTTGTATTAGTCTTAGATCTAGTGAGCCATTATTAATTTGTACGGGTATAGAGATAGTATCAGTGTGTTGTGGTTTAGATTTACATGCATCAGCCTTTATCGGTATAGTTGAAGGCCTGTTACTGGTTAAAATTGAGTTTTGGCTATTTGGGAGTGAAGTGAGAGAGCTGGTTGAAAAAGAGATACCGTGGGATAATCCCTCGGACGTGTTCTCTCTTTGTGGAGGTTAATTGAGAAGTCATTCTTGGAGAATGCGGGCCTAGTACCTCATTCTTTCAAGCTCTTGAGATCTTTCTAGCCATTGACTTTCGAGGATTAATGTCCTTTTAGTAGTGGATATTGTAATGACCCCCATGAATTTTTCCATATTTTTCCTTAATTTTGTCGTTAGATCTGTCCAATATCTTCCCAATCCATTTATAACTTGATGGGACTGATAGTTTTATTAGCAGGTAATTCGTTTGGTTTTAGAGTCAATTCCCTATTTAAAGTCTTCACTGGTTCCAAATGGCCACTGGGTGAAAACCTCAACAAGATGATCTTGAATGCAAATTTTGGCTGCGCCAGCATCTCCAAAATATCATTTTAGGCTAGGTAGACCTTATTTTGAGTCTCGATCCACCTAAGCTCATTTTGACCTATTGGTTGGAAAGTTAGAAAATTGGAAATATAGGTGTGGGACCCACATTTAGGTAAAACCTCGGATGGAAAATCTAACTTCACCATTATATCCAAAAAGTCAAATTTAGTATGGTTACATAGATTATTTGCATATATTAGATTCCTAAAGAATCCTGAGGCCTTGGTGGAAACTTGGACCCAAAGCACAATGGTGCAATATGGGTATAATTTTTCTCATATTGATAAATAGATTACGATTTTTACAGTGCAATGGCATTTGGGGATCGTGAAGTGAAGATGGATGTATGGTGAAAGATTCAAGGTTTTAAGGTTCGGCATTGAGGTAGGATTCTGTCTAGTATTCTTCGTAAGATGATATGTGTTATATATTCCATGTGATTGTGAATATTAAGATTGATATTAGGTAGAATGACTTAGTCTTGATTATTAAAGTTTAGGGATTAGATAAGGGTTTTTGACCCGTAATATGAAATGCTTATTACACTTTAGAATCCTATTGTCTCCTCCCTAGATTGAGCTAATTCATAGAAGGAATTTTGATATAATGCTAGGTTTGGGATGTGGTTCAAGTGTTGGAAATGAGATTAGAATTATTTACCTTACTTGGACTATTTTAGTGATCTTGAAACCATAACATGGGTGGAGTTGACTTAATTGCTCATGTTCTAGGTGAAATTTCTATCTTAGGATTAATTATGGCTTATGTACCACCTAGAAGTCAATTTAGCTACTTAGCCTAGTTTGGGGTGTAAATTGCCTAAATATGGAATTTGAGAAATAGAAGTGGGTTCTTTAGGCCCACCTTAGGTCAGGACTTTGGTTAGCCATGTGGATTTATTTATGGATGTTAGACATAGTTTAGACTATTGAACCTTTTAGATTAAGGTTACTTTGTGACTCAATGAATGGCGATGGTTTTCCCCGAATTATAATATATGGCCTATAGATGTGAGATGCCTTATAGATATGCTACGGCATATGAATACTAGATGGCTTTCAAATATGATTATCGATATGAGTTACTGATATGTATATGGGCCTAAGGGCGTGATTATGATGTTGTAATTGTTCCGAACATATTTTAGGACCAAACATCGTGATTATAGTGTTGTAATTATTTCAGACATATTTTGGACCGAAGGTCGTGTTATGAAATTGGTTGGACATTCAAGAAGTTCTTATCCCCTTCTAAAGGATGTGGCAATAGTTTATGGATGTTAATGCTTATGGTTTCATTGTTTTAATATTGCTGATGGAATCCACATGATTTGGTACATTTATGATCATTAAATTCAATCAATAAATGAAGCGATTCTAGATAAAATGTGATCTTATTACAGTTTTCTCTAAATAAGGGTTAAAGCCCATTTTTCACCTTAAAAACAAATTCTTCATAATAATAACAACCTGTCTTAATGAATAACTCATATGAAAAAGAGGCTAATATTGATCTTTTAAAGATTTGATCGATACAGATTTCTATCTATAATTTGATACTACTAATTACTCTGATCGTGAGAGATTCCAATCCTTTCTGCACATTTATAATGATTTAGTTCCAAAGTTCACTCTAGGCAATGGATTTATGATTTACACTCTTTATAGGCACGACATGAGTTTGCACACCTATTTTATCTATACACACATCTCTTCGGTATAGGATGAAGGAAGATGTTGTATTGATGATATAAATTTTGGGTAAAAAACTGATGGAAGAATTTAGTATTGATGTTATATATATTTGTGTGTATGTGTGTTGATGATACTTATGATCATGGTGATATTGAAGGCATTAATTATATATTTATTGGTTCAGTTCCGACTATTGATTAGATATATTGACCGATTCAATTTTGGATATTTCTTATATTATGAACGATTCAATTCTGGGTATTGCTTATATTATGAGCGGTTAAATTCCGAGTATTGACTGTATACATAATACTGATTTGAGTTCAGCAAATGATTTTGATATTGACTATATGCGTTGCATTTATTCTTTCTTGTGCATTCCCTATTACCAGTATGCGCCCATATCTGTCAGTCTATATGGGGCAGGGGATGGGGGATCACATAGGTATAGTGATGACTATACCTTGTGGTATATTGTATGCTTATTGAACCTTCTGAGCTTGGGGTGGTGGGGGTACGTGATAGGCTTAGCTAGGTATTTGGTTGTCCGGACTATATAGTTACTCGTATTATTATTAATATTGTTATTATCATTGTTATGATCATTGTTATGGCTAAAGACTGGTTATTGATTTAGTATCGAGATTTAAGGTATTATGCTATCTCTTTTATTTTTTGATTTCATTATTATGCATGATCAATTCATGATTAGACATATGGATTAGAAACCCTGACTATTCTAGCACTAGTTCCTAGTATGATTATGAGATCTTAAAATATTAGTCTGATGATGTAGGCTATACTTCAAGTTGACGTTGTTTATATATATATATATATATATATATATATATAGCTAATGTAGTTATGGTATTACTGTATAGCGCTTCCTTCATTTATTCATATTGTATATTCATTTCTTGGCCTTATATAAAGTTATATATCTTTCTTTCACCTTTTATTCATATATTGGCCAGAGATATACAGTATAGTGTTGAGATTTTTGAGTATGGCCGGAATAAGGTAGTTTATCTTGATATTTCCTTAGCCTTATCATACCAGTTTAGTGGCTATGAGTAGACTAATTTCCTTTACTATCTCACTAGCTTTATATGTGATTGCCGGACATTTGGGTATAGTTTTTTTTCTATATGATTTTTATATATATACATATATATATATATATATATATATATATATATATTTACATTATCTTTGGACCTCAGTTGGAAGTTGCCTACTGAGTACGACGTGATTGGCACTCATACTATACTTCTGTAGCCTGCAGGTCATGGTATGGGTTATTGTCGTTGATGTGTTCATCGTACAGAGTAGCCACAGTTTGGAGACTTAGAGTGAGCGCCTGACATTTAGAGTATTACTATCCTTCCTCTTGTGTACTAGTATAGTCTCTATGTTGTATTCAGAGATAAGTTGTAACAATGTAATTCCATTGATATTCCATTTTTGTACTCTTAATATATTAGAAACTCTTGTGCTGATACCACCAAGTTTTTGGACTATATTATGTATTTTACCTTATATTACTTCTATTCCACATTTTTTCCTTATCTATTTGGGCAGTCCATTACTTGTCGTTCTGAACTACGGGTTTTGCTAGCCTACTAATGGGTTATAGTAGGTGTCATCATGACCTAAGAAATTGGGTTGTGCCATTGTTGGAGCCTATAAATATACAACTTAGGGTTATAATAGGCATCTTTTGATCATTGTTGAATTTTGTAACGTATGTTTGGCTGAGAAATAATTTTGGAGATGAAAAACAAATTGCTTGTCTTTTGAATTTGGATTTGAAATTCTGATTTCTTTTGATTGTAAGTTCAACCTGCAATTTATGAAATTAAGCTTTGATTTATTTTCTAATTATGAGTGGCTAAAGCTCCATAACTAGGGTTATGGGAGCCTTGGTGAAATCTCAATTCTATGTTATAGATTGTCGAGTTTATATTGAAATTGTGATTGTATCACATTCTCTTCATTTTAATGAATTCTCAGGGTTGCAAGCTTGAGAGTGTGCCCTAAAACATAACTTGCTTGAATAAAGAAGTTGTTGTTGGGAAAAGAGAATACTGACTAGAAATTAGAGTTCTTAACCTCTAATTTATAGATTAATTCCTTAGACGGATTGATCTCATGGAGAATATGATGCAATTTTATGTCATTGCTTTAAGTTGAAAATTAAAGTAAATCCATATTTGAAGGTTTGGAAAGTCTTGGATGGAATTTTATCTAAATTTCTCTATAATCACAAGTGTAAGTATGAACTCACATAGACTATAGCCCGAAAAGAATTGAAACACCAAGGTGAGCATAACCTTAGTTTACTATTTCTCAATTGTTAACACATTATAAAGAAGATATTAGTAAACTGTAATTACTCAATTAATATTTCAACCAAAACCCTCCAATCTATGGAAACTTATGATTAAAAGTCAATTAATATACATACAACTGAATTAGCACCTTATTCCCGGTGGGATTTGATCCAAACCTTTGTTGGATTATATATTTGACAACGACCGCTTACACTTTTTATGGGGGGTTGTAGTTTGGGCATATCACTAGTTGGAGGCTTAGTTAGAATGTCAACTATTTGATCAAGAGTTGGAGTATGATTGAGAATCACAAATCTTTGTTGGATTTTATCTCGAACAAAGTGACAATCCACTTCTATGTGCTTGGTTCTCGCATGGAAAACAAGGTCCCTTGTAATTTTAAGAGTTGCTTTACTATCACAAAAGACTGATACGAGTAAAGAAAGAACCTCACCTACTATATGATGTAGTCTTTTAAGTCAAGCCAACTCTGACCACTTTACTTATTGCTCTATACCGTGCCTGTTCTAAGGAAGCTGAGAAAGTAGTTTGCTTCTTGTACTTCTATCTTGTAGTACAATCTCCTATTATCACTATGTATTGGCTTACTGGCTTTCTAGAATCAAGACATGCATTCCAAAATTACAATAAGTAGTAATGGTGTAGTTGGGATCTTTTGACATACTGATCCCTAAAGTAGGGTCATTCGTCAAATATCTAAGGACATGGAAAGTTGACTTCAGATGAGGTTCTTTAGGTGCTTGGAAGAACTGGCTCTAGTCGTGTGCTTGTTAGGAAGTTCAACTTTTTTGTTAGATCTCTGTAGTATATGGGATTTTTAAGCGGAGTCCCTTCATATTCTCTTAACTTGATGGTAGGATCTAGTGGGAATGTTGTTGGACTATAGAGAGAACAGTCAAATTCTCTTATTAAATCTGTAGTGAACTTTCTTTATGAAATTGACACTCCACCTGGTTTATATAGAACTTTTAATCTCCAAAAATAGTGAAGTTTACCCAAGTCTTTTATTTTGAATTGATCATACAAATATTACTTCATAAATGTGTTCTCTTCGAAGTTATTCCCAGTTAATATTAATCATCAATATACATGCTACAAATACTATAATAGAACCATACTTCTGGTAAAATAACGAGTAGTCACTAGTTGAGTGTGGATAGCCCCTTGCACATAATGCTTTTGTTAATTTCTCATACCATTTCCTACTGGCTTGCTTTAGTCTATACAAATACTTTTTTATCTAGCATACAAGTACTTTATCTTATACCTACAAGCCTTGTGAAATTACCTTATATACTTCTTCATTCAAGTATCTTACATCCTATTGAAATAACTCAAATCCTCTCTTAACTGCTAGACTGGTTATTGTTTTGAATGTAGCACTTGACTACTAGAGAAAAGCTTTCAATGTAGTCAATATCTATTTGTTAAGTGTACCCCTTCCGTACTAGCATGGCCATGATTCTTGCCACTATTTCATCATGTTTTTTCTTGATCTTGCAAACCCATTTGCATCCTATAACTCTCTTTCCTGCAGCCATATGAACTAAACTCTAAGTGTTGTTAGTATACTAAGACTCAAACTTATGTGTCACTGTTGATTGCCAAGCATTACTTAAGAATCCCTTCATAAATGTGTGGTTCACTTCTATGAGTGATATTTTTCATTAGTTGCTGACTCTCAGGATCAAAACTAGTGAATGAGACTTTTTATCGAGTGATGACATTTGGTGAAGATACTTGTGGTTGAAGGTTTGATGAAGTGTAATTTTATTCATTATGATAAGTTGGTACTGAGTGTGTTCTACTGGCTCTTCTAGGTGCAAGTGGTGGATGAGACATTTTCATGGTGGACCTGGTAAATGGAGGAGAATTTGTTACTTCTTGATATGATGAAGAAGTAACATTAGAAAAAAATTCCCAGGGTTATCTACGGTAGTGTATGATTCAAGAGATTCAAGGAGATTGGCATCAACAGTGATGTATGTGAAAGTAAAAGTACTAGGATAATGTTTATTTAACACATCATTATTCAAAATATTATTTTTAGAATGTTGCTTTGACCTAACATCAATGTGCTTTATTATAGAAGAAAAACAAGAATCTGGATATGAAAGAACAAGCTCGAATATGGACTCATAAAATAACACATCTCTTGAGATGTGTAATCCTTTGCGTTATAAGGATATCCTATGAGCACATGTGGGTGGATTTAGGCTTAAATTTTTCTTTGTGATTCCTTAGTGTACTGGGAAAACATAAACTCCCAAAGGATGTTAAGTGCGAATATGTATGTTATTTATGATACAATATTTCAAAAGGTGTTTTATTTTGAAGAGTTATGAACGGTAATCTATTTATTAGGTAAGTTGCTACTACAATTCATTCCCTCTAATATCTTATAGGAAGCTTATATTGATACAACAATGCCCTAGCGTCTTGAGAAAATATTTGTGCTTTCTTTACACACATCATTTTGTTGTGGTATATATGGACATGTCTTTTGATGTACTATTCCTTTGATCTCAAAGAACAGAGTGGTTTCTTTATTATCAAACTCCAAACCATTATCCGTTCTCATTGCTTTGATGGTGGTTTGGAATTCATTTTCTATCAAGGTTGTGAAGGTTTTTATAGTTGGTTAAGTGTTACTTTACAAGTGATTGACTGATTCCAATTTGCCCTATCGTGCCATCAACTATGGTGATGAAGTACATGTAGTTAACATCAATTGGTTTGTGATATGGTCCCATAAGCCTATATGGAAAAAATCAAATGGTTGTATGGAGGTTTTTATTTTTTAGGTTTCCATTGGGCAGACAGTATATGTAAATGGTTGTTTAGGTGAGAATTTTAAAGGAATGGTATAGATATTCCTCATCTCCTCAAAAGGAACATGTCCTAATATATTTTGCAACATATGGTCTTACATCAATTTCATGAGAAATACATGATGAAAATGAGTTAACCAAACTGGAATATCAAAAGGAAATTTAAAAGACTCAACACTAAAGCAAGATTTTTTATTAATTGGAGTGATAAATTTTACTGTCCAGATTTACGAGTCATGATGACATCTACTTTATCCCACTAGTAGGTAAGACAGACTATAGCCCAGAGCTATAATCAATAGGCTAACTTCATGGAAAATGGCCTAAAAGTAGGAAATCAATAATTAAAGGCTTCTAAGAAAAATAAGATAGTCATAATAGTATAATAGATAGATGAAAATCAATAATCATCCAACGACCTGGTAGTGTTTGTACAAGTACTACAAATAGAACATGAGTACTAAAATAGTCAAATAAAATCTGTCTGGGAAATGAAAGACTAGACATAGATAATAAAAGGAAAAAGAGAAACTCCAATCCAAGAGCTCACCTAATCTCCAAAATTAACTCAACACAAACGTCACGTCAGCGATAACTACTATACATGGGTCTGCACCAAAAAGGACAGAAGTGTAGTATGGTACCACAACTACGAGTACTCAGTAGGTATTATGGTCGACTGAGCTAAATTATGATATAAACATGATGTAAGAGCCTGCAAAATTCCTAGCTTAATTTTGTCCTTTAAGCTTGTCAAGGGGTCCCAGACTTAGAAAATTCTAGCTAAGTTTCCAAACTTAGTTTATTTTTAGCCTTCAAAAGTTGGCAATCTTATTTCGCGACCTTAATGTCCTTTAATGGTCTATATTTAATTAATTCATAATCAAGAAGGTCAATAGGTGTTCCCAAATAAGTTTTAGAACTTTTGGACCTCGTTTTGACCATGTTTGGAGTCCTAAAATAGTGGAACAATGTGATCTTAGCACGCCGCGTCGCCCATCTCATTGGTTAATATTGTTTCGGGTTGCCAGTCAAAATTACTGAGACATGGCACAATGATGGCATGACGAATCGAGTATCGCATCGATGCGCTGCGTCGCAAAACACGTTAGTGCCCAGTTTAAGTGATTAAATAACCACGTCCCTAAGGTAATTAGGTCATTTAGCCCCCAACATTCAGTCCTCATAACATGAAATTTAGCCCTTTTCTGGCTAAATACATTCATTATTTCACAAGTGCTTAAGAACAAGAAACCCTAGATGATTAATTTCAATTCAAGAACTCAAGCTTTCTTCCATCAATCTTCAAGAAATTGTCAACTAAGGTATGTAATGTGTTCATCCAAGGGTCCCTTTCACCCTTGCAGCTCAAGAAACCCTTTTCAAAATATAAATTTTGAATTCCATGTTGTGGGTTTGATTGTACACATGTTTATGTTGTGATATGATTTCCAAGATTAAATCTGTATTGAATTCTCATGACTTTGTGTTAGTATGTGGATTGAAATCCTTAAATTTAAAGTGCTTGATATAGCCATGATGTATTAGTTGTTGATCCATGTCCTAGAAAAGTTTATGTCTTACATGTGTTTCTAAAAATGCCAAAGTGAATAAGAATTGTGTAATATGACCTATTTGTGATCTGAGTGATGAATTCATGATGTACCCATATGTTCGAAATAACTCCACTGCTAAAGCAATGTCTTGTAATGATTTGGTGGAATGCTCATAAGTATGGATTTGTGAAATTATATTACATTAGCATGTATTCCCATTCATGTGTAAGCTTATGATTTGTGAATGCTTTATGAAATCCCTCAATGATAGTATTATGAATTGTTGACTATGGTCATGTGTTCAAGTAGTGTCATGTCTCATTTATTTTTATGATATCGAGTCTTGGGGGTATTTAATACCTAAAAATTTAGTTGTGGGCCTAGAGCCAATATAAGTTTTCAAGATAACCTCAGTCAAGCCACGATCAGTAGACAGAACTTAGGAAAACTCAGTAGTATTCAGTTCAATCCTCAGTAACTTAGTCATTTAACAAAATTTAGTAATATTCCATCAGTTAACGAAATTCAGTGAACTCAGTCCAGTTCAGTCCAGTATACTCAGTTCAGTGTCTATTCAGTTGGGAGTAGGATTCAGCATCAAGTGAATTCAAAGATGGGAACTCACTTACCAGCAGAGGGTGTGATTCTTAGAAGCAATCCTTGCATTCTAGAACTATGTAGACAGACTAGGTGAGACATCAAAAACTGTCAGATAAGGGTTGATGAGGTGGCTTAACATATTAGATGAGGGTCCCACCATTCTCGTTTGAGTACCTGATAGATAGAGTCACTCACATCTTGTCCTTACCAGTGGTGCAGTATTGACACCCTTCCAATTAGGGTTATAGATTGGACCCCAAATAATTTATAATATCTTATTTGGGGTATGTCGGTTAAATAATTACCTTATATAGTCTCAGTCTCAGTCTTCAGTAAAGAACTCAGATAGTTCTACAGATTTCAGGACTGTCAAATACTATCACTCAGCTTAACACGGAACTCAGCTAGTTCTACTAGAATTAGGACTGTCAGGCACAACCACTCAGTTATCAATTATATCAGTTATCAGTAATCTATATTTTTGGTAAAATCAGTATTCAGAATCCTTATGATTTTAGTTACAGTTATGTATTCATGTATGTATCTTCATTTAATCATGTTTATGTTATTCACTCAGTTTAGTTCATGCATGAACTCTTCTATTCAGCCTTATCTCACTTTGCATACCAGTACATTCTCACGTACTGAGGCATACTTTTCTCTTGTGCTATAGTATTTTATACCATAGGTTCGGATGCTCAGGTTCCCGATCACGATTAGCATTTCAGATATCAACAATCAGAGTCAGTGGTGAGTCCTCATATTTTGATGACATAATTATTTCATTCTTTTAGTATTTCAGTACTTAGTTATTTTTATTAGATGGAGTTAGTTGGGGACATGTCCCATCAACTCCGTTCAAACAGTTTTAGAGGCTTTCCGACTATAGCATATTCAGACAGTTATTTCAGTCTTGGTATTATCATACCTTGTGCAGACATCCGCATTTATTTTAGTTATATTGTTATTACAATATTACTATTATCTAGTGCTCAATTACAGATATCAATCATGGGTTAGCTAGTGATCCATCAAGATTATTAGCACCGCGTAGCATCCGGGGTACCTGCAATACTCCGCAAATTTTCTTTGTCGTTAGAGCTCTTTAAAGCATGCTAAGAGAAGCTTCACACTTAGGAAATTTGAGTAAGTTTTGGAAATTTTTAATTTCATAAGCCTTTGAAATTTGATTATATATGTTGTGACCTTCTCGACCTCCGTTTGCTGATTTTTTAAGTTGATTCACAATTGGGCAAGTCAATAGTACATCTCGGGTGAGTTTCAAAATTTTTTGCATAGCGTAAGGGCATGTTTGGTTGCCCAAAACAATAGGTTAGGGCAATTAGCCCATGCTGCCCTGGCTAGTCCCCCAGGATAGGTAGGGCGCCGCACAGGATATTACCTTGGGCTAGGCTAGGCGCTGCCCTGGGTACTCCCCTGGCCCAAAAATTTCAGCATTCCACCTCCGTGCTTTCAAGGGTAAAACGGTCAGTTTCTTACCCCTATATAAACCCATAAATTCGAGATTAAGCCTCATACACCCAAAATATAGTATTTAATTACAATTTCTCTCAAGAACAAGTTAGGGTTTTCACTTGAGGATCCAAATTCAATAAAATTCCTCCGTTAATCTTTGTATAATCAAGAACTAAGGTATGTTAGGTGTTGATTCTTGGGTCTCTTCTACCCAAGAAGTTCAATAATCCTTTTCTAAATTCAAAGATTATATATGTATTTGAGTTTTTGATGATTCATGTGAATTGAAATTGAAGTTCTTGTTGTTGTTGAGTTTTAATTCATGTTGTGATTACAAAGTCCCTAGCTTTGATCCTAGTATGTGATATTTATGTGATATTCATTATAAACCCCCTTCAAGTTGTATATTAATTGATGTATCCATGATAATTAGGTGTAGAATTTGTTGTATAACCAAATCATGCTCCCTATATGTTTGATAAAATGCTTATGTGAAGAAAATAGTGTCATTATAGCATGTTAGTATGAAATCCCCAATTATGTATAAGTTAATACATGCCTAGTGTTTGTTGAAAGGACTTAGTGAATGAATTATGCTATGTTGCATGTATTCTTATTCATCTGCATTCCTTATTGGATGAATTATGAGATATTAGTGTGCATTCCTATGCATGTACAAGTTTATGATTTTCAAGTGCTTGAAGAGATGCCTTATTAATTTTATGGTAAATGATAGACTATTGTATTCTATTGAAGAATTGACATGTCTTATTATTTACATGCTATTGAGTCTGGGGGGTACTTGTACTCGATAATTTAGCTGTGTACCTAGAGCCAAGTTAGTTTTCAAGATAATCTCAATCGTTCCATGATCAGTAGAACTCAGTCAGCTACAGAACTTAGAAAGACTCAGTAATCTCAGTGTCAGTCTATTCCTGTCAGCATACGGTTTAGACCTCAATAGTATTCAAGTATTCAGTTCAAAACTCAGTAGTATTCAGTCAGATAACAAAATTCAGTTGTATTCTATCAGTCAACGGAACTCAGTAACCTTAATCCAATTTAGTTAACCAATAAAATCAGTAATAGTTCAGTCTAAGAATCAGTTCAGTGTCTTTCAGTTGGGAGTAGGATTCAGCACCAAGCGAGCCTAGGGATGGGGGCTCACCCCTAGATAGGAATGAGATCCCTAGGAGGAATCTCTAAGTTCCAGAACTACATAACCAACATAGGTATGAGATGTCACCTATTAGATAGGACTGACATACTCAGGGATCACCCATTAGTGCAGGAATGATCTCAGGAGTCACCCACTAGATTAGGGTTGACTCCAAAGCAGTTGTCTTTACCCATGGAATGGTACTGACACCCTTCCAGCTGAAGTTACAGATTGGACCCCACTAGTTTAGATTTGGGGCATGTCAGTTAGATAAATACTTCCTACAGTCTCAGTTTCAGATTCATTCTCAGTGATAGAACTCAGTTCAGTTATACAGATTCAGGACTGTCAGATACAGTCACTCACATAGTAAGGAACTTAGATAGTTCCACAGAATTCTAAGATCACCCACTAGATAGGATTGATCTCAGATACAGTCGATCAAAATCAGTACCAATAGATTCAGAGATCACCTGCTAGATAGGACTAATCTCATATATAGTCAATCAATATCAAAAAACTTAGATATCAATATCAGTAAAATCAGTTATTTAGTATCCCAATTTTAGTAAAATCAGATGTCAGTAAATCAGTATTTAAAATTTAGTATCAGTAAATTCAGATAGCAGTCATCAGTAAACCCAATTATAAGTAATCTAGTTGTTTGAACTCAGTATTTAGTGTTACTATGATTTTAGTTATAGTTTATGCGTTCATGCATGTCTTCATCATTTAGTATACTCATGTTATTCAGTCAGCTTTAGTTCATGCATATGAGCCATTGCATTTAGTCTTACCTCATCCAGCATACTAGTACATTCTCACATATTGATGCATACTTTTCTCTTGTACTATGGTGTTTTCTATCATAGGTTCAGAAGCACGAGCTCCTAAGTATCCTTAGTAGTTCAAATTCAATCAACAGTAGTAGACTTAGCAGTGAGTCCACATCATCCAAGGATATTTTCCTATTTTAGTATTGTATTAGATTCAATATTTCAATAAATGGAGTTAGTTGGGAGATTGTCCCATCAACTCCACAGTTCAAACAATTTAGAGGCTTTTCAGACTAGATGTTCAGATAGTTGTGCTAGTATTCAATTTTCAGTTGTATTTCAGATATTTGAACCTTATGGTAAGTTTTCTGCATTTTTATAGTATATTATACAGTATTGAGTTACAGATATTAGCTCATGGTCAGCTTGTGGTCCTTTAGGATCATGAGCATCGTATAGCATCCAGGGTACCAAACTCAGGGAGTTACAGTACCAGACTCGGGGTGTTACAAACTTGGTATCATAGCCTAAGGTTCAAGAGTTTCCTAGGAAGTCTAAAAAGCTACATCTAGTAGAGTCTCGTGTATGGGTATGTTGTGCGCCATATTTATGTGCAGGAGGCTATGAGATATTTTAGAAATAGTTTCCCTTCTTTAAGTATTCATGTCATGCGAGTCAGAATAAGCTCCAGTTAAACTCTCAGTCTAATCCTTCTTTCTTTTCTATCTATAGAAAATGCATCCAAAAAGGACTCAGGGTAGAGGAATAGGAGATCAGCCAGCCCCTCAGCCCGATCAGATTAATCTTTTAGGCGAATATGTCTCCCATGTAGAAATGAAAACTACATTCACAACTCTTTCCCATTCAGATGATGCCTAGAACGAATGTACAGCTATCGTCTCGGCCAATCCAGTGGCCAATTCTACTGCAACTAGGATTCAGAACTTCACCCGAATGAATCCTCCTTCTTTTATTGGGTGTAAGATAGATAAGGACCCTCAGGAGTATCTTGATCAAGTGTAGAAGATTACTGATATTATGGGAGTGACTGCTATCCAGAGTGCTGAGCTAGCTGAATATTAGTTGCAGGATATGGATCACACTTGGTTTAATTAGTAAAAAGCAGAGAGATATAGATGCAGGGCCTATTGATTGGGAGGAGTTTGGCACTATTTTTCTAGATAGATTCTTTCCCCTAGAGCTGAGAGAAGCTAAGATGTTAGAATTTATTAACCTCGGGTAGGGCAATATGACAGTGAAGAGAATTCTCTCAAGTTTACTCAACTAGCTAGATATGCTCCTCATGTGGTTATAGATAGCAAATCCTGAATGAGTAAGTTTGTGTCTGGAGCGAATGATAGCGTGGTCAAGTAGTTCAAGACCTCCATGTTGATTAGTGAGATGGACTTGGCTTGGTTAATGATCTATGCTAAGCAGATAGAGGAGAAGAATAATAAAGAGAGAGAAAAACATAATAAGAGAGCTAGAATAGGTAGCTTCAATTTCAGTCAGCCTAAGTCAAAGGGTGGGAATCATTCTAAGTTCCACCTAAAGTCCTTAGTTCTAGATCCTTCCTCAACTAGTGCTTAAGTTCCTAAGTTTAGGAATAGTAACAAATATAGGGCGCCAAGCTCTACGTCTTAGAGAATATTAGTAGTGCATGAACTCATCCTCTTTGTTAGACTTATGGAAAGCACCATCAGGGTATTTGCAGAGCTGGAAATGATATTTGTTGTGGATGTAGAAAGCCAGACCACAGAGTCAGAGATTGTCCCCAGTCAAGTTTTCAGGGTCATCCTAACTGTTTCTCAGCTCAGTCCGATCGCCTAAATTAGGAGGGTGCTACTTCCATCGTCACCAATGGACAATGCCCAAATAGACTTTATGCTCTTCGGTCCCGATAGGATTAGGAAAATTCTCATGATATGGTCACTGGTACGTTACAGATCTTTCATATACCAATTTATGCTTTGCTATATCTAGGAGTTTTTTGTCTTTTGTTACTCCTTATATAACAGTTAATTTCGAAGTCAATCCAAAAATTCTAGCAGAGCCCTTCTAAGTCTCTACCCCAGTGGTTAAACTATCATAGCCCGAAGGGTATACAGGAACTGTCCGATTATGGTATCTCAAAAAGTTACTTCAGTAGACTTAGTCGAATTAGAGATGACTGATTTTGATGTCATTCTTAGCATAGATTAGCTTCATTCCTTCTATGCCATAGTCGACTGTAGATATAGAATTATCCAGTTTCAGTTTTTAAATGAACCCATCCTAGAGTGGAGGGGTAATACTTCAGCCTTTAGGGGTCAGCTTATTTCCTACCTAAGGTCAAGGAAATTGATATCTTAAGGGATGTGTCTATCATCTTGTTTGAGTTAAGCACTCCAGTTCTAAAACTCCCAGTCTTGAATCAGTCCCAGTAGTGAATGATTATTCTGATATGTTCCCAGAAGATCTTCCCAGAATTTCTCTCGAAAAGGATATAGACTTGAGCATAACTTTCTCCCAGATACTCAACCCATATCTATTCTACCATATAAAATAGTCCCAGCAGAACTCAAATAACTAAAAGAGCAGTTGAAGGATCTCCTAGATAAGGGATTCATCATACCAAGTGTGTCCTCATGGTGTGCACCAGTTCTATTCATGTGAAAGAAAGATGGTTTTCTCAGAATATGGATAGACTACCGTCAGCTTAATAAGGTCACAATCAATATCAAATATCTACTTCCCAGAATCGATGACTTTTTTGACCAACTTCAGGGTGCCAGTTAATTCTCTAAGATAGACCTCAAATCAGGCTATCATCAGCTCAGAGTTAGAGAATATAACATTCTGAAAATAGCCTTCCGTACTCGGTATGGTCACTTTGAATTCTTAGTCATGTCATTTGGTATTTCTAATGCCCCAGAAACTTTCATGGACTTGATGAACCGTGTGTTCAAGTATTACTTGGACATGTTCTTCATAGTATTCATAGATGACATTTTTGTTTATTCCCACAGTGAGCATGATCATACAAACCATCTTTGAATAGTATTGCAGACTCTTAGAAATCATCAATTATATGCCAAATTCAGTAAGTATGAATTTTGGCTAATGTCAGTAGCATTTCTTGGTCATATCATTTTTAATAATAGCATTAGAGTTGCTCCTCAAAAGACTGAGGCAGTGAGAAACTGGCCTAGACCCATCACTCCATCAGATATCAGGAGTTTCATAGGTTAGGCTGGCTATTACAGATGGTTTGTTGGGGAATTTTCATCTATTACATCCCCTATACCAAGATCGACTAAGAAGAAAGTCAAATTTTAGTGGTCAGATTCATACGAGAGGAGTTTCCAGGAGTTGAAGACTCAACTCACCTCAACTCCAGTTTAGACTCTTCTAGATGGTCCAGATGGGTATGTCATGTACTGTGATGCATCTAGGGTATGTTTGGGTTGTGTCCTCATGCAGTATGGTAAGGTCATAGCCTATGCCTCCAGACAGCTTAAGCCCTATAAGAAGAATTATCTGACTCATGATCTTAAGTTAGTAGCAATAGTGTTTGCCTTAAAGATTTGGAGGAACTACTTGTATGGGGTATATATAGATATGTTCATAGATCACAAAAGTGTCCAGGACATGTTCTCTTAGAAAGATCTTAACCTCCATCAGAGAAGGTGGTTAGAGCTATTAAAAGATTATGACATGAGTATCCTTTATCATCCGGGCAAGGCCAATATAGTGGCTTATGCTCTTAGTAGACTGTCTATAGGTAGTGTTGCTCATGTTGAAAAAAGTAAGAAGAAGTTATCCTAGGAATTTCATAAGTTAGTTAGACTAGGTATCTGCTTTGTCGATTAAACAGAAGGTAGTATGTAGGTTCAGAACAGTTCAGAATCATCACTAATTTCTGAGGTGAAGGTAAAGTAGGATAGAGATCCTAGTTTAGTCAATTTAAAGGAATATGCAAAGATCAGAAGGTAGATGTTTTCTCCTAAAGGGGAGATTGTGCTTTACATTATAAGGGTCGTTTGTGTGTGCCAAGTGTTGATGACGTAAGGCAATGAATTCTTGTAGAAGTACATGGCGCATGTTACTCTATTTATCCAGGGGCCACCAAGATGTACTGTGACTTTTGGGAGATCTATTGGTGGATTCGAATGAAGAGATATATTGCAGAGCTTGTGGCTAAGTGCTCAACATGTTAGGAAGTTACGATTAAGCAACAGAAGCCTAGTGTGTCCATGCAGGAGTTTAGTAGTCCTACTTGGAAGTGGGAAGAAGTGAACATGGACTTTGTGATGGGTTTGCCTCGTACTCATCATCAACATAATTCAGTTTGGGTCATTATAGAAAGAATAACCAAATCAACTCATTTTCTTCTAGTCTATACCTCTTATTCAGTTGAGGATTATACCAAAATCTACACCAGAGAGTTAGTCAGATTGCATAGTGTTCCGTTGTCTATTATCTCAGATAGAGGTACCCAATTTACCTCTCATTTTTGGAAATAATTCCAAAAGGGTCATGGTACTTGAGTTCACCTCAGTACAGCCTTCTATCCTGAGACAGATGGTCAAGAAGAAAAGAATATCCAGACTTTAAAAGATATGCTATGAGCGTGTGCAATTAACTTTAAGGGTAATTGGGATGACCACTTGTCTTTGATTGAATTTTCATACAACAACAGTTAGCATTCCAGTATTCAAATATCTCCATTTGAAGCTCTTATAGTAGGAGATAAAGATCCCCAATTGGTTGGTTTGAAGTCGGTGAGGTTGCAGTGGTAGGGCCATACTTGATCTTTGATACCTTAAAGAAAGTTCAGTTAATTAGAGAGAGGCTCAAAACAGCTTAGAGCAAATAGAAATCGTATGCAAATATGCACATAAAGGATCTCGAGTTCGATATTGATGATTATGTATACCTTAAAATCTATCCCATGAAGGGAGTGAAGAGGTTCAACGAGAAGGGAAAGATCAGTCCTCGATATATCGGTCCCTTAAAAATTCTCAGTCGCTTTGGCAAAGTAGCTTATAAGCTCGAGCTGCCTTCAGATCTAGCTTTAGTGCATCTAGTGTTCCATGTCTCCTTGATTAAGAAGTGCATAGGTGACCAAGTGTTTGTAGTCCCTATTGAGGGTGTAGGTATTCAGGATACTCTCTTACAATGAAATTTCAGTCTAAATTATTGACTATCAGACCCGGAGATTGAGGAACAAAGCAGTCCCTCTAGTCAAAGTTCTTTAGCAGAATCAGTCCATTGAGGGAGCTACTTGGGAAGTAGAAGCAGACATGCTGACCAAGTATCCTCACCTCATCTCCGCTAATTCAGACTCAGCCCAAGGTAATAAATATTCTTAAGCTTATTCCATTTTATGTTCATATTTTAGTTACAAAACTTGGTATTCAATTTCATGCTCATTTTATCCTCACCCCATTGCATGTTTAGTCACATGTTCATGAGTCATTTCAGTCATGTATTCATGCATCAGATATGCATGATCAGCTTATCAGTACTCCCAGTCATGCATTCATGTATCAGCTCAGTCATGAAATCATGCATCAGATATGCATGCTCAGTATGAATCTCTGTAAATTAGTAATGTCAGTCATTTAATCATGTTTCAGTCATTCATGTTCAGTATGTACTTCAACTTAGCATTCGCCCATCTCAGTCAGTCTCATTCGAAGATGAATATTTCCAAGGGTGAGATATTATAAGACCCCGCGAAATTTATAGCTTAATTTAGTCCTTTAAGCTTTTCAAGGGGTCCCAAACTTAAAAAATTCTAGCTAAGTATCCAGACTTAGTTTATTTTCATCCTTCGAATGTTGGCAATCTCATTTTGCGATCTTAATGTCCTTTAATGGTCTATATTTTCGTCAATTCATGATTTGGAAGGTCAGTAGGTTTTCCCAGAAAAGCTTTAGATTTTTTGAATCTCGTTTAAACCACGTTTGGAGTCCAAAAATAGTGTACCAATGCGATCTTGGTGCGCACGCCGCATTACCCATCGCATTAGTTAATATTGTTCAAAGTTGTTAGTCAAAAGTACTAAGACATGGACGATCATGGTGGGACATGTTGAGTATCACGTCGATGCTATCAACGTGTCACCAAACGCGTTAGTGCCCAGTTTAAGTGATTAAATAACCCCATCCCTAAGGTAATTAGATCATTTAGCCCCCGACATTTAGTCCTCATAACATGAAATTTAGCCCTTTTCTGGCTATATACATTCATTATTTCACAAGTGCTTAAGAACAAGAAACCCTAGATGATTAATTTCAATTCAAGAACTCAAGCTTTCTTCCATCAATCTTCAAGAAATTGTCAACTAAGGTATGTAATGTGTTCATCCAAGGGTCCCTTTCACCCTTGTATCTCAAGAAACCCTTTTCAAACTATGAATTTTGAATTCCATGTTGTGGGTTTGATTGTACACATGTTTATGTTGTGATATGATTTCCAAGATTAAATCTGTATTGAATTCTCATGACTTTGTGTTAGTATGTGGATTGAAATCCTTAAATTTAAAGTGCTTGATATAGCCATGATGTATTAGTTGTTGATCCATGTCCTAGAAAAGTGTATGCCTTCCATGTGTTTGTAAAAAATGCCTAAGTGAAGAAGAATTGTGTATTATGACCTATTTGTGATCTCAATGATGCATTCATGATGTACCCACATGTTCAAAATGACTACACTGTTAAAGATATGTCTTATAATGATTTGGTGGAATGCTCATAAGTATGGATTTGTAAAAATATATTACGTTAGCATGTATTCCCATTCATGTGTAAGATTATGACTTGCGAATGCTTTATGAAATCCCTCAATGATAGTATTATGAATTGTTGACTATGGTCATGTGTTCAAGTAGTATCATGTCTCATTGATTTTTATGATATCGAGCCCTAGGGGTTTTTAATACCCAACAAGTTAGTTGTGTGCCTGGAGCCAATGTAATTTTTCAAGATAACCTCAGTCAAGCCATAATCAGTAGAATTCAGTTAGTGTTAAAACTCAGGAAAACTCACTATTATTCAGTTCAATCCTCAGTAACTTAGTCAGTTAATAGAATTTAATAATATTCCATCAGTCAATGGAATTCAGTGAACTCCGTCCAGTTTAGTCCAGTATACTCAGTTCAGTGTCTATTCAGTTGGGAGTAGTATTCAGCACCGAGTGAATCCAAGGATAGGAACTCGCTTTCCAGCAGGGGGTGTGATTCTTAGAAGCAATCCTTGCATTTTAGAACTACATAGCTAGAGTAGGTTAAGACACCAAAACCTGTCAAATAAGGGTTGATGAGGTGGCTTAACCTGTCAGATGAGGGTCCCACCATTCTCGTTAGAGTACCTGACAGATAAGAGTCGCTCATATCTTATCCTTACCAGTGGGACGGGATTGACACCCTTCCAATTAGGGTTATAGATTGGACCCAAATCAGCTATAATATCTTATTTGGGATATGTCGGTTAGATGATTACCTCCCATAAGTCTCAGTCTTCAATAAAGAACTCAGATAGTTCTACAAATTTTAGGTCTGTCAGATACAGTCACTCAACTTAGTATGGAATTCAGCTAGTTTCATTAGAATTAGGACTGTCAGACACAATCACTCAGTTATCAATTATATCAGCTATCAGTAATCCATGTTATCAGTAAACTCAGTATTTAGAATCTTTATGATATTATTTACAATTATATATTTATTCATGTATCCTCACGTAGTCATATTCATATTCATGTTATTCAGACAATTTAGTTTATGCATATGAACTCTAGCATTCAACCTTACCTCACTTTGCGTACCAGTACATTTTTATGTAATGACACGTATTTTTCTCTTATGCTATGATGTTTTATACCATAGGTTCAAATGCTCAGGATCACGATCATGCTTAACAACTTAGATATCAGCAGTCAGAATCAGTGGTGAGTCCTTGTATTTTGAGGACATGATTATTTCATTCTTTTAGTATTTTAATACTTAGTTATTTTCAATAATGGAGTTAGTTGGGGACATGTTCCTTCAACTCCATAGTTCAGACAGGTTTAGAGGCTTTTAGACTATAGCATGTTCAGACAGTTATTTCAGTCTTGGTATTATCATACCTTGTCCAAATGTTGTTTTATTTAGTATTGTTTAGTATTTGAACCTTATGGCCAGTTTTCTGCTAGATTTCCACATTTATTATCCAGTGCTCAGTTAAAGATATCAATCATGGGTTAGCTAGTGATCCTGTGGGATTGTTAGCACCGTGTAGCATCTAGGGTACCAGACTCGAGGCGTTAGATATGATAAAATACAAAATAAAATAAGGTAATTCATGGTTATAGTTAAAACCTAAAAATAAGCTCTAACACTATAAATAAATAACTAAAACAAACATAATAATGAAAAAAAGCATAATTAATACCAAAAAACTGGGGGCCATAAGTTTAACAACTTTATTTTTGGTGATTTATGTGAAATATTTATTTATATATGATTTGACCATTTTACTCCTCCTCATGGTTGTATTTCAGTAATTCTAGGGTTTGAGATGATTGGCATAATTGCCAACGCATTTCGATGGGGTTTATGTAAAATTGTGGTTTTTTATGGCCTTAAAGGCTTATTAATTGACTTTGATCGACATCTTTTGATCTATTGTCATTAGATCTGTGTATTTTAGGTTGGTAGCATAGTTGGTGTGATTTTACGGCTTTTATAACTCATTTTAACCCTTGCTTGAAAAATTACAAATTAGATTTTGGAGGACAACTTTTGAAAATGATGATTATTCAAAAATCTAATATCTCAATTGAGTTTGGAGCATTGAATTTAGTAGGGTAGCATAGTTTGTTTGGCTCGAAGGGTCTGTGGAGATTTGAAATTATCTAACTATCTAGATGGTGCACTTGTTTAAGCAATGCTTTGGTCGCTTAAGCGACCTGTCCTAATAGCTAAAATATCGCCTTAGCGGCATCAAGCTCGCTTAAGCAATGACTTGGTCACTTAAGTAACATTGGTACGCCAGAAGACTATCGCTTAAGCAACAGCCAGGTTGTGAAAGCGATGTTGAGGGCTTCTCTTAATCGATGCCTGGTCACTTAAGAGATAGCCTCCTAAGCAACCCGATAGTCTCTTAGGCGATGCTTGGGGAGTGTATTTTCTTTTTTTGAGATTTCCACACCATTTTTGAGACTTGGAGCATAGGGATCAAAGTTTTAAGCATTTTCTCCCATTTCTAAGATTGGGAAAGTTTCTAACCTTATAATTATCATTTTTATCTTGATTTCATTTTCAAAACAACTTTAAATTCTTGATTTTTAAAATTGGTTTTGGGGGCTTTATGATGGAAAATCTTAAAAATAATTTTTCTTGGGTTTGAACCTCATGTTTAACTCGTTTTCACATGGGTTTTAGCTTTAGATTCTTTTGAGTATGTGGAACATAATTAAAAAATAAAATAATAATTTTATTCCAAAACCCATTTTGGGGGTTCATTTTGACCCAGACTTGGAGTTGGGCAATATGGGTATCCTTGGTTTTCATGTTATGCGTAGATTCTGTATTTGTATGTTTAAATTAATTTTTGGTCTGTTCGTGAGGGAAAAGCTCATATTGAATGCATTTTTAATTGGTTTTTGGCATTCGAGGTAGGTTAAGATTTAACTTTCTTTAGACTTGGTTGGGTATTTAATAATAATGTAAGAGTATGCTAAGTGTATGGGGTTGTATCATGGAAAATTTGTAACATGATTATGTGCCCGTGGGGGGCCCTATGTGGATAGTTTTTTGTGGTTTTGAAACATTATTTTGTTTGTGTGATCGTGTAGGGTCTTGTATGGTATTGTTGGCCTAGTAATGATATATGTATGTTTGGTTGCATTCGTTTTGGTGGAAAAACCTAGATTTGTGGATTTATATTAGTATTTCTTGCATGTTTCACTTGATGGTTTCTCAATTATATTGGATCATGGATGGTTCATTGATTAGAGTAGATTCTTAGCTCACATTATTGGTATATTGGTTGGATGTTCTCATTTTAGTTGGTTGAGGGCATTACATCCTCATATCATATTCATTTGTGAAATATTAGTATCCCTAAGGAAATACAAGAAATACTAAAAATACTGACTTTTTTTAATAGAAAATATGACATCTTTAAAAATTCTTTACCAATTTATGTGCCCGAGAGAAGATATGGGTATTAGTATTGGATATTGGTGTATATGGATTGACGAACCCCCATAGGTCCTATCTTTGAAAGCTTTATCTTAGAAGGTGTGTTCCAAGGTTTGCGATGACCTCATGCATAAAAACATCATCATCCCCACAATCATCATCATCATCATCATCATCATCTTAATTACACTTTATATATTGTGCTTATGCTGTGATTGTATTTTTGTCTTTAACTTGATATCTATCTATTTGTTCTATCTTCCTATAATTGTAATTGATGTACGTGTATATTTGTTCTACTTTTTTCTACATGTATTTTATTATATGTATGTGTAATATAATTGTTAGTAGAGACGGTGTAGGCTACCATATGGGACATTTTCTTATTACAGGTGGCGTGCCCATAGTTTGTGTTTATATGCTTTATTTTTGACTTTACTCAATCATCCTATGATACCAACTAAGTACGAGTGGATCGTACTCATCCCTACTGTGGCTTTTCAATGCAGATCCAAGTAGGATTGCGTCGTAGCTAACTCGGGTAATATTTGGAGTATATCCAAGGTAGTGGTCGTCCTATGTTTCATAAGTTGGTCCACTACCTTTCCTATCTATTTCATGTCTTAGTTAGAATTCTAACACATATTTTGATCCTTTTTGGACTATTATTGTATCTTTAACATTTGAGATGTAGTTAGTAGTTCTTACATTATGAAACCAGGTTTTGGGATATTATATTGGTATGTTGACTATGTATTTCTGCATTTACTATATATGTGTGGGGTTCAACTTTGCTCTAGGAGTTTTGCCTTCAGTTTTGGTTTTAATTATTCTTTTAATATTAGTTTGGGTGATATGCTTATTTGTCGAGGATTTCCACAACAAGTGCTATCATAACCTTTGTTTTTTGGTCATGACAAATTGATACCAAAGCACTAACGTTTATTGGTCTTAATAATGTAAGAATCAGGAGTCTAATCGAGTCTCACAGAATAGTATGTAGACGTCTATATCTATTATTTAGAGGCTATAAGTTGTCTTTTGAAAACATCTCTTATTTCATTTTATATCATTCAGATGTTTTATAACTTATGTTCTAAGTCATATTTCACTCATTTTGGCATAGATGGTGAGGACTAGATCCAGTGAGGATAAATATTTGGATCCATTATCTAAGGAGAAATTCCAATCTAGAGGGCGAGTTGTGAGTCATGGTCGGGCCCGATGTGGATGAAGGGCACGAGGATCTACCCCATCCAAAGATAGCACTAGAGGGCTCTCCCCTTAGCCTCGTGATGTGAATAATGGAGATATAGCTCCTACTCTTGTTTCATCGAGTTCTTCTACCTCAGTTTTAGAGGGGTTACTTATGCATACTAACCTGGTTGGAGAGTGCTCTTTTTATTAAACTCGATGTTCCTACAGCTGAGTATTGTACCCCCTTTTATGCTAGAGTATGCTCATGGTTTTTCTCTAATTTTGGGTATGGATCCTCTTATTGTATCGACATCTTCTTATGGTAATCCATATACCCGAGTGAAGTTCCTCCTTTAGTGCCAGTATCTGATTATGAAATTCAGAGGTTAGGAGTTCAACCTTCTTCTATGATGCCTCCTTAAGTGGGTTCTCAGCTATCCAGATAAACTATGCCTCCTATTATTTCTAGTTCAACTATGTCTTCTAAGGATTAGAAGAGGTTTGATAGGTTCGCTCCTTAGGGTCCTCCCAGGTTCACTGGTGTTGTAGGAAATAATTCCTATGAGTTATTGATGGATTGTCATGATAGGTTGCATAACCTTGGTTCACTTAAGTCACATGGGGTCAGTTATACTACTTACCAATTGAGAGACATAGCCAGATATTAGCGGAGGTCACTTATTGGTTGCTAACCTCTTGGTTTACAAAAGATTACATAGGATCAATTTACAGAGACCTTTTTTGATAGATTTGTTCCTTCTAATTTGAGGGATCAGATAAAAGTTGAGTTTGATCGCTTAGAACAAAGCTCTATGACCGTTGCAGAGTATGAGGCACAATTTTATGCCTTGTATAGATATTCTTATGCCAGTATTTCTGTTGAGTCTGTAAAGATTCCAAAGTTCATGAAAGTGTTGGATGTTTCTCTTCAGCTTGTTGTGACTCAGATGGTAGTATATGGAGCATCATTTTAGAGTATTATGGATCATGCTGAGATAACTGAGTTTATTTTTTTAGCATCTCAGGGAGACACAAAAAAAGTGCACTATTTGGGTGAGTTCAAAGGTTACATCTCTTGAGGTAAAGATTCTATAGGCTTCTATAAGTATTAGGGTAAACTAGTGCAGATAGCCTTACAGAGTTCATGTAGTGGGTCTTCTAGTTTGATGGCTTCAGATGGTCTTCCTAGTTCAGTCGTATCTCCTTCTTTTGAGTTGAGCTGTAGGGTTTTCTATGTGTGTGATGAGAATGGATATTTGGCTAGATACTATCCCCACTATGTCTTTAGAGCTACTCCTATATCGGTTGTGGGAGGTAAAGGTTCTACAAAAGGTGTGAGAGGCAGAGGCAGTAGTGCCCATGGTGGTGGTCAAGGGACTAGCCAGTCAGTTAGTGCATATGGTCAGTGCTATGCTATACCAGCCAAGATAAAGGTAGAGGCTTCTGATACCTTAACCCTAGATATGGGTCTGGACGACCCAAGAGCTCACCACTAGAATCCAACCCAAAAATTCTTTCAAGTTTGGATACAATCACCTAATATAACCCTTCTTAACTGCCCTAGGTTCTTGCCGACAAGTATTATCCTTATTTTTTTCAGATCTACATCTGTGTTATTTGATAAGGGATCGACATTCTCATATGTGTCTTGAAATACCCTAAGAATAGGACCCTTGCAAAATTTCTTAGTCTTTGGACTTTTTTGGTTCAGTATGACTCAGGGGATTCACTCGTACCCCTTGGATATGACTTATTCTTGTAGTGAAGGTTCACTCATACCCTAGGCAGTATGTTGGGCTTATCTACTGCCTATGATAAGACTCAACTAGGTGAGATTCATATAGGAATATACGGGTGGTGCAAAGAAAGTCGTATGGTGCATATTTTAGTTGTCTTGTGAAATCTGTCCAACATACGAGTGGTAGGTACGATAGAGGTGTCACTCATACCCTTAGATACGATTTAGGGGTGTGTGAGTCATATGTAAATCAATAGTTAAGGTCATGGAAAGGTTTAGGTATGAGGTAAGGTACCACTCGTACCCTAGGATACGAATGGTAAGGGAGAGTCATACCCCTAGATGTGGCTTGTTATAATTTAAAGTAAAGGGTAGTTTGGACATTTTCTACTCCTAAACCCTTATGTACTCACGTCATATAACCCTATATGGCCTTCCATAACACTTATTAAAGGATTAAAACACATCAAATACTCTTTCAAATACTCTCTTGAAGATTGGAGGCTAGGGTTTCTTCATGTGTTCATCAAAGGGCTCAAAGGTTTATCTTGTATAAGGAATGTACTCCTTCCCTCATTATTATTTAAAAATAAAGGCATGTGTATTGTGTTTTAAATATTGGTTTATGAATCATAAATGGTGGATTTTGAAATGTTGTTGAAGGGCTTGATGCATAGGGTTTGTTATTGGTTTAAACTATGTTTTCACATGTTTTTAGTAAAGGTTTGCATATGTGGTTAGTTTTTGGTTATGGTTTAGAAAATGGGTCATGGTTACCCCTAAATTGAATGGTATATGCATTGGTTTTTGTTCTTTGTAAAGGTGTTCCCTCAACATGTTTAATAAAATGCCTCGAAGAGTGTTTTTACTCTATTACTAGTTTTTAATTGAAAGTCTTGCATGGTTTAGTTTGGTAATGGAAAACTAAATGGCTTTGGATGGTTTTTCATGGTTTAAATAGTTTAAATGATCTAAACTCCTTAAATTTTTGGCATAGTCTAAAATGGTTTGGAATGGTTTAAAGGGTAAAGGTTTTGGTGGCAATGGTTGGTCTATTTTGAAAACCTTACGGGATACATGGAGATCCCTTATTGATGCATTAATGGAATTGGTTTAAATGGATTAGAATGATAAAAGGCTAATTACTTATGCTTGTGGGGAACATGGAAGTCTCCCAAGTGGTTTAATATGGTAAATGGAAGGGCACTTGAAAGTCCCCTTAAACCTATAAATTATTAGCTATGGATGATACTTACAAGTAAGGGTTGGTATGATGATACCAATATCAATGGCTTTAGTTAATAGATGAATAATGGTTTGGTTATTTGGAAGTTTGTTTTAATTGCGCAATAATGATGGGATGTGTAGCAAAAGTCGTGGAAGGTAGAGGTATCGGGTGGACCAAAACTTGAAACTCATATCTGCTGAATTGAGGTTGGTCTTGGTGACCGCGTGCATCATGTCACACATTATTTTGGGGGATGTACTAGTCATCCTATGGGATACTTCCCTGGTCGTGTGGGTATATGCACTGGGCCCTTTCAGCAGGGGAAGCTGAATCCATATAGCTCGTGGGTGGTTTTGGACGGCAAAGCTACATAACTCAGGTAAAAGGTTTCAAAGGCATGCTAAACCAAGTTCCCATACCCGATATAGTTATATATATATGTATGTTTATGTGCATTATGGATCATTTTACTTGGCTTTATAAATGGCATTATTTTATTCCTGGGGCAGCTGTATACCCAGCGATGCAGGAACCGGCCATTCTACTTTTGTTTCTTAGTGATCAAATTCAGGTACAATTGATGTTGGATTAAAGTGGTGAGATTTCATAGTTCGAAAAGCAAATATTTTATGTTATGATTTACTTTACATAATTCTTGTCTTTTATAGACTTTGGTTTTTGGCTTTGGTCGAGGGCATGTACCGACTGAGTACTCTTTGGTTGGTCTAGAGGCTTTGTACGGACAACTGTGGAGTTGGGCATTGTATGGATTATTTATGTTATTTATACATATATTTGCTTATCATTATGATATTGGTTTATGGATTCCACATTAGTTTCGTTTGTTATTGGGTGGTTGGACTTGATTGGGTTGATCTTAGTTATAGACTTATCCTAGAGTTGCTATACGGTTGGATATGCTAACTTATTATATGCTCGAACTTCCGTTGACTCAAGGTATGCATTTGGTGGATGGTTGGGTAACAAGGGCGGTTCCCGATCTTGGTTGGACTTGGGATTGACAATTACGAAAAAGCCCTAATTTAGGTCATGTCATGTTTGTATATTTTGCATCTATTTTTTATTTTTCTTGTGAGCTGCTTAATGTTCCTATTCATGTATCTACCCTCGTTAGAGAGTCTTTAGTGGTGGATCAGGTGTACCAATCTTACATTACTTTTTCTAGGTGTGAGACTTGGGTAGATTTGCTTTTGTTAGATGTGGTTGAAGTTGATGTCATATTGGGTATGGATTAGTTAGCTCCTTACTATGTTGTCTTAGATAGTTATGGTAAGACCGTGTCCTTAGCTTCTTTGTGTATGCCGAGGATAGCTTCGAAGGGTGTGCTTTATTTGGGTCCTAAGAGAGTTATATCTTTTTTCCAAGCTCACCGCTTGGTAGAGAGCGGGTGTTTATCTAATTTGGCTCATATTCGTGATACTAGTGTTGCTTCACCTTCTTTTTTGGATTCTATTCGGGTTGTCCATGAGTTTATAGATATCTTTCCAACAAATTTTCCTGGTATGCCTATGGATTATGATGTTTAATTTTTCATTTATGTTGAACCATGGAGCAAGCCCATTATTATTCCTCCTGATAGGATGGCTCTAACAACGTTGAAGGAATTCAAAGATCAATTGTAGGAGTTGTTGGATAAGGAATTTATCCAACCTAGTGTATCATCTTTGGTGTGCCTATATTATTTGTGAAGAAAAAGGATGGGTCAATACGTATGTCTATTGATTATCGACAGTTGAAAAATGTGACGGTTAAGAATAAGTATCCCCTTCCTCGTATTGACTATTTGTTTGACCAACTTAAGGGTTCTTTGGTGTTTTTGAATATTGATTTGTGGTTCGGGTATCTCCAATTGAGGATTAGAGCTTTAGATATTCCAAAGATAGCTTTTCAGACTCGGTACGATCATATGAGTTCTTAGTCATGTCCTTTGGAATAAGTAATGCCCCAACCGCATTAATGGAGTTGATGAATTGGGTATTTCAACCATATCTCAACTCCTTTGTTGTTGCATTTATAGATGATATCTTGGTTTATCCCAAGAGTGAGGCCAATCATAAGGAGCATTTGCGAATTGTGCTCCAGAGATTGAGGGATGAGAAATTGTATACTAAGTTCTCTAAGTTGAGTTTTGGTTGGATTCTATCACTTTATTGGGTCATGTGGTGACAAAGGATGGTATTATGGCTTATTTTTCAAGATTGCAGTGGTTCGTGATTGGGCTAGTCCTACTTCTACCGAGATTCAGAGTTTTATTGGTTTAGCAGGTACCTATAAATGTTTCGTTGAGGGTTTTTTATCTATCGTAGCTCCATTGACCAAGTTAACTCAGAAGAATATTTTCTTTTAGAAGTTTGATGCTTTTGAGGAAAGCTTTGTTACGCCCCGTATTTCAGGCTACAATATATACCATGATTCTGATGTGCTGATATTACCGAAGTCATAAATCCTATGCCAATATGGCATGTTAATTATTTGTGTTGTATGTGAATCCATTCAAGCTTGAATTTAGAACATAGGGGTCCTTTGACTCAAGGACGAGTTGAAAACTACTTCGATCGATTAAGTTTAAGTGGACATTATAATTTTTATCAACTTCTATCGACCATGAATCTTTGTATATATCGAATTAAAGAGCCTACTATGTGTAAAATAATAGATTTTTGAGTTAGCTTTCCAACGATACTAATTTTGCTAAAATCCGGCACCCGAGCAAAAAGTTATGGCCTTTCAAAGTAGTGTACGTCGCCTAACAAATTGCACATGGCCACTAGAAAGCATAGGCGATACCATAGGCGGCGCCTATGTAAACATAGGCAATAGCATAGGCGATGCCTATGTAAAGGTTTCAATGGACTTAAACACTCTATTTTTGGGGCAAAATGGTCCTATTCCCACCCTTATTCAGCCATAAAGACGAAATTCAGCCCCCAATTCTCCAAAATGCATCCACTTTCATCTAAAAATTCTCAAGAACACTCCCAAGGGTTCCAAACTAAAAACCCAAATAAATCAAGATTCAACTGTGGATTTTCAAAATCGATTAGAGATTCGGATTCCCCAATCCACAGGCTCCAAGAAACACCCATTATTTTCCAAAAAAAGGTATGCGGGGTTTTCCTAAATTTTCATGGGCATAGAAAAATCATGTTTTAGAATGGGGTTTTTTAAACTATGTATATATTCACGTACTAGATGTTTTAACATCATTGTTTTGGTCTTTTGACCTTCCCCAAAGTGATTTGAGAATATGTATGTATGAAAGCATGTATTTAAGAACAATTTCTTGTTGAGAGCATGACTTTTGGTGAATTCCCTCTTATTATGAATTTTCAGATTTTTCATAGCATATGAATTGTTTTGCAATGCATTCTTAAAAAGCCCTATATGAAATGGTTGAACTCTTGTTATGATTTGAAGGTAGTTTTAAATCACTAAAGAGGGAATTTAGCATAAATGTTTAATGTTCATAATGCATGTAATGAAAGAGTGCATGTTTTGCTAAAGGCACTAGACCACCATATGTTTGATGAAGTTTTTGGATGATTTTCACTTGAGTTTGAGAACACGAAATCTTCTATATCAGTTGCGTGTTTTTGTGTGGTTTTAACTTTGCTTTAAATGAAAGATTTATCTTAATGTATTATGGATCAGAAATCATGACTTGCAAGTCTTGGTATGATGATACCAAACTCAAAAAATGCCATAACACACACAGACGAATACATAAATCAGACTTTATTAGATTTACATATTTTAGAACTTCAGAATGATTCACATTCAGAAAAGGCAAAAATAGGGCATAAAAGAGATTAGGTGGTTCCTCGAAGAAGGAGTGATTTCAGATAACTCTTTCCCCAAAACCGTGGTTTGCTGACCTGAGTATATTATTATACGCTGACTTAAGTGTCGTGTGGCATATCAAATTCATAAACTCCAACCCTTGTGGCACACTCGGGTTGGAGGCTTCCTCGCCGAGTTAATGGCAGATTCCAAAATGTCCCGTGGAATATCAGACTTGTAGGGGATACCACCTAACTCAGAAGTAATATGCAAATCAGAGTTTGAGATTTATAGACATGTTACATGTTTTCATAAAGTGCCCATGTGTTTTTCCGAAAATGTTTTATGCATGATGTTTTGATGAAAATTACTCTCACGTATTATATATATATATATGTTCAATTACTCTATTTTGGATTGCTTCGCGTGCCAGTACAATTGTGCTGACCCCCCCTTTCAGGTTCTGAGGCACAGTCTACGGGTCCAGATAAACAGTAGAGATTCCAGCTCATAGACCGGAGTTGCAGTGGTGAGCCTTCTATGATTCAGAAGGCCTGGTTATTTCATATTACTACTATTAGTTAGGTTTTGGTCTACTGGGGGCCTTGTCCCATCTTTCAGGCAACTTTGATTAGTTCATCGTAGAGATTTCGCAGACTGAGTAAGACATTATTATTCAGATGCATTTTTTTCAGTTTCAGTATTATGACCATGTTTCTGTTTCAGATTTTAATTTCTGCATTATCTTTTACTTTATGAATATTGTGCATAATTACCAGATATATAGAGGGTGTTCCGAGCCTTTGGGGTTGGGAATACTCGTCACGGCCAGGGCCCTAGTTTGGGTCGTGACAAACTTTGTATCAAAGCACGGTTCATGGTCCCAGGGTGCATGCGAAATTGCGTCGGGTAGAGCCTTAGTTATGGGTGTGTATCACGCCAAACTTATAAGCAAGAGGCTAGTAGGCGTTTAGGAAATATTTCCCTTCTTTGTGATTTAGTTCGTGCTTCAGAGTCTGAACTGTCCCCTAATTAATGTTCACTTGTCTTTCAGAAACACAGTTATGCCTCCACGTTGTATCATCGATCAGAATGCTCAGGCAGATGAGGTTCGTCCCACCCATGGGATGTGGACCCATAACAGAGCTCACACTCCAAAACTTTTCCCTACTTCGAGAGTCCCTCTAATCTCAACCAGTCCACCTCGGGCTCTGCGGACTGATGTCAACAGTCCCCCGACTGCTCAGAGTGATATTTCAAATACAGAATTCAGACGGTTTATTCATATACTGACACAATTGGTAGATAAATAGGCTCAACGATCAGAAGATATTGGGTCTACATCTGTTACATCTGAGGCTACCAGGGTTGGACATTTCATGAAAATGAACCCACCTAAGTTCACTGGCACCAAGGTGGAGGAAGATCCACAGGAGTTTATGGATGAGATGGAAAAGATCTTTAAGGTAATGTATATGGATGAGGTTGAAGGGGTGGAACTTGCAAATTATCAGGTTAAGGATGTTGCGAATCAGTGGTATGCCGACTGGGAGGTGCAAAAGGTGAGAGTGCTGAGCCCACAGTTTGGGGTAAATTTGTGGAAGTTTTTCTTGATCGATTCTTTCCTCTGGAGTTGAGGGAGGCCAAAGAGGAAGAGTTTATGAATTTGAAGCAGGGCATTATTAGTGTCCAGGAGTACACTTTGAAGTTTAATAAACTAGACCGCTATGCCCCAGAGTTGACTAGTAATATGAGAGCTCGGATGAGGAAATTTGCATTTGGCCTTTCTAATAACCTGGTGCTTGAGTGCCAGGGGGCAATGTTGAATAAGGAGTTAGACTTTGCTAGGCTGACCATTCATATACAACAGGTAGAAGAGAAAAAGAAGAAGATCTCTGAAGCTAGGGAGGTGGAAAGATAAGCAAAAAGAGCCAGATCAGCTAACCAGAGTCATAGTTAGCCTCAGGGTGGTAAGTGGGGAAATAAATGGCAGAAAAGGAAGAATTAGGGTAATGTGCAGTCTACTGCCAGTGCCCTAGTACCCCGACTACTAGCAGACAGACGGTCTCAGAGTTTTCAGACTGACCATGAAACCAGAGCTCAGGATACTTGGTCACAGGGTAGTGTGGCTCAGCAGCATCGTACTTTTCTGTGGTGTGAGACTTGTGATAAAAATCATCCAAAAGGTGTTAGTTGGGCTCGATAGTGTGTTATTCATGTGGTCAACCGGGTTACTTTCAGAGGGAATGTCCATCTGCTAGAAAAATATTGGTGGTGCAAAGTTTCAGGCAAATTTTTCAGCACTACCCTCGCCTCAGAAGGGCGCCACATCAGCTGTCGGGAACAGTCACAATTGATTATATGCTTGGACCAACCTCTAGGAGGTGGAAGCTTCCCCAGATATTGTTACTGGTATGTTACAAATCTTTTCCTGTGATGTTTATGTGTTTCTTGATCCCAGGTCTACTTTATCCTATGTGACCCCTTATGTGGCTGTTGGTTTCAGTCTTGAACCCAATGTGATTTTTGAACCCTTTGTTGTTTCCACCCCGGTAGGGGATTCTATTATTGCTAGGAGGGTGTACAGGGGTTGTATTATGACTGTTGGTAGCCGGGATACGTTAGCAGATATTATAGAGTTAGATATGGTTGCTTTTGATGCTATCTTGGGAATGGATTGGCTCCATTCTTGCTAGGCCACATTAGATTGTAGGACTCGAAGGGTCACTTTTTCATTCCCGAATGAACCAGTGATAGAGTGGGAAGGACATTTTTTAGCACCCAGAGGGCACTTTATATCATATCTCAGAGCCCGCAAACTCATTTCTAAAGGTTTCTTGTACCACCTTATTTAAGTTAAGTACTCTAATGCCAAGAGTCTTCCTCTTTAATCTGTTCTCGTAGTAAAAGAATTCCTAGAAGTCTTTCCAAATGATCTCCCAGGAATACCACCTGATAGGGAGATTGAGTTTGGTATTGATATGTTGCCAAACACTCGTCCTATCTCTATTCTGCCATATAGAATGGCTCCTATTGAACTAAAATACTTGAAATAACTATTAGTAGATCTCCTAGAAAAGGGTTTTATACACCCCAGTGTGTCTCCTTGGGGAGCGCCTATACTCTTTGTGCTAAAGAAAGATGGTTCCTTTCGTATATGCATAGACTACCGTCAGCTGAATAAGGTCACGATTAAAAATAAATATCCTCTTTCTAGGATTGATGACCTTTTTGACCAGCTTCAGGGTCCCAAGTGTTTTTAAAAAATAGACCTTCGTTCGAGTTATCATCAGTTGAAAGTTAGGGAATCAGACATAACCAAGACAACCTTCTGAACTCAATATGGTCACTACGAATTTCTAGTTATATCCTTCGGGTTGACTAACGCCCCTGCAGCCTTCATGGATCATATAAATAGAGTATTCCATCAGTTTCTTGACTTGTTCGTCATTGTATTTATTGATGATATAATGATCTATTCTAAGAGTAAAGAGGATCACACCAATCACCTCTGAATTATTCTTCAGACCTTTAAGGATCATCAGCTGTATGCCAAATTTCCTAAGTGTGAATTCTGGTTAGATTCTATTGCCTTATTAGGTCATATTGTGTCCAGTGATGGGATAAGAGTGGATCCCCAAAAAGTTGAAGCAGTGAGAAAATGGCCCAGACCCACGACTCCAACCGATATCCGGAGCTTCTTGGGTTTGGCGGGGTATTACAGAAGGTTCGTAGAGATTTTTTCTTCCATAGCTACTCCACTCACTAAATTGACTCAGAAAAAGTTGAAGTTTCTGTGGTCTAATCTGTGTGAGAATATTTTTGAGAAGTTGAAAGACAAACTGACCACTGCTCCTATTTTGACCCTTCCCAAGGGTGTAGATAGCTTCGTGGTATACTGTGATGCGTCCCGTGTAGGACTTGGTTATGTGTTGATGCAGAATGGTAAGGTAGTGGCTTATGCATCTACGCAGTTAAAGGTGCACGAGCGGAACTACCCCATCCATGATTTGGAGTTAGCGGTTGTGGTGTTTGCATTTAAGATTTGGTGGCACTACTTGTA
>NC_061121.1:134213989-134231248 GCF_002878395.1 Capsicum annuum | reverse complement strand
TTAGCGGTTGTGGTGTTTGCATTTAAGATTTGGTGGCACTACTTGTACGGTGCTCACGTTGACATTTTTACTGACCACAAGAGTCTGCAGTATGTTTTCTCACAAAAAGAATTGAACCTCAGGCAGAGGCGCTGGATGGATCTTCTGAAAGACTATGATATGAGCCTGCATTACCATTCGAGCAAGGTAAATATTGTAGTCGATGCCCTCAGCAGGTTGTCTATGGGCAGCCTTTCTCATGTAGAAGAAGGAAAAAAATAGATGGTGAAGGATATTCACCGCCTTCCAAATATGGGAGTGCAACTCTTAGATTCTGAAGATGGAGGGATGATTGTTAATGATTTAGCTAAGTCATCTCTTTGTGCTGAAGTTAAGGAGAAGCAGGTTGAAGATCCCATCTTGATGCAAATCAAGAAAGATGTGGGTCAACAAAAGGTTATGACATTTGAAATTGGTGGTGATGGTATTCTGAGATTTTAGGGTAGGTTGTGCGTTTTGAATATTGATGGGCTGCGGGAAAGAATCCTTGATGAGGCGTACACTTCGAGGTATGTCATTTACCCAGGCTCTACAAAGATGTACCATGATCTGAAAACCTTGTATTGGTGGAATAACATGAAACGTGATGTAGCTGATTTTGTGTCCCAAGTGTTTGAACTGTCAACAAGTGAAGGTAGAACACATTAGGCCAGGTGGAACTTCCCAAGAGATAGCCTGCCTTTATGGAAGTGGGAGATGATAAACATGAACTTCTTTATAGGACTTCCGAGATCCTGAAACCAGTATGATTCTATATAGGTGATTGTAGATCAGTTGACAAAGTCAGCTCACTTTTTTCCTATGAGGACTAATTATTTGGGAAAGGGTTATGCTAAGATTTACATTGAGGAGATAGTTCGGTTGCATGGGGCACCAGTGTCTATTATATCCAATAGAGGTACGCAGTTTTCATCTCAGTTCTGGAGATCTTTCAGAAGGGTTTAGGTACACAAGTGAATTTGAGCACAACTTTCCACCCTCAGATGGATGGGCAACCTGAGCGTACCATTCAGACCCTCGAGGATATATTGAGGGAATGTGTCATTGATTTTAAGGGAAGTTAGGTAGATCACCTTCCACTGGTTGAATTTGCTTACAATAATAGTTACCATGCTAGCATCAAGATGGCTCCTTTTGAGGCTTTGTATGGGAGTAGATGTAGGTCTCCGATAGGATGGTATAAAGTAGGTGAGACTCATTTGTATGGGCCTAATCTTGTTCATCAGGCGATGGAAAAAGTGAAGATTATTAGAGAATGACTCAAGACCGCCCAGATAAGTCAGAAGTCCTATGCCGATGATTGGAGAAGAGAATTAGAGTTTAAAGTTGGTGATTGGGTGTTTCTCAAGGTTTCTCCTGTGAAAGGAGTTATGTGGTTTGGAAAAGGGGTAAATTGAGCCCTCGCTATATAGGGCCATATCAGATTCTAAGAAAGATTAGTGCAGTTGCTTATGAGCTAGAATTGCTTGCAAGTTTGGGTGTCATTCATCCGGTATTCCATGTATCCATGTTTCAGAAATGCATTGGAGATCATTCTTTGGTATTGCTAGTAGAGGATATTAAAGTGACAGATTCCTTGTCTTATGAAGAAGAGCCCATTGAAATTTTAGATCGCCAAGTTCAAAAGTTGAGGAGCAAAAAGATAGCCTCAGTGAAGGTATTGTGGAGGAATCTGAAAGTTCAAAAAGCAACTTGGGAGTCAGAAGATGACATGAGATTTAGATATCCTAATTTGTTTGCTTCGATGGATAATGAGATAGAAGATACAATTCCTATCTTATCTTTGCTAGTCCTTATTATGTTTGAAATCGTGTCTATCTGTGTCCCACATTATCATTCGGGGACAAATGATCCTAATGGGGGGATAATGTAACGCCTGGCATTTCGGGCTACAATATAGACCACGATCTTGATGTGCTGATAATCCCAAAGCCATAAATCCTATGCCAATATGGCATGTTAATTATTTTTGTAGTATGTGAATCAATTCAAGCTTGAATTTAGATCATAGGGTCCTTTGACTCAAGGACAAGTTGAAAACTACTTCGATTGATTAAGTTTAAGTGGACATTATAATTTGTGTTAACTGCAATCGATCATGACTCTTTGTATATGTCGAATCAGAGAGCCTACTATGTGTAAAATGATAGGTTTTCGAGTTAGCTTTCAAACGATAGAAATTTTGCTAAAATCTGGCACCCAAGCAAAAAGTTATGGCCTTTCAAAGTAGTATGCATCGCCTAACCGATCGCACATGGCCACTAGAAAGCATAGGCGATAGCATAGGCGGAGCCTATGTAAACATAGGCGATAGCATAGGCCACACCTATGTAAACATAGGCGATAGCATAGGCGATAGCATAGGCGGTGCCTATGTAAAGGTTTTAAGTGACTTAAACACACCGTTTTTGGGGTAAAATAGTCTTTTTCCCACCCTTATTCATCCATAAACACGAAATTCAACCCCCAATTCTCCAAAATGTATCCACTTTCATCTAAACATACTCAAGAACACTCCCAAGGGTTTCAAACTAAAAACCCAAATAAATCAAGATGCAATCGTGGGTTTTCAAAATCAATTAGAGATTCGGAATCCCCAATCCACAGGATTCAAGAAGCACCCATTATTTTCCAAAATAGAGGTACGCGGGGTTTTCCAAAATTCTCATGGGCATAGAAAAATCATGTTTTAGAATGGGGTTTTTAAAACTATGTATATATTCACGTACTAGATGTTTTAACATCATTGTTTTGGTCTTTTGACCTTTCCCAAAGTGATTTGAGAATATATATGTATGAAAGCATGTATTTAAGAATGATTTCTTGTTAATAGCATGACTTTTGGTGAATTCCCTCTTATTATGAATTTTCAGATTTTTCATAGCTATGAATTGTTTTGCAATGCATTCTTGAAAAGCACTATATGAAATGGTTAAACTCTTGTTATGAGTTGAAGGTGGTTTTAAATCACTAAAGAGGGAGTTTAGAATGAATTTTTAATGTTCATAATGCATGTAATGAAAGAGTACATGTTTTGCTAAAGGCACTAGACTACCATATGTTTGATGAAGTTTTTGCATTATTTTGACTTAAGTTTTGGAACACGAAATCTTCTATATCAGTTGCATGTTTTGGGTGCTCTAAGCTTTGCTTTAAATGAAAGATTTATCTTAACATATTATGGCTTAGAAATCATGACTTTCAAGTCTTGGTATGACGATACCATACTCTGAAAATGCCATAACAGACATAGACGAATATAGAAATTAGACTTTATCTGATTTGCATATTTTAGAACTTCAGAATGATGCATGTTCAGAAAAGGCTAAAATAGGGCATAAAGAGCTTAGGTGGTTCCCCAAAGAAGGCGTGAGTTCAGAAAACTCTTTGACCAAAGCTGTGGTTTGCTGATCTGGGTATATTATTATACGCTGACTTAAGTGTCGTGTGGCGTATCAGATTCAGGAACTCCAACCCTTGCGACACACTCAGGTTGGAGGCTTCCCCGCTGAGTCAATAGAGAATTCCATATCGCTCGTGGAATATCAGACTTGTAGGTCATACCACCTAACTTAGAAGTAATACACAGATCAGAGTTTGAGAACTTGGTGAGTCAATTCTTGAGGCTAGGATGTTTCGAAGTAGTATTCTTGAACTTTCAATTGTGTATGTAACATGATTAGTGTAAGGACTTGCATTCTATGTAGGCATTTTAGTACTAGTTTGAGTGGCTTTCTTGTAGTAGAAGTATGGAGTCACCTCAGATTATTATTCTTAGAGTAAGGAGTTGTTCGAGGAAGAACAAGTCTTTAAGTGTAGGGTGATGATATGAGGTGGATTTACGCATCTCCGTTTTATTATTCAAGCTTATTTATCCTTGTTTTGAGCACTACTTATGTACGTAAAGTGTTAATAATGATATGATTGAGCCTATTAGTGTTAAATTAATTAGCCAGATGGTTTAAGGTTAAATATAATCAAGCCTAGAGTCAAATAATAAGATAAAAATCAAAAAGGGCAAAACTAGTAGTTTAAGTTTCTAGTTCATTGTCCTGGACATTCTGTTGTTTTGAGCTCTAATCCTTGATTTTTGATGCTATAGGATACTTTTTGAGTTGAATATTATGATATATGGATGATACACAAGATTTAAATCAAGTGGAAACAACACCAGAAGGCTTGAGATTGAAGGACAAGTGCATGAAAGAAGTTTAGGAGTCAAATTGAGGTCGTGAATGCATGGGGCATCGCGGAACTTGGTCCATGCTATGCGAGGGGTTTATCGGATATGGATATGGATTATAAGATGACTTTCTAGTATGTTACCATAATGGTGCCACGTTACACACCCTATTCCATGGAATAAGAGGGGCGACGCAGACCTAGTCTACAAAACGGCCAAATTGTCTTCCTATAAATAGGACACTTGAACTTGATGTTATAAACCTTGGACGGCTTTGAAATGTGGAGTGTGGATGAAAAACACTTGAAATAGGGTTTTTATTATGTTAATTTAGTTTGTTTATGGATTTCATCTTATATTCATCTATGGTGATTATGACTATGTCCATGATATAGTTATGGGGAAAAGTTAGATAAGTGATTAGAGGCTCGAGAGGCCATGATCATACTATCAACTTCGTGAATCAACAACCAAGATAAGTCATCCAACCAATGAAGTTCAATAGCTTAGTATGATTGTTCGCAGATCCTTAACCCTAGGATTCTCCTTATTGATTGTCCTAGAAATTTTATTTATTGCATTGTTACTTTAATTTTAGTTAAAAACTCACAAACTCTTTTGGTTACTTCCACATCAGTTTAATCTCAATTGTGAACTAAAATTAAATTATTGTTAGAACAAGTCCCTGTGGGATCGATACTTGGCATCTAAAGGGCTACTTTACAACTTGGTGAGACCACGTACACTTGTGAGTGCGCTTGGACGCAGCACTTATCATGACACAAAGTAGGGCGTGGTCGTGACGGGTATCCCAAGACCACAGAGGATTAGAGTCCACCCCCTTTGCCTAGTCAACCAGCATCCAATATATTATATCAACAGTGGAAACAAACCAATATACATAACTAGGATAAGTGAATAGCTCAAAAGAACTAAGAATCCAACAATATCCCAATCGACAGTAATCCCAAAAGCCTCTACAAAACCAACATCAATCTAGATCAAGACATGCCATCAATAATAGACCTAAAAAATTAAACGGTAGTCTATGACACAAAATAAACATTACTTTAAAATGATAACCCTTTAGTAGAATGAAAACTCACCACTTTAAAGCTGACAGCTGACAACTTAAAAATCTATCACTATGCAGGAATAATAGAAGTGCCTTCGTACCCTAAATTGCATGGGGATACAACATCCGGAGACGGTTAGTTGGATGAGCACTAGCATGTAACTCAGGGAAGGAATAAACTAATTCCATGATCAAATCAGTTAAAAATCATTCAAAACCAGTGCATACAATCATATACATATGTATGTAACATATTGGGATAAGGAACAAGGCTTAACAAGAAAGTAAAACATTATCTTGGACTGTGTAGCTTAATTGTCATGGTAGTACCCACGGGCTATAGGGACACCAATTATCACCCCCTAATTAGGCCCGGTACGTGTATCGACATGAATTAGAGAATATCATAATATATCTTCACGGGGGACTTGAACATCCCAATCAAATACTAAAGGTGACATAAACACCCGATCATATAATAAGGGGAACTTAAACCACCAGATTATGTAATAAGGGGGACTCGAACCACCCGGTCATAGAGACCCCCGCACCGGCAAATGCAATTTCTAGTATTGATCCCTTCAGGGCCTCCACCTACACAACCTTACTACACAATCCCCTTTACACCCAATTAAAGCATTTAGCACATAACTCATTTAATCATTCAAGTTTTCATTCATTAAGGCATTATCAAGTGGAATCGTCATACCGACCATAGCTTTCATGGTCTTTTCATTTAACCAAATCAATCCATTCACCAAAATGACTCTTACCCATTCAGCCAATAGGACTCCAAAGTCCCACGTAGGAACTAATATACTCTATTCTCTCAAAATCCTCTCAAGAACACATTAGGGTTTTTTCAAAGAAGATTCAAGTTCAAGAATTTCCTCCATCAATCTTCGTTTATTTACAAACCAAGGTATGCGTAGTGTTCATCATGGACTCTTTCTGTCCATGAAGCCCAAGAATCTCTTTTCCAACATCAAGTTTATGGATTTCTTTATGAGTTTCATGTTGGGTTTGTTTTATTAATGTTGAGAATGATTAATTGAATTCTAATCCGTGTTGGGTGATCAATTTTATGTGGAATTGATTAGTATAGATGTATATTCATGTGAACTTACGATTAAAACCTATAATGATGAAATTAGAATTGAACCATGATGTCTAATTGTTGTACAATGTTGTTTACATATACTATGCCTACCATGTGTTTGATTGAATGCCTATATAAAGGAAAAGTTCCCAACTAGCATGATATTATGAAATCTTCATTCAATATATGAATTATGAATTGTGTTTTTGGTCATGTGTTCGATTAAGTCATGTTATGTCAGTTTTTTTCCATCGAGTCCTGGGGGCACTTATACTAGACAACTTAGTTGTGTGCCTAGAGCCATGTCATGTTTTCACAATACTCTCAGATAAGTCATGATCCATAGAACTCAGTCAGTCATATGAATCAAAAAATCTCAAAAATCTCAGTAATGTCAGTAGTTCAGTAACCTCTTTGATCTCAGTATTCCTAGTAAGTCTCAGTAACTTTAGTACTCTCAGTCAGTCCTCAGATCTCAGTAGCATTCCATCGGTCAACGTAATTAGTAAATTTATTTTTAGCTCTGTTAAATGATAACATCAGTTAATCAGTTTAGTTCAGTTAAATTATTTCAATTTAGTTAATCCGTTCAGTGTCTATTCAGTTGGGAGTAGGATTCAGCACTGAGTGAACACAAGAATGGGGACTCACCTACTATTCAGTAGAGGGTGTGAACCTTAGAAGCAATGATTGTGTTCCAGAACTATGTAGCCATCGTAGGTTGATATGTACCCTACGCATCGTAGGTTGATGGAAGAGGTCCCTATCAGCGAGGGTATACTCACAGTAGGTCTTTACCTGTGGCACGGTATTGACACCCTTCCAACTGGGGTTACAGGTTGCACCCCACCATTTTAGTTTTGAGGCATGTCGGTTATATGATTACCTACCACAGTCTCAGTCTCAGTCTCAATAAAAGAACTCAGATAGTTCTTCAGATTTCAGGACTGTCAGATACAGTCAAATTCAGATACAATACGAAACTCAGCTACTTCCATTAGATTCAAGACTGTCAGATATAGTCACTCATGTTGTTAGTTATATTAATTCTAAGAACTTATGTTATCAGTAGTCAGATTTAAGATTATCAAATACAGTTAACCAGACTAGTTCTTCATCATTAAAACTGTCAGAAATAGTTATTCATGTATCAGTAACATAGTATCAGTCCCTCGGTATTTAGTAATACAGTATCAGTCTTTCTCACTTATCAACTACTCAAGGGTCAATATCAGTAGACTCAGTATTCAGTCCTATCACGATCTCAGTAAAAGTTATGTAGTCATGCATGTATTCTCATATTTATGTTAGTTAGTTAGTAAGTATTATTCATGCATATGAACCATTTGCATTCAGCCTACCTCACTTGTATACCAATATATTTAGAGTATTGACTCATTTGTGCTATGGTGAGTTATACCACAGGTTTAGAAGTACGAGCTCCAAAGCATCAATAGCATCCCAGTTCAGCAGTCAGAGTCAATTGTGAGTCCTCATCTTTCAAGAACATGATGATTACATTACTATTTTAGCTTTTAGTTTAATTTAGTTGTTAGAGTTAGTTGGGGACATGTCTCATCAACTCCTTATTCAGACTGTTTAAAGGCTTTCACACTATAGCATGCTAGAATATTACTTCAGATTTGTTTTGGTATTTGTTGTACCATTTTTAGACATTGTTTTATCAGATATTTAGTCAGTTTTGAACCTTATGGCCTTACATCTTTTACGTATTCTATATAATTTTAATATATTATTCAGTGCTTAGTTACAGATATAAATCATGGGTTAGCTTCTGGTCCTTCGGTGTCATAGGCACTGTGTAGAATTTTGGGTACCAAATTTAGGGTGTTACAAACTTGTTATCAGAGCCTAAGGTTAAATAGTATCCTAGGAAGTTTGAAAAACAGCATCTAGTAAAGTCTTGTACATGTGTGTGTCATGAACCACACTTATGTGCAGGAGGCTATGAAATATTTTAGGAACAGTTTCCCTTCTTTGAGTATTCATGTCGTGCCAGTGAGCATAGGCTCAAAGTTAAACTCTCAGTCTAATCTGGTTCTTTCCTTCATTTACAGATCATGCCTCCAAAAAGGCTAGCAAAGCAGGAAATAGAAATCAGTCAGCACCTCATCCCGTCCAGCCAGATCTCCAGATGAGCATGTCTCTCATGCAGAATTTAGGACTTCATTCACTACTCTATTTAGTTTATTCGCAGCCTAGAATGAATGACCAGTTGCTATTCCAGCCAACTCAGTGGAAAATTCTACTACAGTCAGGGTTCGGGACTTCACTCAAATGAATCCTCCTCTATTCACCAGTTTTAAGTCTAAAGAGAATCCACAGGAGTTCCTCGATCAGGTTCAACAAGTCACAGACATCATAGGAGTGACTTCAAGTGAGAGCGTAGAGTTATCCATCTATCAGCTATAAGATATAGCCCATACGTGGTATAAATAGTGGAAGCTTGATAGGGGTACAAATATAGAGCCCATAGAATGGGAAGAGTTCGCTACAGCTTTCTTAGATAGGTTCTTTCCCATAGATCAGAAGGAGGATAAAATGTTAGAGTTCATCAATCTTAGACAAGGTACAATGTGCGTAAAATAATACTCCCTCAAGTTCATTTTGTCAGCCAGGTACGCTTCCCATGTAATAGCAAATAGCAGATCTAGAATGAGTAAGTTTGTGTTAGGGGTATCAGGTAGAGTGGTTAAGGAGTGTAGGACTGCGATGTTGATTGGTGACATGGACATATCTAGGCTTATGATATATGCCCAACAGATAGAGGAGTAGAAGCTTTAGAAAAAGGAGAGAGAAGATAAGAGAGCCAGAATATTTATTATAGTTTTATACAGCATGGGTCACAGGGTGGTAACCGTTCTCATTTGTGTTAAAAATATTCAGCCCCAGTTCACTCTTCAGCTAGTGCCTCAGTTCTAAAGTTCTAAAATTACCATAGAAATGGGGCATCAGGCTCCAAGGCTCAGAATAGTAAAAGCAGGATTCCTACTCATCCATTTTGCGCAGAGTGTGGTAAGCATGATAAGGGTATGTGTAGAGTCGACAGTCAGGTTATCAGAGTTATTTTCACTCATCATTTCAGTCCGTTTGCCCGAATCAGTAGGGTGCCAATTCCAGCGCTATCAGTGGGCAACGCCCAAGCAGACACTATGCACTTCGGTCCCGGCAGAATCAAGAAAATCCTCCTGATGCAGTCATGGGTATATTATAGATCTCTCATTTACATGTTCACACTTCTTCATATTTATGAGTTCCTTTTACTTTTGAAACCTTGCATTGCAGTTGAACCATGGGGTCAGAAATTCAAGCCTTTAAATTCTAGTTATAGTTCCAGTATGTGTATGTAATCAATAAGGGAAGATGATTCCCAACCTACTCTTATCTTAGTGCAATTTTTTTGTACCACAGTCATCATCTTACCTATGCATATTTCACATATTTCCCATTGGATCATGTGTGTGTCAAATTCTTAGTAGGATGGGTTCCAACACTCTCAGTAGTACGAACCATGTTCCATGAACATAGAAATTTCAAACTTAAGTCATGCGCTTATGACTCAAGCACTTATGTCATGTTTTACCATATGTTCAGTCCATATAACTCATGCTCAACCCCTAGTGATCAGTCAAGCTCAGATTATGTCATGTATACCTCCAGTTTAAATCTCTTGATAAATCCATAATGTTGGTATTCTGTTCCTCAGGCTTTAGTCGATCGTTCAGGTTGATATAGTATTTATTTGAGCATCGAATCATTACCTATTCCAATCTTCCCCTAAGTAGTTATCAGTATCCAGTGTCAGTACTTTAAAATTAGTCTAAACCTTAATTATCAGAACCCAGCATTCAGTTCCAGTTAGAATCTCAGTTATAGTTTTAGTTATAATACCAACAGTTCAGTAATCAGATCAGAAACTCAATTCAGTTCCAGACTTGCTTGACCAATGCTACAACTATCAATCACTCAGTTAGTAGCATTTTAGTACAGACTATAGGATGTTTCAAACCATGATATACGTTTAGCCTTGCATTCTTGAGGTGATGCAGTTTTGCTCATTCATTCTCAGTTACCTCACATTATCCAGTCAATCATTATCTCCTATGCATAATATTTTATAACCTTAGTCTAGTTATTTAGACTAAGTATATCCCAGTCTCTCATACCAAGTATTCAGCTATCAGTTATCTAGTTAATCAGGTAAGTCAGTATGTTTACGCATTCGTGCTCAGCACCTCGTACATATTTCAGTAGTCTCAGTTGCAGTGTATGAAGCTTAGTTTCTTCATCTTAGATGATGTATCAGGCCTCAAGTTTCAGATCTCAGATAATCAACCATGATTCAGACATTAGGTGTCTTGCACATCACCTCAATTTTCCCTCAGTAGCTTAGCCAAGACAGTATTCCTAGAGGTATCTAGTGTCCCAAGGGGGAGATATTCTATGATCCCCCGAACCTTTATAAAGTAAGCATCCCATTCTCTTCTCATCAAATGAATCTATTTTGAAGTAGGGTATACACATATATTGACCTTCAAGTTCGAATAACAGTCGTGCGCCATGTATTTAAGGGTCAGATCAGTTCATGAAATTCAGTTTATATGCCATGTTTCAGCCTCAGTCATGTTCGCAGTTCCCCGTTCATGCATACTTCTAGCATAATCCTGAGGCCATCATTTTCTTTCAGTCACATAATAGTTTTCTTAAACTTACTCAGTTCGATGTTCAAACTACTATTACAAACTTAGTATTCAGTTCATGCTCAAATCTCCATTACAAACTTGGTACTAAGTACTCTTGCATATTCAGTCATGCATTCATATATCAGTTCAATTATGTAATCATGCATCAGACATGCCTTCTCACTGCAAGAAATTCAATTCATCAGAACATTTAGTCATATATTCATAAGTCAATTATCCATGCATCAGATATGTATAAATTTAGCTTAACAATCATGCATCAGACATACATGTTCAGTATGTTATATTCAACTCTTCAGGCATGTCAGTTATGAGATCATGTTTTAGTTATTCATGTTTAGTATGTACATCATTTCATCTTCTCCCCTCTCACCTAGTCCTATTCGAGGACGAATGTTCTCAAGGGGTAGATATTGTAATACCCGTACTTTTCCTAGCTTGAAATTTTTCCCTAAGAATGTTAGAAGATTTCTTTGAAAGATGAATCCACTTTTATAGATGTGGTATTTTCAATATTTTCACTTTTTTCATGTGAAAAATACCATAATCTTTCCAACTATACCAAATTCTCCCAAATCTGACACCCGGGCGAAGAGTTGGAGCCTTATTAGTGAGACAGTGTATCACTTGAGCCATCAGCGCATCGCGGAGCCAGCTTAAATGGCAGTTGTTAATTTCTAGTATTGCTCCATGATAGTGGCGCATCGTACCAAAGTTCCAGGTCTCAAACCGGGTGGCAACGGATAGCTCCGTGTCACGCCACCATGCAGATTCCTAATTGTCTAGTTTCAGTGACTTGGCGCGATAGTGGCACGTCGCACCAAGGATCAAAATTGGGAAATTTTCACAAGAATTAAAACATGTGTCCTAGGGTTAAAAGTGTCAATTTCCCTACCCTATATAAGCTCAAAAACACGTATTTGAGCCTCTATTACACTAAAATATACTTTATTCTCTCAAAATCCTCTCAAGAACACATTAGAATTTTTTCATAGAAGATTCAAGTTCAAGAATTATTTCGTCAATATTCGTGTATTTATGAACCAAGGTATGCGTAGTGTTCATTCATGGACTCTTTTCATCCATGAAGCCCAAGAATCTCATTTCCAACTTCAAGTTTATGGATTTCTTTATGAGATTCATGTTGGGTTTGTTTTGTTCATATTGAGAATGATTAATTGAATTCTAATCCATGTTGGGTGATCAATTTTATGTGGAATTGACTAGTATAGATGTATATTCATGTGAACTTACGGTTAAACCCTATAATGATGAAATTAGTATTGAAAGATGATATCTAATTATTGTACAATGTTGTTTACATATACTATACCTACCATGTGTTTGATTGAATGCCTATATAAAGAAAAAGGGCCCAACTAGCATGTTATTATGAAATACCCATTTATGTACAAGTTTATGCATATCACATGTTTGATGAAGTGCTTCAATATATGAATTATGAATTGTGTTGTTGGTCATGTGTTTGAGTAAGTCATGTTATGTTAGTTTTTATCCATCGAGTCCTAGGGGTACTTATACCCGACAACTTAGTTGTGTGCCTAGAGCCATGTCATGTATTCACGATACTCTCAGACAAGTCATGATCCATAGAACTCAGTCAGTCATGTGACTCAGGAAATCTCAGAAATCTTAGTAATCTAAGTAGTTTCGTAACCTCTGTGATCTCAGTATTCCCAATAAGTCTTAGTAACTTCAGTTATCTCAATCAGTCCTGAGATCTCAGTAGCATTTCATCAGTCAACAAAACTCAGTAAATTTAGTTTTAGCTCCGCTAAATAATACCATCAGTTAACCAGTTCAGTTCAATTAAATCATTTTAATTTAGTTAATCAGTTTAGTGTCTATTCAGTTGGGAGTAGGATTCAGCACTAAGTGAACCCAAGGATGGGGACTCATCTGTTATTCAGTGGATGGTGTGATCCTTAAAAGCAATCCTTGTGTTTCATAACTATGTAGCCAGCATAGGTTAAGATGCACCCTATGCATTTATGGATATATACATATACATCTCTTTTGGGTTACCTACTAGGAGGGGTTGACAAAAGAGCTCCCTGTCAGCGAGGGTATACTCACAGCAGGTCTTTACCCGTGGCACAATATTAATATGCTTCTAATTGGGGTTACAGGTTAGACCCCACCAGTTTAGTTTCGAGGCATTTTGGTTAGATAATTACCTCCCACAGTGTCTGTCTCAGTCTCAGTCTCAGTAAAAGAACTCAAATAGTTCTTCAGCTTTTAGGACTGTCAGATATAGTCAAATTCAGATACAGTATGGAACTCAGCTAGTTCCATCAGATTTAGGACTGTCAGATATAGTCACTCATGTTATCAGTTATATCAGTTCTCAAAACTCATGTTATCAGTATTCAGCTTTAAGATTGTCAGATACAGTCAACCAGACCTGTTATTCATCATCAAAACTATCAAAAACAATTATTCATGTATCAGTAACATAGTATTAGTCCCTCAGTATTAGTCTTTCTCACTTATTAGCGACTCAGGAGTCAATATCAGTAAGCTCAGTATTAAGTGCTATCACGATCTGAGTTACAGTTATGTATTCATGTATGTATTCTCACGTTCATGTTAGTCAGTCAGTTAGTATTATTCATACATATGAACCATTTGCATTCATTCTACCTCACTTGCATACCAGTATATTCAAAGTACTAAAGCATTTGCGCGATGGTGTCTTATACCATAAGTTTAGAAGTACGAGCTCCAGAGTATCAGTAGCATCCTAGTTCAGCAGTCAGAGTCAGCTGTGAGTGCTTATCCTTTGAACATATGATAATTACATTACTATTTCAACTTTCAGTTTAATTCAGTTGTTGGAGTTAGTTAGGGACATGTCCCATCAACTCCTTATTCAGACAGTTTAGAGGCTTTCAGACTATAGCATGCAAGACAATTACTTCATATTTATTTTGGTATTTGTTGTACCATTTTCAGACATTATTTTATCAGATGTTTATTTAGTTTTGAACCTTATGGCCTTACAGCTTTTACATATTCCGCATAATTTTAGCATATTATTCAGTGCTTAGTTACAGATATCAGTCATGGGTTAGCTTGTGGTCCTTTGGGGTCATAGGCACCGTGTAGCATTTCGGGTACCAGATTTGGGCTGTTATAAATATCAGCCACCACATGGGTACACAACAATAATAATAATATTAAAATAAAAGCCCCATAGTTATCCTCCCAACTTATAGTATGCTTTACTTATTTATTAACTACCCAGCTTAATCTAAAAGAAGTTAAGCCATAACTTACCACAAAATGATGAAATCTTAGGCTAAAGTGCTTCAACACAGAACCTTCCCCTTACAAACTACTTCAGAATCAACTCCGACAATCAAATATAGAATCATGTATTAAAGAAAGCTAATGATACACATATTGTCCATATTTGGATCAAGTCCAAAGTGAATTCCGGGTACCAGATTCGGGGTGTTACAAATACCAAGATTGGATAAGTCACCCATATCTTGCCAAAAATCATAAGCATTAAACATTTAAGACTCTAAAACCCCGTCTTTAAAATCATGAGCATAATCATTTTTAAGGTTCCCAAAACAATTTAAAAATATTTAATACCATAATGATACAAATGATGGGAAAATCATTGATATTCCTTGATAAACTCTAAGATTTAAAGAAACTTCATAACCATGGCTTAAATATTCATACATTTAATATTCAAAATTAATATATGAAGATTTATCAATTTCAAGTATACATTCTAGTCTTTAAAACCCCAAATAAAGATTAAAAATACATTCATCAAGAATTTTTATCAAGCATTGATAACAAAATCCTCCACCCTATATTCAATCCATCATTTAGAAAATACAGGTAACTTGAAATAAATAGCTTGTATAATTAGTTTGAAGTAGGGGGTGTTCACAAAGAGCTTTTGCCATAAGGAATTCAGGAAAGGTTCAATTATTAGCCTTGAATCTTGAACTCTAGTTTATTTTACCTCTAGGTATTTGGGGAAAAATAGAATATGATTTTGCAATAAAATTTATGTTTAGAGATTTGGCATCATTTAGTATATAGGGGGACTGTTTTTAAACAAGGAAAGAACCATAATGACCCTAAATTTTTAAAATAGAATAAAGTCTCATCAGACCAGTGGACGGCATAGTATGCCCCCTCCCCCCAATTGCAGACCCATTTGTTGTATGGAGTGTTGCCCATTTCGGAGGTGAAATAGAGGACCCTCACCCTAGTTGTGTGGTATGGACCTCAGGTCTCGAACCCCTTTGATTCGACGCATAGGCTTAGAATCATGTCCAAAAATTCCCTAACATTATCTCACCCTAAATGATTTTTACTCAATCTGAAGGTCATCTAGGTTAATTTTTAAGCTCTAATAAGTCATGCAAAGTTACAAAGTATTAAATTATCCCCCATTGAGATCATTTACCCTTGAATGATGATTAATGGAATGTTTACTATGATATATGGATTTATACATAACATTAAGGAATTCATACAAAGAAGAGGGAGTAAGGTTAATATCTGTAATGCCCTGAATCTGGTACTCAGAACATTACATAGTGCTCATGACCCCAAAGGTCCACAAGTTAACCCATGACTGATATTTGTACCTATACACTATATAACATGATAAATATAATGCAGAAATGGAGGCTAAAAGGCCATAAGGTTCAGAACTGCATGAGTGATAAAATATAATATCTGAGTGGGGTAATAGAATACCCAAAACTGAAATACTTTCTGATCATACTGTAGTCTGAAAAACCTCTAAAACATAATTGTCTGGATAAGGAGTTGATAGGAAATGTCCCCAACTAACTCCAACTTAGAAATTAATTAATGAGATAATAAATAAATGATTATGTCCTTGAAAGATGAGGACTAACTGCTAACTCTGACTACTGAGACCGGAATACTATTGATGCTCTGGAGCTCGTTGTTCTGAGCCTATGGTATAAGACACCATAGCACAAATGCTTTAGTACTTTGAATGTACTGGTATGCATGGAAGGAAGGCTGAATACATGGGGTTCACATGCATGAACAATACTTGCTAACTGACTAATCTGAACATAAGAATAAATGCATGAATACATCGTACTATATTTAAGATCATGATAACATGAATTTACTAAAAACTAATATGACTGATACATCTACATGAACTCCATACAAGTAACGCCTCCAAATCTTTAAAGAAAAAACCACTGCTTCTAACTCAAGATCATGAGTAAGATAATTCTTGTCATGGGGTTTAAGTGATAATTCTTGTCATAGGGTTTAAGCTATCTGGAGACGTAGGCTATGACCTTAACATAATGCATAAATACACAACCCAAACCTACACTAGATACATCACAGTATACTACAAACCTATTTGGACCATCTGGAAGAGCTAAGACTGGGGCTGAGGTGATTTGAGTCTTCAACTCCTGAAAACTCTTCTCGCAAGGATTTGAACACTGAAACTTGACTTTCTTCTGAGTTAATCTAGACATAGGGGATGCAATAGAAGTAAATATCTCAACAAACCACCTGTAATAGCCAGACAAACACAAGAAACTCCTAATATCTAATGGAGAGATAGGTCTGGGTCAGTTTCTTACCGCTTCAGTCTTTTGAGGATCCACTCTAATGCCATCACTGAAAATGATATGACCAAGGAATACTACTGACCTTAGCCAAAATTTGCACTTACTAAATTTGGTGAATAGCTGATGATCTCTGAGAGTTTAAAGTACTATTCTGATATGGTCTGCATAATCGCATTCACTGCAGGAATAGACCAGAATATCATCTATAAAGACTATGACAAAATGTCTAAGTACTGCTTGAACACACGGTTCATCAAGTCCATGAAAGCTGTTTGGGCATTGGTAAGACCAAAAGACATGACTAGGTATTCAAAGTGACCATACCAGGTATGGAAAGATATTTTCAAAATGTCACATTCTCTGACTCAGAGCTGACGATTGCCAGATCTGAGGTCTATCTTAGAGAAATATTTGGCACCCTGAAGTTGGTCAAACAAGTCATCAATTCTGGGGAGAGGATACTTGTTCTTGACCATGAATTTATTAAGTTGATGGTAATCTATACATATTTT
>NC_061121.1:134197208-134210989 GCF_002878395.1 Capsicum annuum | reverse complement strand
GCCTGGATTGCCAAATCTAAAATAGACATCGCTACCATCTCTGCAAGCACTCTTATGGTTCTTACCATATGTTTGACAAATGAGATTAGTTTGGGCATTGCTGACACTGCCCTGAGACTTAGAGCCTGGGGCCCTATCTCTATTCCGATCCCTAAAATTAGGAGTTGGAGCACTGGCTAAAGAAGGAGCTGGAATAGATGACTTAAGACAGAACTGAGAGCGGTTTACTCCTTTTGATTTAGGCGGAGCAAAGTTAAAACTACTTATCTTTTCTTTTTTATTCTATTTCTCTCTCTGCTTAACCTTTTAATATTCTATCTGTTGAGCATGAGTCATAATCCTGGCTAAAGTTATGTCATAATTCAACATCACAGACCTACACTCGTTGACCATACTATCGTTCACCCATAAAACAAACTTACTCATCTTGGCCCTGCTATATGTAACCACATATGGAGCATATTTGGCTAATTGAGTAAACTTAAAATAATACTCTTTCACCATCATGTTACCCTACCTGAGGTTGATGAATTCTAGCAGCTTAGCCTCTATCAGCTCTTGTGGAAAGAATCTATCTCAGCAAGTAGTGACAAACTCCTCCTACTCAATAGGCCCTGCATCATATGGCATTTTTGACTTCCACAGTTTAAATCAAGTGTAGGCAACATCCTCTAACTAGTATGCAGCTAGCTCATACACTCAACAGGAGTAACCCCCATGATGTATGTAACCTTTTGAACCTAATTGATAAATTCCTAAGGGTCCTCATCTGAATTAGACTCGAGAAAAGATGGAGGATTCATTTAGGTGAAGTCTCAAATCCTGGCTGCAGCTGAATTGGCCACTGGGTTGGCCAAAATTACAGCTGGTCATTTATTCTGAGTAGCAACTGACTCAGCAAGAGTAGTGGATGCATCTCTAAACTCTACATGAGAAACATGTCCGCCCAAAGGTTCTTTGGGCTAAGGGGCTGACTGATTTTTGTTTCTACTTTTAGGAGGCATATTTTGTAGAAGAAAGAGAGAAAAAAATTATACCCAACTAAGAGATTGACTTGAGATTATGCTCACTGGCATGACATGAATACTAAAAGAAGGTAAAATTGTTCCTAAAACATCTTATAACCTCTTGCACATATATGTGGCGTGCAACACACCCATGTACAAACTTTACTAAATGCGGCTTTCAGACTTCCTAGGACACAATTGAACCATAGGCTCTGATACCAAGTTTAATCTGGTACTTGAAAAGCTACACAGTGCTCATGACCTCGAAGGACCACAAGCTAACCCATGACTAATATCTATACCTGTACACTGTATAACATAATAAATATATTGCAACAAGGAGGTTAAAAGGTCATAAGGTTCAAACCTGCATGACTAATAAAATATAACATCTGAGTGGGGTAATAGAATACCTAAAATTGAAAAATTGTCTGAATATACTGTAGTCTGAAAAACCACTAAAACATAACTATCTGGATAAGGAGTTGATGGGACATATCCCTAACTAACTCCAACTTATAAATTAATTGATGAGATAATAAATAAATAATCATGTCCTTGAAAGATGAGGACTCACTGCTAAATCTGACTTCTAAGAATAGAATACTACTAATGCTCTGGAGCTCGTGCTTTTGAACCTATGGTATAAGACACCATAATGCAAATACGTCAGTACTTTGAATGTACCGGTATGCAGGAAGGTAGGCAGAATGCATGGGGTTTATATGCCTGAACAATACTGGCTAACTGACTAATATGAACATGAGAATAAATGCATGAATACGTTGTACTATATCTAAGATCGTGATAACATGAATTTATCGATAACTAACATAACTGATAACTAAATTCTAATGACTGATATAACTAATGACATGAGTGACTGTATCTGACAGTCCCAAATCTGGTGGAACTAGCTGAGTTCCATACTGTTCTGAGTTGACTGTATCTGACAGCCCTAAATTCTGTAGAACTATCTGAGTTTTATTATTGAGACTGAATACTGTATCTGGCAGTCCTAATTCTATATCTAAAACTATGGGAAGCAGTTATCTAACCGACATGCCCCTAATACGCCATTATGGCTGAGTTGGGGTCACATCTGTAACCCCAATTGGAAGGGTGTCAATACCCCACCACTGGTAAGGACAAGCTGTGAGTGACCCTCATCTGACAATGTCCCCAAAAGAGAATGGTGGGGCCCTCATTTTACAGTGTTTATCCACCTCATCAATCCTCATCTGACAGTGTTGTTGTCTCAACTTATGCTAGCTACATAGTTCTGGAATACAAGGATGACTTCTAAGAATCACACCCTCATCTAAAAGTGTGTGTTCCCATCCTTGGGTTCACTTGGTGCTAATTCTTACTCTAATCTGAATAGACACTGATCATGGTTTACTGAACTGAACTAGACTAAATTAACTGAGTTTCGTTGACAGACGGAATAGTATTGAGATTGTTGTAGTACTAAGATTTCTTGAGTCACATGATTGACTGAGTTTTATGGATCATGGCTTGGCTGAGGATATCGTGAAAACATGACACAGACTCTAGGCACAAAGCTATATATTTTGGGTACAAGTACCCCTAGATTCGATAGAAGAAAACTGACAAAGCATGACTTTCTTGAGTACAGGACCAACATCAACAATACATAATCCATTGGCTAAGATATTTCATTAAACACATGGCATACATAACTTGTACATGAATGGAGATTTCATATTATCATACGAGTATGACACTTTTCCTTCACATAGGAATTTTATAAAATATAGGGGGAGCATGCTATGGTTATACAATCATTAACACATCTAATAATCAAAGATACATCAATCAACTTGTGAATTGAAGGGTTTATCATGAATACGGCGTAATTCCTCACATACTAGATTCCATTCTTGTTAATAGTCTATAACATGGAATGAAACCAAACAACAACATGAACATCACTTTTCAATTTAATCAAATCCTAAACATTCAAAAATATACAAATCTTTGATTTTGAAAAGAGATTCTTGAGCTTCATGGGTTAAAGAGACCTATGAATCAACACATGACATACCTTAGTTCTCGATTTAGCGAAGATTGATGGAGATACTTTCTTGAAATTGAAACCCTATCTTGTTCTTGAGAAGAAATTAAGAGAAACTAGTATATTTTGGGTTCCAAATAGTTGAATCTCATGTTAAAAAGCTTAAATAGGGGTGGAAAATTGACCCTTTTAACCTTGGAAGCGTCTTTTAAATTAGTGAAAATTTCTCGACCTGGACCCCTGGCGCGACGCGGCGCTATTATGCCATGTCACTGAAATTTGACAATTCAAAAATAGGGAAATGGTGCAACGCGGAGCCATTGCGTTGCCACTTCATTTGCAACCTGAAAGTTTGGCGCGACATGGAGAAATCATGCTGGGAAACTGGAAAAAGGACAATTTCCATTTTATCTTGTGGCGCGGCACGCCAGTGACCAATATGGCACTATTTTATGACGGGGACTTGAAATAGTCATAACTTCTTACCCGGTTATCGGATTTAGGAGATCGATGGATAGCATATTGAATTTCCCAGAAGAAAAAATATAAAAATATTTAAAATTCCCAATGGAATAAACATCATTCAATTTAGAAGATAACATTTGAAATTCTTGAGATAAAATTAGTTAGGAAACTTTGGGGTATTACAATATCGGTACCTTCTAAACCTAGTCAGAATATGAGAATTGGAAGGATAATTTAGCTTTCATGTCAACTTTTGATTCCCATGTGGCCTCTTCCACTTTTTGATTTATCCACAATACCTTCGCCAAAGTTATCTCTTTAGTCCTCAACTATCGAACCTATATATCCAAGATATCTATAAAAAATTATTCATATTATAAAGAATCTTTCATACCATTATCCTCGGTGGGTACTACGAGCGAATGGTCACCCACACACTTCTTAAGCATAGACACCTCAAACATAGGATGAACCGATGGTAAACTTATGGGCAAGTCCAACACATAGGAAACATTCATAAACTTTCTCAAAATCTTATAAGAACCAATGTAGTGAGGACTGAGCTTATCATTTTTCCCAAACCTCATCACTCCTTTTGATAGGAGGGACTTTCAAGAACACCTAATCATTAATTTTGAACTCCAACTTTCTTCGTCTCACATCGGCATAGGACTTTTGACAACTTTGAGCAGTCTTAAACCACTCAGTAATAACCTTAACTTTCTCCATTGCTTGATGCACAAGGTCAAGCCCAAATATTCTAGCTTTGCCTACATCATAGAAACTAGTAAATGACCTATAACTCCTACCATAGAGTGCCTTGAAAGGTGTTATTTGGATGTTTAACTAATAACTATTATTGTAGGCGAACTCTAATAGAGGCAAATGATCTACCCAACTACCCTTAAAATCAATAACACATGCTTTTAACATATCCTCAAAAGTCAAAATAGTATGCTCTGCTTGACCGTCCACTTGATGATGGAAATCAGTGCTAAGGTTCACTTAAGTGCCCAAACTTTTATGGAAAGAATAACAAATTTTAGAAGAAAATTTCATACCTCTATCGCATATGATAGACATAGGGGCTCCATGCAATTTGACAATATCTTGATATATAACTTGATATAATCCTCTCCCGAATAGGATGTCCCCACAGGCAAAAAATGTGAAGTCTTGATCATTTTATCAACGATAACCCAAATAGAATCATATTGGTTGCAAGAAAATGGAAGCCAAATGATGAAGTCCATATTTATCATCTCACATCCACATGGGAATATTTATGTCTTGTGAAGTGCCACCAAGCCTTAAATGCTCAACCTTGACTAGTTCACAATTAGTATACTTAGCAATAAAATTAGCAACATCCTTTTCATATTATTCCACTAATACATCTTTTTCAAGTCATGATGCATTTTAGTAGAGCTGGGATGAACAGTATACATGGAGAAATCAGCTTCAGATAAGATCCTCTCTTGCAGACCATAACCACCAAGAACACACAATATCTCTTGATAAAACAAAGCTCTATCTCCCCCAATCTCAAAAGCCATAACTTTTTGTTGACCAACATATTCCCTGATTTACATAATTATGAGATTATTTACCTATTTCTTCTTAACTTTAGCACATAAAGACGACTTAGCCACTTTATGAACAATCACTCCCCTATCCACTGAGTCCAAAATTCAAAATCCTATATTAGAAAGCTAGTAGACCTCCTTTATCAAACCTCTATTTTCCTCCTCAACATAAGAAATACTACCCATGGACAACCTGCCAAGAACATTAGCAACTATATTGGCTTTACCTGGATGATAGTGCAAGCTCTTATCCTAATCTTTCAACAACTCAAGTCACCTCTCAGATTTATCTCTTTCTGTGAGAACATATACTATACACCCTATATAAATAGTAATACCAAATTTTGAGGGTAAAAACCACTGTCGCCAATTCAAGATCATGAGTAGGGTGATTTTTTTCATGTACCTTAAGTTGCTTGGTATCATAAGACATAACTTTTCCATGCTGAATAAGCACACAACCAAGGCCTACGCAAAATGTAACATAATATACTACAAATCCTTTAGTTCCTCGAGAAGATTCCAAATAGGGGCAAACATTAATCGATACTTCAACTTCTCAAAACTATCATCACAAACATTGGACCATAGGAAATTCACCTTTTTCTAATTCAACCTTGATAATAGAGCATGTATAGATGAAAAACTTTCCATGACCTCCTATAGTAGCCCTCCAGACCCAAGAAACTTCTAAATCAGTTGGAATTATTGGTCTAGGCTACTTCCTCATTGTCTCAATATTTTGGGGATCTACCTTAATTCCTTTACTAGAAACAATATGCCCAAGGAAAGCCACAACACTTAGCTAGAATTTACACTTAGAAAATTTGGCATACAATTCTTCATCCTTATGGCTTTGAAGTACAATTCAGAGGTGATTGGCATGCCCCTCCTCATACTGAAAACTATGATGTCATCAATGAAAACTATGATAAACAAATTCAAGTACTACTTAAAAACCCTATTCATAAGATACATGAAGGTTGTAGGTGCATGAATTAAACTAAAGAACATAAATAAAAATTCATAAAGACCATATCAGGTTCAAAAAGAAGCCTTTGAAATATTAGCTTCCCCAACTTTTAGATGATGATAACCCGAACAAAGATCAATATTGGAGAAACACTTATCATCCTAAAATAGGTCAAAAGGTCATTAATTTTTAGAAGAAGATACATACTTTTCACTGTATTTTTATTTAACTATCGATAATCAATGCATATATGGAGAGACCCATCTTTATTGCACATGAAAAGTATCGAAGCACCCTAAGGAAAAACACTAGGATAGATAAAACATTATCAAGAAGGTCTTTTAACTTCTCTTGTAACTTTTTCAGCTCTGTAGGATCCATTCTATATGGCTGGATAAAAATTAGACGGGTATCGAGTAAGAAATCGATCCCAAAAACTATTTACCTGTCAGGAGGCATTTTAAGAAGATCTTCAGAAAAGACTTTGGAAAATTCATTAACTACAAGAAGGAACAAAACTAAGGGAATTTCAGAACTACAATTATTAACCTAAACCAAATGGTATGAATAACCTTTAGAAATTATTTTTTAGACCCTAAGGTAAGAGATGCACCTTTTCTTTAGTACTATAGGGATACCCTCCCGCTCCAGGCCCCATTTACTTACAAAATAGAAGGTGAATATTTTAGTTCTACAATCCAAGGTAGTATAATAAGAGTATAGCCGATCCATTCACAAAATAACATTAGAATTTACCATATTAAGCTCTACCAAATCCACCACAGTATCACAACGAGAATAAATACATATAATTTCTATAGACCCTTATAGTAATAATGGACTCAACAATAGGGGTAGAAAATAAGAAGGTTTCATAGATATTTTGGGATAAAAACCAAAACTCATAGCCATATAAACGGTCAAATAAGATAGTGTAGAACCTGGTCAAGTAGCAAGTAAACATCACTAGAGAAAATCTATAAAATACCCATGATAACATATGGTGAGGTGTCTGAATCCTAATGAGTAGATACGGCATATAGACAGTTACAACTCCCACCTATACTCAAAATAGTCTCCTTTTTTAGCATGGGCTAAAGAATTAGTAGCTTGGGCCTTATTGCCCTAAATGTTCCCTTCGTTGAAGGACACACTTACTTAAAATGATCAGTCTAACTATAATTATAACACAAACCCTTACCCAAATAACAAAATCCATTATGGATCTTCTCGCAAGTACAATAAGGAGGACAAGATGGAGCTAACTTAGCCACACTTGCCTAAGACTAAGTATCCAACATTCTGAGCCCATTAATTGGCTTGAACAACAAATCTCCCAAAGTATTAGGGGCTGGTGTACTAGCTATTGGATGAGCACTACCCTAAGATTTCTTTTTAAATGATTTTCTGTATTCTTTATTGCTTTGTTGATGGCATTCATCCTGATCTATTTACGTAGCCCTTTTTTTTGTTAGTGCTCGGCCTTAGCCTATGTTTTTCATTCTCAATCTATTATATGTAAAAAAATAACCCGAATAAATCCATTTCATTGTTCAAGATCATCCCATTATACTTCAGTACAAAGTTGCAAGAGAAACCAAAAGAAAACTTTTTTATTAGAGCCTCATAATTGACACCAACTCCAGAGAACAAAGAAACAACTGAGTAAACTTCAGAGCATACCTCTAAACACTTATCTTTCCTTATTTAAATGTCACAAGTTCCTCATCCTGAGATTTTGTCAATTACTAAGTCAAGAAATGATCAAGAAAGGCTTCAGAAAAATTATCCCAAACGGTAGGTGCAACAACTTCTCCCCTATATTTCTCTAACTTATCATACCACCATTAGGGCACCCCTTTCAGCTGGTAGGCTGCAAACTCGACACATTCAATATCACTATATGAATAACCCAAAAATTATTTTTTATTTTATCAACAAACTCTTGAGGATCTTTCACAACTTTAGATCCCATGAAGGTCAGTAGGTTTAGCTGCATAAAATGGACAACTTGAGTAGCATATGAAGAACCAACAATAGAATCAACACTACCTAAATAACGAGACTGAGAAGACACAATCTGAGCAAGCATATGTTTGCTCTATCTAAACTCAGTATTAGAAACTTTACCTTATGGGGATTAAGCTCTTATAGTACTTGTCCTGGGATCCTAGGGAGAACTAGTATTCGCTGGTGTAACCCTAGTAAGGGTAGTGGAATATGTTTGAACTTTATTATAGGTATGCATCCTATAAGTAGGAAGAACCTCTTCAACAATTGCTTTAGTGGGGCTAGAGGTGCCAGCTGAAGTCCACTGGTGATCTCAAACATTGGAAAAATTTAGGAGTTTGAAGAATTTACTTTAAACTAGGCTCTCTAGTACGAAATAAAACATGAAAAAAGGGAAATATTCATAAATATCTTAGAGCATCATATTTATAAGTGTGGCATGCTATAAACTCAAAAAAAGACTCTACTTGGCATGACTTTGTAAACACCCTGAGATCTTGAAGCATTCTCTAATAACAAGTTTATCACACTCGAGATGAGGCTATGGTCATAATTGGCATTATGGACTAATGAAGGTCCGAGAGACCCCTTAGCACATCATAATAAGCATAGTCAATAAATAAAGTATGGAATTTAGCCCATAAAATATGAAGTTTTATTAATAATAAATAAAAACCCAAATTTTAACATTTGGTATAAAAATATTTAATTAACTCAGTCTACAAAGCTTCTAACATTAGAAATGAAAATCCTAAGCTACAACATGGTCTGACCAATACCATAAAATAGAATAGTACAAGTCTAACTAAAAGAAAACATGTACATTCCAAAAGATAAATGGCTCACCACTTACTGGCTGCACTCTCAAATAAATCCTAATGTTGAGCTAAATTGCGAGGAAAATCTATCAGACCCTACATCATGAAAAGATATAGCATCCAGGGATGGTCAGTACGACGAGTACTAGTATGTGACCCAAGGAAAGGGACCAAAATAATTGATAAAGATATTTATAGAATTAATAACATAAATCTATCATAGAGAAAATTAAGAAGCAAGTGACTTAAAACATAAGAGAAATATAATCACTTGAAAATTTTTAATTATGAACTATGTTGTTTGCATAGACATCTAGTAACCCATGAGGTATATGGGTCCAGTCCACACCCATTGGTGAGTCCCCAATCCATGTTTGCAACATAGATTAAGATATCATAATTGGCATAGACTGTAATACTACTATACAAAGCAAACATATAGTGGACAACCATTTTTTAGGGCAAGGACATGCCCACATCGACGAATGCAGTTTTAGTTGTAAGGTCACAAGTACTACACCTTCTCAATAAACTATATAATTATCTTTTAAGGTTCCAATTAAAACATTAGCCATGTCATTTATCTATGGAGTCTTTCATTAAGGGCTTTACATTTGGTTATCATTATCACAAGACTTACACGTCACTCATATCATGCCCAAAATCATTATCATTAAACATTTAAGACTCCAAAACCTCATCTTTAAAATCATGACCATAATCATAGTTAAGCTTTCCAGAACAATTTTAAACATTCAATGATATAATACATTAATGATACAAAGGATGGGAAAATCATTGATACTCCTAGTTCAACTTAAAGATTTCAAGAAACTTCATAAGCAAGGCTTAAATATTCATGCATTTAACATTTGAAATCAAGACATCATGAGTCATCACTTTCAAGTAGCCATCTATTCTCAAAAAAAAAAAACAAATAAGGATTAAAAATTCATTCGTAAAGAAAAGGAGAAATCTATTTCAAGCTTTTATAAAAAAAAAAATCCTCAACCTTAGTTTTAATATATCATTTAGAAAATAAAAATAACTTGAAATGGCTATCTTGTATGAGTAGTTTGAAGTAGGGGGTGTTCAAACATACCTTTTGACAGAAGAAATTTGAGAAACTTGAATTCTTAGCCTTGAAGCTTGAATCCTAGATAAGTTTACCTCTTAGTGTTTTGGGAAAGTATAGAATGTGTTTTTGGGGAATGAAATATGTATTTAGGTATTTGGGGTCATTTAGTATAGGTGGGGGACAGTTTTCAATCAATAAAAGGATCGTAATGCCTTGAAATTAAAAATAAAATAAAGTCCTATCAGGCTAGAGGGGTTACGTGGCACGCCCTTATTACGGACCCCTCCATTATGCACTAAACTACTTAGGAAGGAGGTGAACCAAAAGACCCTCCCTCCTGGCTATGCAGAATAGGCCTAGGGGCCCATACCCCTTTGATAAATCACACTGGCTTAGAATCATGTCTAAAACATTCCTAATGTCATCTAACTCACCCAATTTCTAATCAATCTAAAGGTCATATAAGGCTTATTTTTAAGCTCTAATAAGGCATGCAACCTTACAAAGTGTTGCAAAAATAAAAAGGGTAAAACCAAAATTACTTTCAGAAATACCTTCTACAAGGTCAAAGGAATATATATGTGAAAGCCCAAATAAAAAATAGGTTAAAATCAAGATTCAAATTGAAGAAAATCCTTTTTAAACCTTACCAGTATAAGCCCAAAATTTTATGTTAAAACCATGATTTAAAAGATAATCAATGAGAGTATGTTTTATGAACTTGCCCGAGCTTGAATGGTGATAAAAACCTAAGAAATTACTCAAAATCCTAAATTTTAGGTCAAAATAGAGGAAAAATTTGAAATAAGGCTTTTATACTGTTCAATGAATAGCACCTCGCGAATGCGGTCAACACTTTGCATTCATGAGGCTCAACACTAACTAGGCCACTAAATTAGCCATTACGATTGCAACTAAGTATTTGAGTTCATCGAAGGATGATGATTCATACCTTTACATTTGCTACACCCTCATTGTGTTTGCAAAGAATTGCTTATCTGCCCTTGGCAATCGAAAAACCACCTCATGATTGTGATAAAGGTAAATTCCTACTTTGTATTCGCTGCTAGAGGCCTCTGTTCGTAAAGAAGGACCTATTATACACCAGATATCAATAACATTATTAATTTTTTATGTCTTTGAATACTTCAAATTCACCCTCAAGATTTATATAGGATCTAATAGAGACAAACCATATGTGCTATTAGATTAGTTTTGATGTTCCAGACTCAATGTCAACATTGAATTTTTGAAAAAGGATTATTTTACCAATTGACCATCTGAACCCTCTTTACTATTTTCCAAATAAAGGGTCAAATACAAAATAAAGGTCTTTAATCCAAACCAATTTTGCTAATAACTAATTTTCTACAATCGGATTTGCTGGAGCATTACGCATTTCCATCCGCATTCAGATCATCAAATGCTTATCAAAGTCTATTATATTACTTTTGAATCCACTAAAAACCATAAAATTATCTAAATCATTTATGATTACATCGAGCCCCAAACTCTAAAATCAATACGTAGCAACTATATAGGAGAAACATTGATCAAAACACATAAAAATGGAAATTCACATATTTAGATCATTACTCAAAATTATGTAATTAAAGTCTGAATTCATTATTTTATGGCATAATGTTAATGTGTCATGACCCAATTTATTAGTCATGTTTGCATCTACTTTAACCCACCATTAGGTAAGCCAAGCCGACGCCTAGAGCTATAAGTAATGGGCAAACTTGATGGAAAATGCCCTAAAACTCAAAAATTAATAGTTAACTACTTAAAAAAGAAATAAGACAATCATAATCATCTAATAGATAGATAAAAGATCAACAATCATCCCATGACCTTGTAGTTTCGGTACAAAAGCTACTATAAATGGAACATAAGTACTGAAATAGTCAAATATAATCTATCTTGAAAAGAAAAGACTAGACATTGATTATAGAAAAAAAGGGGCAACTCCGACTCCGAGAGCTCACCCTGTCTTCAAAATTAACTCAACAAGAATGTCACATCAGTGGCGACAACTAGTACTCAGATCTACACCAAAAAGGTACAGAAGTGTAGTATAAGTACAAAAATTATGGGTAATCAGTAGGCATCATCAACTAATAAAGCTAAATCATGATATAAATATGGTAAGATACAGTATAAAATAAGCTAAGTCAAGGTAAAAGGGCAAACCTAGAAATAAGCTCCAACACTATTGTGCATAAATATCATACAGTTGTAACTATGAAATTGGTCCTATAAGACAATAAGTGCAGAAAAGTAAATAATAAAAAGTGGGCCCTCATAATCCCAGAGGGTACAATCAAAGAAAAATTAATGATCGAAGATCCATAACTTCATTGAATATCATCTATAACCATCAAAAAATCCATACTGTATCATATCATACCCAACTCTCAATGTCGGACTCAAACCAAAATTCATATCATCATCATTATAACATCCTCAAAGTATCAACATCATTTGTCGGACAAAAACTAAAACTTATATTATCAATATTATCATTAGCTGCCAGACTTAAATTGAAACTCATATTATCAATAGCATCACTAACTATCAGACTTGAACTAAAACTCATATTAATTGTTGGACTTAAATCAAAACTCATATAAATAGACTATATCAATAAACCATACCAATAACCCATATGCATAAACCATAACAATAAACTATATCAATATTTACACTAACTCCTAAATACCAAACTAGCATAATCATAGGTATAATCTGCATATAAAAGTTTGTGCAAGCTAACACAAGTCTTGGCTGAAGGTGGGCTGAAGGGGCCCACTTTTAATTCTAAAAATCCATTTTATGGCAAATTCTACCCCAAATTATGCTAAGATACCTAAATTCATTTCTAGACTTTAAATAAATAATAATTAGCCTTAAGTTAGTAATTCTACCTAAATCATAAGCAACTAAGTCGATTCAACTTAATTTACGATTACAAGATAGCCCAAACAGTCCAAATAAGACTAACCATACTAATCATGCTTCCAATACCTAAATCTCATTCCATATCTAGAATAATATCATAATTACTCTATGACTTATCTTAATTTATAAAGAAAGTAAATCTAGCCTAGCTGAACGCCGAAGAAGAACCCGAAGAATCCGTTAAACCATCGATTTTATCTTTCGAGAAGCTTCCGGAAGATGGAATGCTATTAAAATCATAATCTACTCATCAAAATAAATCACAATCTACTAATCAAAACAAGAATAATGATACCCATATTTGCATTATTTTTCTTTGGATCAAAAATTACGTTAAAAACCTTGTGGGGCCCATTTGCAAAATCACACTTTCGAAATCGACAAAATACTCCTCTATGCTCAAGGAACATTAACCCTAAAGAATGGGTGAATTCTGAGCTCAAATAGTTCTACAATCAACCCACCAATATTTTAGGGATTTTGGGAAAATCATGATAAATCAACTATGGAATTTGATGAAACTTACCAAGAATTCAAACAATAAATATGTAATCTTGTAATACCCTGCATGTTTCTAAGCTAGGAGACGAACCATTTTTTCTACATATGAAATCTCCTATTCTGTGATTCATACTTGAGTACATAGATTACAATGAGTATCCTAGCGATAATATAGATTATGATGCATCAAGCATGTTCATATGAGTCACTTAAGGTAATACAAGCTAAGAGTTTTTGAATCCATCAAGTTTTAGTGTTTGATTTCATAATGGTCATATTTAAATGAGTATAACTCAATGTTAATATGGTATTTATACATATTTCTACCCACCAAATTATAG
>NC_061121.1:134159177-134194208 GCF_002878395.1 Capsicum annuum | reverse complement strand
GATATATCGGGAGTGCCTAAGGTAACAGTCTTTGAAAAATAATCCAAGACCTCATGATAGTGGGATAACCAGTCCATTCCCAGAATCATATCAAAATCCACCATATCTAACACAATAAGATCATTCTAAGAATCAAATTCTCAAATAGTCACAACACATGATCTATAAACCTTATACACCACTAAAGAATCACCCACAAAAGTAGATACACATAATGGCATAGATAAAGAATCCCAAGATAACTCTAATCGTAGGGCATAATAAGTAGACATATAAGAATAAGTGGATCCTGAATTAAATAAAGAAAAAGCCAACAAATGGCACTCCAATATCATATCTGTGATAACTGCATTTGAAGACTCAGCCTTGGTTTAGCAGGTACCATGTCGGCTACCTGGCTATTCTCTTGACCGATCTCCTATTCTAACTATTTGAGAACCTCCACAAATACCCTGGGAACCACCCTTACATCTATGCATACCACTTATAGTTAGGATATGTACTGCCCTAATCAAAAGAATACTCCAAGCTGAAGGAACAATTGTACCATGACTAGACACTCTTCCGAGAATGACTAAAGGCTCCATAACCATAATATGCCCCAGTTGCTACACTGAAACCAGAAAATCTACCTAAGCTAGAATAACCACCACGACTATAATAACCAAAACATGAACCCCTCGAAGATAGACCACTAACCTGGCCAAGATGATCACTGAAATTAGTCTCCATTAATAATCTGAAGTATGGCCTGAACGGGCCTTCTAGACTGACCCTAATATTGATACAGCTAATAGAAGGATACCTACCCTAAGAACCACTACCTTTGAACTGTGAGCTACTGCAGCTCTTACAAAAACTACCCTGATATTTTGGCCTATTATCATTGTCCCCATAAGCCTCGCGATGCATCGCCTCGATATACTGAGGATAATCAAAAACCTAAGCAAAATATCTACCCACAGTAACTAAACTCTTTATAGACATGCGAAAAGAAAGTCTCATTCCTTGAATAAAGCAACGATACCTTTCATACTCAATGGTCAGAATAAAAGTAGTATGTCCATCCAACTCATTAACTTGAACCTTATACTCTATAACAGTCATGGAGCCCTACTCAAACCTTGAGAATTGATCTCTCAAACAATCTCTAAGACTACAAGGTATAGACTTCTCCGAAAAGATCTCGAAGAACTAAGTCCATATCAACGGGTGAGATCCAGCTGGCCTGGAATTAATATGACCTATCCACCAATGTTGAGCTACCAAGGCCAACTAAAAAGTAGTGTAATCCATACCACGAGTCATAACTAGGCTCAAATTATGGAGCCTATCCTCACAAGCAATAAATAACTCATACGCATCCTTGACTTGTGCACTAGAAAACCTAGGCAGAGCAATTCTAAAAAATCTACCCAACATCTTATGCTCCTCTATAGACATTGCAAGTTGGAAACTATTGGCTAGGCAACCGCCGGTGTAGGAGAGAAATCAACTATGGGAGCCACAGCTAAATATCCCACCCCACCACAATACCACTCCAATTCGTATACTGTCTACCATAAACCAGTGCACCCCCAAGCAATACCAAAAGTTAAACCAAAGCATCCTTAAGAATTAAAGATGAAATAAACCCAGGAGGAGCATGGGTTGGTTCCTAGCCCACCTTTGTCTGGGACGCTGGCTTGAGAGTAGGAATAGAGACTGGTGAAAGCCCCATATCTTAGCCCCTAGATAGGGATACATCCCTAGGTTTATCACAACCCCTAGTTCATCCACTAACAACAACAGGATCTCTAGGCTTGGTCTCGTGACCCTTGTCTCATGTAGTGGTAGCATATGTCCTAGTTATCTAGAAAAAGAGTAAAACCAAATAAATTCTTTAGAAACCAACTCAGACTCTTAACAAAAAATGAGTGAAAGAAGTGAAAAACTTCTAATAATGTCTTATAGTTTCCCAAATATAAAAAACGAACATAATCATTTTGATCTATGGGACTCTATTAGACACTTGCTCTTGTATCAACAATACTGGTAAACCTAAGCTCTGATACTAATTTTTTACGACCTGATTTATGATTCATGATGGTACCTACTTTATCCTACTAGTAGGTAATCCAAATCATAGTCCGAAGCTATAAATAATAGGCTAACTTAGTGGGAAATAGCCTAAAAGTCAAATATCAACAATTAAAGACTTAAAATAGCAATAAGATAGTCATAATCGTCTAATAGATAAATAAAAGATCAACAAGCACTCCACAACTTAGTAGTGTCGATACAAGAGCTATTACAAATGGAACATAAATATTAAAATAGTCATATATGATGCCTCAAAAAGGAAAGACTAGACATAGATAATAAATAAAACTGGGGAAACTTCAACTCCAAGAGCTCACCCTATCTCTGAAATTAACTCAGCATGAGCGTCACTTCAATAGCGGCTACTAGTACTTGAATCTACACCAAAAAGGTACAAAAATATAGTATGAGTACTAAAACAGCAGGTACTCAGTAGGCATCATCGGTCGATTGATCATAATCATGATATATATATATGATAAAATACAAGATAAAATAAGCTAAGTCAAGGTAAAAAAGTAAACCTGAAAATAAACTCCAATATTGTTGTGGATAAATATATACATAAATTCAGAAAAGTAGCATCAAGAAAACACTATTAATGCAAGTAAGTTATCCCCCATAAGTCAATGAGTATGGAAATTTAAATAACCCAACGTGCTCTCTATAAGACCAGATGGAACAATCAGAGGAAAATAAATGATCAAAGATTAATAGTTTTACCAAATATCGGCTATAACCATCAAATCATCCATATCGTATCATATCATACCCACTCTCAATGTCAAACTTAAACCAAAACTCATATCCTCATCATCATAGCATCCTTAATAGTATTAACATCATCACATCATTTGTCAAACTTGAATCAAAATTCATATTATCAATATCGTTATTAACTGTCGGACTTGAATCGAACTACATATTATCAATATCATCATCAACTATCAGACATGAATCAAAAATAATATTATCAATATGATCATTAATTTTTAGACTTGAATCGAAGCTCATATAAATAGACTATATCAATAAACCATACCAATAACCCATATCCATAAGCCATATCAATAAAATAACAGATTATACTCAAGATTAGCACCAACTCCCAATTACCAAACTAGCATAATCATTAAGTATTTAATCTCCTCAAAGTCCCAAAATAATCATTAATAATAGTATAACTTGCATATAAAAGTCTACACAAGCTAACACAAATTCTTGCCTAAGACGGACCGGAGGAGCCCACTTTTAATCTTTGAAATTCACTTTTAGTAAAATTCTATCCCAGACTAAGCTAAAGTATATAAATTCATTCCTGGATGTTAAATAAGTTATAATTATCCCTAAGATAGTAATTCTTCCTATAAGATGAGCAACAAAGTCAATTACACCTAGATTATGGTTACAAGATAGCTTAAGCAGTCCAAATAAGACTTATCATACTAATCATGCTTCTAATACCTAAATCTTATTTCATATCTAGCATATATCATAATTATACTATCAATTAGCTCAATCTTTAAAGAAGGTAAACCTATTTCGAGAAGCTTCTTTAAGATGCCATGTTGTCAAAATCACAATCTACTCATCAAAATAAGAAAAATTATACCCATATTACACTATTGTGCTTTGAGTCAAAAATTACGTAAAAACCCCTTGTGGGGTTCATTAGTGGAATCGCACTTTCAAAATTGAAATAACGTCTCTCTATGCTCAAGGAATACTTTCCTTTAAGAATGGTGAATTTAACCAATATTTTAGGGATTTTGGAAAATCATGAGAAATCAACCATGGAATTTGATAAAACTTATCAAGAATTTGAAGAATAAACGCGTAATCTAAGTCCATAAATGCTTCAGAATTACCCTGAAATGATTCTCCTAAGTTTTTATACTTTTTAAAGCTCTACACATTTGAATATTAAAGAAAATTAGGAGAAATTGAGCTAAGTGGAGTTTTTATACCATTCTCAGGTACACGGATGTTACTGAAGCGGACACTGGGCCGATTAAGTGGCTAACGCTTAAGCGGTAGGGGTTTTACTTAAGTGAACCTCCATTGGACTGATCCAATCACTTAAGCAATGGGTCGGCCTTATTAGCAACCCTTTCACTTAAGCAGCCCAAAAGGGTGCTTAAGCGGTGCACCACCTGGTGATGAGACTTGGAATTTGGATTCTCGTATATGAAAATGAACTATGCTACCATATACAATTAGACACTATGAACTCAATCACACAATCAAAATTTTCATCCGAGATCATTTTGATAAAAAATGGGTTCCACTCCCATGTGCTATTTTTCCTAACTTTTGGTCAATAGTCCAAAATATGTCTGGATTACTCGGGACCTGAACCAAGGATTCACCTAGCCTAAAATCAATGTTCTGGAGTTGTTAAAATCATCAAAATTGGTATATGAGGTCATTAAACTGAAGTTTTTTCCTGATATTTAGTTTGAACCAACGAAGACTTCAAAATAGGAAATTGGCTCTAAAAATTAAACGAACTGCTCGATAACCAAACTGTTAGTTCCCATAAGTCATAAATGACTTGAGGCAGCTATAGAAAAGTTCTAAACAACAAAAATAAATAAACATTTAAAAAATGATCTGGAGGGTCATTATATGTGCATTACCACAATTCAAGAAACATAAGTTGTTGGGACTATTTTAAATTATTTGAGTCATTCAAAATATTCTATTAGTACATAAAGGAGATATGACTTAATCTCATCCAGGAAGTATTATTAAGTTCAATTTGACATCTTTTATATTTAGTTCCTATATCATGCAGTCATTCCAGTTAGGTTTTCCTTTTGCATATTTATTCATGCTAAGTGTGATTTTGTTTAAAGTTATTAATCATAATTGGGAGGTTTTGGGATCAATATCCTAAAGGATAGACAAAATAAATTATAATAATATCATGAAAATCTTTTAGATCTTCTAAGGTCTTAGGAGTAGATAAAGCATCCTAATACCATAAGGTATCATGATTGAAAAAGTTCTTGTATTTAAATTATTTTAGATCTATAGTTAGTTAATTTCATCCAGTTAGCAAACTTCAGCCCAAAGGTGGTTATGGAATCTACTAGTAAATTACTCCACTTATATTGATTTGGTTTCACCTCTTATGTAGTAACACCTTCATTAATAAGAATAAGAAAATGATCTTAAGTATAAAAATATAAAAAAAAACTTCATTGAGAAATCATAAGGTCCTTCTTTTGTCATAAAATGGACATACACAAGGGATTTAACAACTAGAAGAAAAACTTTAAAAGAGTGTCAATCTTCAAATTTCATATGTCAAAATCACTTATAGTAGATTGTCTCTCTAAGTTTTGCGAATTAACTTTGTTTTCTTAATATATGTGGGGGATATTGTTAGCCTGCTAAGTCTATGTTTTAATAATGATAAAATAAAAAGTGTATCTTTGCAGGATATTAAAGACTGCTAGTGTTGAAAGCATAAAGGAAGCCAGCTCCAGAAATGGAAGGGCCTCAATTCACGATCCACGACATTCAAGTAAATCAATCACAATGAGAACAAATGGAAGGAGAATCTCAACCCCAAAATTCACAAAATATTAGATCAATCACGATCAAGTAAAAGAAAAAAAGGTCACAAACACATTTAGAAAGGCATTAATCTCTATGAGACCAAATAGAATAATACATCATGAACATATCTAATATGGATGTAAGTAAAAGCCGTATATGGACATATCTAATATAGATATATCATACGGCTACATTCCTCAATCAAGGAATTATTTCAAATCCTTGATTGAGAAGAAATCTCTTGTGTTTCCTTATGAAGAGTAGTAGCCGAAGACTATAAAAAGACTGAAGATGGACACGGGTCCCACAACTTCAAGAAGAAAAACTCAAAGTATCTCAATCTTAGTCTTATAAGGCTTTGTAATGTTTATATTATAATTGTTATACAAATAATAGGATTGAGTCAACTTTGTGATATAAACTGAAGTTATGTCATAAGATCCAAAGAGCAAAATAAGTCTTTACAACTTGTTTCCAATCATTGTACTCAAAGCCAATATTGAAATATCTAAGGAAACGTTGAACCCAAGGGGACTGGAAGTAGGAACCATATTGTTGTTCTGAACCAAGATAAATTCTCGTGTTTTTTACTTTTGAATTCAGTTATCTATTTATATATTTATTTTAAATCTAATGTGCTTTGTGAAGAATACTAATCTACAGGAAAGTCAACTGTGAGGAGTGAGTAGTCGACTCATAGAAAATTTTAATTCACCCTTCCCCCCTCCCCCCTAGAATTTCAATTGTTATCAGAGTAGGTCTCACCAATAGTGTTGCTTAACCGCAAGTGATTAAAGATCAAATGGAAAATTATCAAACCTAGTGCTCTTCTCTAGGATGGAAACTCCTCCACAAGACCAACATACTTTAATGGACAACATTACGCCTACTGGAAAAATAGGTTCAGAATATTTATCCAATCAAATTACTTCCAAGCATGGGTTGTCATCAAAAAGGGTCTAAAGTCAATTCCAAGACTTAAAGAGAAGTCAAAGGACAAAGACAAAGAATCTAGCAGTTCTGACATAGAAGACCTTGAAAGATTTGAGGTCAACAAAGAACAACAAAATATAATTCAAACTAATGCACGTGCCATAAGTGTACTTATTTGTATAGTGAGTGGAGAAGAATACGACAAGATATCAACCTATGAACTGTAAAAGAAACGTGGGATAAATTAAAGGTAACCTATGAAGGAACCACCAAAGTCAAAAAGTCAAATATCGTTGTCCTAGTCAATGAATAAGAGTTGTTCAAATTGGAAAAAAATGAGAACATTGAAACAATGTTTGCCAGATTCACCAAGATTTTATGCGAACTAAAATCACTGGGGGTGATCTATCCATATAGCCTACAAGTCCAGAAGCTAGTCCAGATTCTCCCAAAAATTAAGGAAACCAAGGATACCATTTTGAAAGATGGAGATCTTCATGACATGGCATACGATGAACTACGAGGTAACCTTATTACATATGAATGCAATTATATATACAGGTACCATAAAGAAGAGAAGAAGAAATGAGTAGCCTTTAATTTTATCCAACTAAAGAAGTGGATATTTTGGAAGAAGCTAGTAGTAAAGGAATAGCTCTAATAAATTGTGGAGTAAGGCAAATCATGAGACATAGACAGCAAAGATCCCAATGATCCAAGAATGATGATTCCACCAGAAACGATGATCATTGTTATTACTGTAGAAGGCCTGGTCACTTTAAATAAAACTGTCCTGAGTTAAGAAAAAGATCGTTCAGAAAAAATAAAACTTTGGAGCCTAGAGTGATGAAGATAAAATTGAAGAAGTAGAAGCCACCAATATGTTCTTCATGTCAACAGGTGAATCTAGTGAGGTAAGAATAAATAATTGTCACAACTATAATATTCTTGAATCTAACTTAGATTTGATAACTGACGAGCTTCAAAAGGTTATAGATGAATATAATAAACTTTCTCAAGCGAAGAAAAGTTGTGAAGCCCGATTTAAATGAAAAATAAAGGAGGGATAGAGAATTCATCAAATATAAATTGAAGCATGTCAAATTGAAATTGACTTACTTTATGAAGAGCTTGATGATGTAAAAATAAAGCTAAATAGTATTAAAAAAACTCCTAGTCATAGTTTTGGAAGATCCTACTCTTTTCAAAACAAATCAAATTCCTCACCAAAATCATTTAAATCAGCTAAGATCTCCTTTTTTATTCTCGAGGACCTATCTTTTTTATATATGGATAGAGAGGGCACAAATCGTATAGTTACAGGCATAAGCCTAAAAGTGTGTGGGTTTAGAGTCCCAAAGGAAGCATATCTAACCTGCAAAAACCAAAGACCACTTGGGTACCTAAAAAAAATATATCTTCTTGTGTTGCACAGATAGGTCCGCAAGAGCTATAAGTAAGGAATGTGGGTCACTGATAGCAGATGTTCTAGACATGTGACCAGAAAGAGAGAAAATTTTTTAACTCTAGAGAAAATAGATAGGAGATCAGTAAGGTTCAGTGACAATACTAGAGGCAACGTTATCAAAGTTGGCTCAGTAAAACTTAACTCATCATGCGAATTCAAGGAAGTATATCTAGTAAACGACCTCAAATACAATCTACCAGCATCAGTCAACTCTGTGATACTGGATTTAGAGTAATCTTCAAAGCCAAAAATTTCTCAATCAAACATGATAAAAGAGATAGCTCTCTCATCGGTGAACGTGTTGACAACATTTATATTTTAAATAGTCCTAATTTTACTACCTTAACTTGCCTTACTATGCAAGCCAATAACACTTGGTTATGGAACAAAAAGCTCGAGCATGCTAGTATGCATATTATTGAGAAATTGTCCAGACTCGAATTGGTGAAAGGTTTGCTAAAACTCAAGTTTGAAAAGGATCATATCTGTGATGCCTTCTAATTAGGTTAGCAGATCGGGACATCATTCAAAGTCAAAGACATTGTCTTCACTACCAAACTTCTTCAAACAATCCACATAGATTTGTTTAGCCCCACCAAAGCCACAAACCTCGGTGGAAAGAGATATGTTTTTGTCATATTTAATGATTATTCATGTTTTACTTGGGTAATGTTCCTTGCTCATAGACATGAGGATTTCACAAATTTTATTAGTTTTTATTAAAAGGTACAAAGAGAAGCTTGATACCTTATCAATTATGTTTATAATAATCACAAATAAGAATTTGAATACAAGGCATTTGAGGAGTATTGTGCTTAGAATGGATACTCTCAGAACTTCTCTTCACCTCGATCCCCTCAGCAAAAGGGTGTAGTGGAGCGGCAGAATTGGTCTCTGTAGGAAACTACCACGACAATATTGTTAGAACATAATCTCGCAGATTATTTCTGGATAGAAGTAGTAAGCACCGCATGTCATATCATCAATAGGTTCCTAATCTGACCTATCCTAAAGAAAATGCCTTATGAGCTCTGGAGAGCAAAGAAGCCCAACATCAGTTATTTTCATCCTGTTAGCTACAATTATTTTATTCACAATAATGGTAAGAATAGCTTAGGAAAATTTAATTCATGAAATGACGAAGGTATTTTTCTAAGCTACTCTCCCACCGGTCGTGCCTACAGGGCCTTTAATAAAACAACATTTGTGTTGAGGAATCTGTGCATATTGTATTTGATGAATCTAACCACTTCTCTACAATTTTGAGAGCTGATGAAGAACAGTTGGGTAATCTACAATTGTAATACCCTGTACTTCTACCTAGCTTAAAATCATCCCAGAAATGTTTAAAACTTACTTTAAATATGAATCCACTTTTATACATGTGGTATTTTCAAGATTTTCACTTTTTATAGTGTGAAAAATTGAATAAGTCTTCCATCGATACCAAATTCGCCCAAATCTGACACCCGGGCGAAGAGTTAGAGCCTTTTTAGTGAGACAATGTATCACCTGAGCCATCAGTGCATTGCGGAGCTAGCTTAAATGGAAATTGTCGATTTCTAGTATTGCTCCATGATAGTGGCGTGTCTCGCCAAACTTCCAGGTTGCAAACAAAGTGGCAACGTGATAGCCCCGCGTCATGCCACCATGCAGATTTCTAATTGTCCAATTCCAGTAACTTGGCGCAATAGTGGCGCATCGTGCCAAGGATAAAAATAGGGAAATTTTCACTAGAATTAAAATACGCATCCAAGGGTTAAAAGGATCAATTTCTCACCCCTATATAAACCTAATAACACGTGATTCAGCCATTTTTCACCCAAAATATAGTGTTTCTCTCAAGTTTCTCTCAAGAACAAGCTAGTATTTTTAATTGGGGATTCAAATTCAATACTCAAATTCAAGAATCTCTCCATCAATCTTCGTATAATCAAGAACTAAGGTATGTACAGTGTTCATTCATGGATTCCTTTCATCCATGAAGCCTAAGAATCAAGTTTTAAATCTTGTATTATGAATATTTTATTGTGGGTTGATTATGTTCATGTGATTATGGTTGTATGATTCCCAAATTGGAATCTTTATGTGTTGTTCATGAACCTATGCTATTAGGAGGTCTGAAACATGTGGAATTGAGTTGAAATATGGAGTTTTGTTGTATTAATTTGATGGTCATGCCTATGCCTTAAGTCATGCATCCTAGGTGTTTGATAAAATGCTTAAGAGAATAGAAATTATGCAATATAGCTTAATTGTGACTCAAGTGATAAATGCATGCTTTACCCTATAACCAAGAATGACTTCCATGATATTGTGTACATTATGAATAGTTGAGGAAATGTCCATGAGATTAGGTTGATGAAAGTATGACATGTTTATATGCAATTCCATTCATGTACAAGACTATGATAATCATGTGCTTCATGAAATCCCCAAATTAATGTATTATGGATTGTTGATATTGGTTATATGTTCAAGAAGTGTCAAGTCTTGTCAATTTCATGCTATCGAGTCCTGGGGGTACTTGTACCCAATAATTTAACTGTGTACCTAGAGACAGTGTCATATTTTCATGATACTCTCAATCAAGCCATGATTAGTAGAATTCAGTCAGTTATGTGACTCAGGAAATCTCAGCAAACTCAGTATCAGTCCAATCTCATTCAGTAATCTTAGTAATCCCAGAAATCTCAGTGATCTCAATCAGTTATCATGTCGTAGTAGTATTTCATCAGTCAAAGAAAATTCGGTGAACTCAGTTCAATATAGTTAATCATTAAAATCAGTAAAAAATTAGTCCGACCTAGTATGAACTAGGAAAGCAGCCTGTGTCTATTCAGTTAGGAGTAGGATTCATCACTGAGTGAACCCAGGGATGAGGACACACACTGTCAGCCAGTAGAGGGTGTGATCCTTAGTAGCAATCCCTGCATTCCATAACTACGTAGCTAGTGTAGGTTGAGATATACCCTACGGGTCTAGGGATTATACACCTCATTTGAGTTTTTCTACTAGGAGGGGTTGATGGAAGAGCTCCCTGACAGAGAGGATTTACTCATGGCTTGTCTTTACTTGTGGCATGGTACTGACACCCTTCCAGTTGGGATTACAGGTTGGACCCCACCAGTTCAGTATTGGGGCATGTAGGTTAGATGATTACTTCCCACAGTTATAATTTCAGTTACAGTCTCAGTAATAGAAATCAAAAAGTTCTTTAGATTTTAGGACTGTCAGATATCGTCAACTCAGAACAGTATGGAACTTAGCTAGTTCTATCAGAACCTAGACTATCAGATACAATCACTCAATATCAGTTATTTCAGTTATACAGCTATCAGTATCTCATGTTATTAGTATTAAGTTTCAGGACTCTCAGATACAGTTAATCAGACCAGTTCTTCATAGTCAAAACTGTCAGAAATAGTCATTTCTTTAATTATAATATAACATCAGTTCCTCAGTACTCTATAGATTCAGTATTTCTGTATCCTAGTATTAGCACTCAGATATCAGTAAATCCATATTATCAGAATTCATGAGTCAGTGTTATCATGATCTCAGTTATAGTAATGTACACATTCATGTATTATCACCTTCATGTTATTCAATCAGTTAGTACTGTTCATACATATCAACCATTGCATTTAGCCTACCTCATTTGCATACCAGTATATTCAATCGTACTGATGCATTTATGCTATGGTGTTTTATACCATAGGCTTAGAAGCACGAGCTCCCGAGCATCCTTAGTAGATCAGACATTTAGCAACCAAACTAATAGTGAGTCCTTATCATTCGAGGATAGCATGATTATTTTATTACTTTATTATTTCAGTAGTTTGGAGTTAGTTGGGGACATGTCCCATCAACTCCACAGTTTTCAGACAGTTTTAGAGGCTTTCAGACTACAGTATATTTCAGACAACTTACTTTAATTTTGGGTATTGTGATACCCCATTACATACATTATTTTATATTCAATATTAGTTCAGTTTTGAACTTTATGGCCTTACAGCTTACATTCCGCATATTTACAGTATATTATTCAGTGCTCAGTTACAGACATCATTCATGGGTTAGCTTATGGTCCCTTGGGGTCATGAGCACCGTGTTGCATTCCGAGTACCAGATTCGGGGCATTATAACAATCTGAAGAAAGTAACGGTATAATCTCTAAACAATCACAAGATAAATGGACTACACCCTTCCAAGAGTCAACTCCTAAAGCAGAAACAGTAAAGCAAAGTGTTCCAAAAGAATAGAAGCATGATGGTAGTCATCCAAATGAACTCATCATACAAAAACTAGAGGATAGAGTGCAAGCAAGAGAATCATTGAGGAGACAAGCAATTGTTGCCCTTGTTTCTCAAATTAAACCTAAGAAAATCGATGAGGCCCTCAAATATGAATCATGGGTTGAAGCTATGAAGGAAGAACTAGACCATTTTTAATGAAATCAAATTTGGACACTAGTTAAAAGACCAAGAAACTGCTCAATAATTACAAAACCCCTGTAGAAGAAAGATTTTGTTCCCTTAGAAAAAGGCTTGATATACTTAGCATTAATGCTTTTAAAGCTTTATTTTGGATAGTAATTTGTCGTGATTATTTCTAAATAAAAAATATGCATTTTTTACCCCTCTTTTGAAAGAGGAGTCATCATTACCTCCACTTGTTCAAGAATGTTAAAAAAATTAATTTCACTTTTTTCTCTTTGTTGTATCTCTATGTGTGGATTTCTTTGTCTGGATGTTTCCTGCGTATTGTTTATGTTTGATTACTTCAAAGGGACAGAAATAGGAACATCAGAGTCGCCTACCAGTGAGAGAAAGCAGAGCAAGTCAACTGATATTACATAAAAGTCAACTAATACATGTACAAGTTAGGGGGAGCAAGCTGACAGACAAGGAAGTCGACTGATGTTTACTCTTGTTTTTTGTTATCAAAAAGGGAGAGGTTGTTAGCCTCCTAAATCTAAGTTTTAATAATGACAAACTAACAAGTGTATCTTTGAAGGATATTGAAGACGGCTAATGTTAGAAGGATAAAGGAAGTCGGCTCCAGGAATGAAAGGACATCAAGAATGGAAGGACATCAATTCACAATCCACGGTATCCAAGTAAATCAATCACAATGATAACAAATGGAAGGAGAATCTCATCCCCAAAAGTTATGAAAAATCAGATCAATTATGATTGGAAAGGCATCAATCTCTATGAGACCAAAAAGAACAATAGATCAAGAATATATCTAATATGGATGTGATTAAAATTCGTATATGGACATATCATACGGCTACATTCCTGAATTAAGGAATAAATTCAAATCCTTGATTGAGAAGAAATATCTTGGGTTTTCTTATGAAGAGTAGCAGTTGAAGGCTATAAAAGAGGAATACTAAAAATGGACACAGGTCGCGCAACTTCAAGAATAAAAACTCAAAGTGTCTCAATCTTTGTCTCATAAGGCTTTGTATCTTTAGCTTACAATTGTTACACAAATAATTGGATCGAGTCAACTTTGTGATATAAACTAAAGTTGTGTCACAAGATTCAAAGAGCAAACTAAGTCATTGAAACTTATTTCTCATCATTGCACTCGAGACCAATATTGAAAGATCTAAAGAAATATTGAAACCCAAGGGGACTGGAAGTAGGCACCACATTGGTATTCTGAACCAGGATAAATTCTCGTGTTCTTTACGTTTGAATTCAGTTATCTATTTACGTATTTATTTTAAATCTAATAGGTTTTGTGAAGTATACTAATCTGCAGGCAAGTCAACTGTGAGAAGTAAGTAGTCAACTCACAAAAAAATTAAATTACCCCCCCCCCCCCACCTCTTAAATTTCATATATCAACTAAATTTTGAAAGCTTAAGAAAGTTATAATGAAATAAATAGAGCCTCTTATTTGAAAAAGGAACTTTCCTTAAAGTAGAGACTTGAAATCTTTTAAACTATTTTTAAAACTTGAGTAAGTAAAGATTTGGAATATTTTAATCTATTTTTGAGATTTGAGTTTTTAATTATATTTCTAGAAAAGTACTTCAAGTTCCACCTTTTGATACTTCATGAATGATTTTAGAAAATCTATGATATAAATTTCTCTTTGTGAATTTCGATATTCAAATTTTGAGAAAAAAATTATTTTAGTGGTGGAAGTTTAAGAGGTACATTATTTAAATTTTAAATTGAATCCCATTTGAAAGACAAAATCCTAGTTATGTGCATCGGTACTGGCAAATAAAAGTAACTAGTGATTTGAATGTATCTACTTATTCTTTGTATAGAAGATTTGAATTTATCTTCATTAAGAAAATATAACAGTTAGAAAAAGATAGAGTTATAAAAGCTCTTGATTTTTCAAATATTGAGACTTGTACAAATTGTACATGAATAAGCAAACTAACAGGTTCATCAAGGATACTTGAAGAAGAGATAAGGACCTAAATATCATACACTTGAATAATATACTCATATCCATCTTTAATGATTAGAGACGATTTTGTTTCATTAAGTAATGACCACTTCAGATATGTATATATCTGTTTTTTTTTAAAAAAAAAAAGGTCTAAAATACTTTGTGTTTCAAGACATTCGATGAATTAGAAAAGCAAAGGAGAGAAAGATGATGATCAAATTATCTCATAAGGATAGTGAGGACTATGATAGATTATTGAGTCATCACAATATTTTTAAGGACTTATGGATTAGTGAGAATTCCTCATACAGCTCCTTTGAGGAATAATAAAGTAAATTGTTATAGCTTTTAGTTTCGGTAGATATGGTTGTCCCTAGATTAATATTGGATAGTCCATTTTAGACTTATCTATCATAAAGGTAAAATTATTGTGTGTTATGAGATGATTTTATGGCACAGGGTATTTGATTTGGACTATTGATAGTCGACTTTATTGCCAAGGTCTAATTTAGTTTTATCATGAAATATAATTTTAAAAAGTCAAGAAAACACTTGGCACAAAGTGCTTAACACTAAAACAAAAATGAGGGTAGATAAAATTTATGTTAAATACATCGTACATTTCATTTGGTTACTGATTCTCACTAAAGTTGTAAAATAGAATTGTGCATGTGATACATGAAAGAAAACACTCGGCTTATAATGGGTAGGACCGTCATGATTCTTGCATGATACCATTCTATGTTTACTCGTTATAATTTTCAATCATTTTCACCTGATTAAATTAGTAATATGTGGTCCAAGTGGGAGAATGTTAGATTTTCATTAAGTGTGGCCCAAACATTTCTAATTAATTATTATTTGGTGATAGTGTTGGAGAAAGTTCTACGTGAGAATGGACTCTTAATAGACTTATCCTTTGATGGAAAGGATTAGACTTCTACTAATTGTGGAGTTTCGGGACTGATTGGTTGTAAAAGTTTGTGTTTTTATTATGTCAGATTAATTCAGAAAAAAATATCAAAAACAGTTTTGAAAACTCCCACTATTGTTCCTCTCCTTTTGATGTTTCGGATTTATGAAAATAACCATGCTCTCTACATTTGATCATCATGATTAGAAGTAACACTTAATTCTGTTGCAGCTAGTATGTATATTTAATTATATGCATATGTGTTTCAGTATTTATAAAGTCTAACAATTAATGCTTCTAAATATTTTTTCAGTCCTATTAAAATATACAAATATATGATACTTTTGAAGAAAATAACACAAAAAGGTGAGATCAGTCATGATATTATGCTAAAATATAGTATAGCCAACGATAAAGATCATTAAAACATATAAAACAGATACGGTTCATAAGAGATTATAAAAATGAATATAATTTAAAAATTCAAATAACCAAATCAATCGAGGCATTAAGATACCCCGAAGCTGATTTAGGTAGCCAGCTAAGCTGGCAAAATAATTAATATTTGGGTAATTTGGGTGTTCCGTGTTAATGACACAAATGTTAAAATACTGTATCTTAAAATGGCCATATCAGTTTAATTCTGCTAAATAAAAACCAACGATCAGTTAATTGTCCACGAGGGTGGAATTTGTATTATTTTATGTTTAATTAAGGCGACCAGAACTTAAAATCCCTACATCTTAAAGAAGTCCCTAGCTAGAGGCACCCCCGTGTTCTTTATAATTGTGTTTGCTCTCTTTACAGGGGTTGACTTCCTACTTCGTTTTCATTTATTAATTTAGCTGATATTGTTAAAATAAGAGTAAACTTATGGAAAAATATACAGCAGTAATATATATACACAATACCAAATTAAAGTACGTTTGACCTATTGTATTCAATTATTTATCATGTTTATGATAAACAATCGATTGAGAACTACTATAAATAGTTACTCTTTACCCTTCAATTTAATTTATTTGTCTGATTTTGATTTGATACAGAGTTAAAAAAAAATAAAATAGACATTTGAATCTTTTGATCTTAAACTAAAGATATTCAGAATGTATCAAAATGTCTTTTAATCTTATAATTTTAAACATGTCGAGTGAAAAAATTAAAATTAAAAATGTCCACAAAAGGAAAAATGAATTCTTTTTTGAAATACACTAAAAATAAAAGTACAACAAATTGAAAAGAAGGAATTACTCATTATAATAAGTCAGCTTAATCGGGTAATAACAAATGAAAAGTGTTACCAATTGACAAAATTTAAAATTCCAACGAAATTTGATTCACGTTTTATGCATCGATAACATAAAATTTATGTATAGAGAATCAAGATTTCTAATATGGCAAATGCAGGTACTATAAATACTTATGTAAAATGAATCTTCACTACCAATGCATATACTCTCCTTGTTCAATTTTACCTGTCATGTTCGCTTTATAAAAGTTAATTTGACTGAAATTCAAAGCTTAATTGAAGTAAATTAATTAAATATTTTTAAACTCAGATGTTTGAAAATAATACAAAAAATGCTACAAATTACAATCTTTCTCATATCACTATGCTGAAAAAATAAATTTTAAAAAATATTGAGCAAAGTTCGTAAAGTTCAACTTTCAAAATATGAAATGTGACAAGTAAAAACAAACTAGGCAATACAGTAACATTTTTTTACCAACCCCCTTATTTTTGTGGTATTTTTTCTTGTGAGCTTGAGATATACCTATCAATCAGGCCGGGCCAGTTAAACCGGTATCGGCCCATTTAAAAATTATCAATTTATGGGTCGGGCTAGTTCGGGCCCAGTTCTTAATGGGCCAATCCGGTCTGGGCCCAATTGAATAAAATCCCCAAATGGCCCGTGATCGGCCCACATATTGTAGAATCGATTTTAATTGGTTTGGCCTGGCCCAGTTTGAGAAATGGGTCGGTTATCGGTCTTTTATGTAAAAAAAATAGATTAAATTAAATTTTAATTTTCATGTTTTTTTCAACATATACTATATATACACACATATATACATTTTAAATACGTTAAAAATAAACGTATAACATATATACATTACATATTATACTACTTTAGAAAATATATACACATATATACATTAAATATAAACTACTTTAGACTTTAGTCTATTGAAAATATATACACATATATACATACAATAGAATATATATACTACTTAACAAACTACATGAAACAATATATATATATACAACATATATACATTACATATATATTACATTAGAAAACATATACACATGTATACATTAAATATATATACTATTTTAGACTTTAGTCTATAGAAAATATATACACATATATACATACAATATAATATATATACAACTTAAAATACTACTTGAAATAATATACATACAACATATATATGTTACATATATACTACTTGTCTACTTTAGAAAATATATATACATGTATACATTAAATATATATTACTTTAGTCTATAGAAAATATGTACACATATATATACAATATAATATATACTACTTAAGGTATTACTTGAAAGAATAAACATAAAACATATATACATTACATATATACTACTTTATAAAACATATACACATGTATACATTAAATATATGCTACTTTGGTCTATAAAAAATATATACATATATAGAATCTAAACTACTTAAAATACCACTTAAAAGTTGAAGAAACATTTATACATTACATGTTATAGTACTTTAGAAAATATATACACATAGATACATACAACGTATACTACTTAATATAATAATACTTGAAGTCCAGAACATATATTCAAAAATTTACATACACTTCTTAAAAGATAAACTTATATAGTATTTTTATATGTCAATAATAGTTGTCTAAGTAATATTTGCTAACATTATTTTTATTTTTTTATCATATGAATATATGTTTGTTATGTTTATGACTTTGTGTAAAGTTTGATAGTAGTATGAAAAGTATTTAATTCAAATTAGACATCAATTTAAATGAAAAAAAATATGTAAGGAGGATTGCAAAATGATCCAAAACTTATAAGTTACATGATTGAGAAATCTAGAAATTTTGCATTATTTTTTTTAACTCATGCATGTTAATATTAATGGGAACTGTCATAGGAAAGTTAAAATCAATGGGAGCAAAACCATGCATTGGACTTTATTGTGTTGTGTTCTCCCTTGAAGTCATAATTTCTCCAAGTTTCTATTCGTCTGTCGACTCCATCTCCATTACTTGATTTCTTTGCTCCGCTCTAATCCAATCTCTAAGGTAATCTAGAACATTCATAACATTGCCTCTCAATGAGTGTCGGTTGACTCTAAGTTGTTGTCATTCCTGACTAAAAGTCATTTCTGATGCAACGATTGATATCAAAACATTTTATATATCTCTAGCTAATCTTGAAAGCACAGGATATTGTCTTTCATTATTTTTCCACCAATTCAGCGCGTTGATTCTTACTCTACAATCCTCTATCGGCTATCGAAGATAATACTTAAGTTCTTCCTGAGAATGTGTTCTGTGTGATGAAGGTCGGACCCTGTCCCAAACATTTAAATAAAAAAATTAATCAGGATAACTACTATGTGACTGCTTTTTAGAAGATGATGGCTCCTCGAGAGCTTGAGGCGCGATAGTTGGAGTGATATTTGTCGGTACGACTTCATCAAGTAAATCGGCATAATGGTTACATAATGCTTCCATGTAACTGTTCACATCACTCATAGTCATAAACAAAGAAGGTTCTTCTTCAGACTTTATCTCTAAAGCATTATAAATAATAAAACTAAATTCGAACATAGTATTATATTTCATACATGAATTTATTACAGCACCAATTAATAAATTAGGGAAAGTGGATAAAAATATTTTTTAAATTTAGCAATCATAGTAGTAATAGTCTTTGTAACCTCCTTTATTCTTATATTCTTTAAGCAAACAAAAAATAATGGCTAAATAAGCTAAAATATTACAAACAGTAGGATAATAAGCACTAGAAAATTCAATCGTAGCTATATAAATTTTTTCTAAAAATTTAACAAGATCAGCAATTGCAGCCCAATCAGAATCATATAGTATGCACTCAGGAAAAGAATCAGAATATTGATTAAAAGTCATTGTAATAGAAACTTTATAAGTAAGACAAGTTCGTAAATAATTATAAGTATCATTCCATCTTGTATCACATTCTTCAGGCATAAATATCGATCAAAGTCCATTTTGTTCACATTTAGTTTTAAATTCTTTCATTCTAATTTTTCGATTATTTTCATTCTATCATTTTGGCTATTTCTTCTTGGTCCTCCATTTTATTATAATTCTTAACTAATTTACCGGTTGTTGGGTTCAATCTACTTTGTGTTGACCCACCAACAACCTCACCACCTTATGCAAGACTTAGCTATACTGAGCGTTTTTCTCTTAAATGTCCCATCACCAAACTCGTACCCCCTTTATTACCTCCAATTTTATACTCATATACCAATTCACAAATTTTGCATTGGACCTTAGTTTCTTTTTCTATTTTAGAAAATAATTTTCATGTAATACTAGTTCTTTTATGAGATCTTATAGGAGCACAGGGAGGAAGGGGAGGAAGATTAATCGATTCCAATCTAACATTAGCATTATTGACTTCGGGTGTCTCACCAATATTTTCATCATCTACATTTAAATCAACCGCATCTACTTCATTTTCTTCTTCTATACCATAATTTTTTTGAGCTTCTAAATAATTCATATCGTGAGCACCTACACCTATTTCATCCTCAAAAGGTTGACTAATTGATACTGGAGGCACACAGGTATATCTAATACTTGAACTACCTCTACCAGAACAACCACCAATTTACTTTTTACTACCACTATCACTTCCGAGATAAATTTTTTAGTACTTTTACCGATGTTTCTTAATTTATGCATATCACAAATTAAACTAATAAACACTCAAAATACACAAAAATAATTAAAAAAACATTCAACAAATAGTACACTAATTAAAATTAAAAGTAACAGATGAAACAACAATACCAAATTTTAAAAGTATCTGCAAGTTACGACTTTAGAAAACTTTCACTTGATATTCGTAATTGCAAAATAAAAAAATAAAATTGAGCATTTTAGGTACAAAGAATGAGAGAATAAGATTGTGTGAAATATGATTTTGAATTTGAGGTTTTATAGGAAATTTTTGAAATTAAATTGTTTGTTTACTAAATAATAGGTCAATTAGCCGTTGGGCCAACCAACGATGTTATAGCCATTGGGCTGCTAACGGTCCAATTGAGCCTAGCCCCCAATTTTAGTATTTTTAATTTAATTTTTTTAAAATAATTGGGTCGGTCTGGGCTAAATAATCAATGGACCTGATCCGATTTCGTAACTAGGTCAGCCCACCGAGCTGTCCATCCCAGACAGCCCAGTCCAGGACCAATGGCCCATGAAATTGATAGCCCACTGGGTCGGTTCATACAGGGCTGGTCTCTTTAAATGGGCTAAGTTAATCAAGCCGAAATGGGTCATCCCAACCCAACTAACAAGTTTAGCTTGAGATAGAGACAAATAGAAAGTTGAAGCAGTCAAAACTATGGAGTTAAAGTTGTTATAAGTAAAAAGTAGAACATGTCCACCAATGGAATGAGGCAGGCGTGCAAGACAATATCTGTATATATGTTATTACTTTAACACACACACGTGGGGTTTCTATCATAGGGCTATAAAGAAGCTTTTATTGATCATCATTCATTCACTAGTATCTACGGCTGGATGTTTAGTAGGGGTTGGGGATGGCGTGGGGGAGAAGGTTTATTATTGCAGTATGATTTTATGTCGAATAAAAAGTACATAAAAATCCTACTATAATGTTAGGTATATGAGGGTTAGAGCTATCTCTCTGGACCATCTTTTTTGATAGTATAGGTTTTCTTATATTTTCTTACTCCAGCTTTCAATTGGTTTCCCACGATGAAGAATTCCTTCTGTTTTTTATTTAGGATAAATGGTCAAATATACCCCTTAACTTTACAAAAAGATCCAAATATACCCTCCGTTATAAATTTAGTCCAAATATACCCTCGCTGTTAAAGTTTAGGGGCAAATATACCCCTAAACTTTGTGAAAAGGTCCAAATATACCTCCCGTTACAAATTTGGCCCAAATATTCCCTCGCTGTTAAAGTTTAGGAGAAAATATACCCCTTAACCTTGCGAAAAGGTCCAAATATACCCTCCGGTACAACCCATAATCTAACCCACCAATTGGACCAACCCATAACCCAATCTACCAATTTAGACCAACCCATAACACGACCCACCAATTTGGATTAACCCATAAACCGACCCAAATTTTATTTTCCATCATTGAGGGCTCTTTTTCCAGCAACAAGACAATATCTCTAATAGTCATCTAAACGAGGATTATTCTTTCCATCTATTTAGCCTTCGGAGGAGAAATTACGAATCTTTTCCACGAACCTAATCGAGTAACTTGAGGCATCAGATATGTTTATTAAATTGATTCTACTCTGACCCTCGAGAAGTTTGTTGTAAAAATTATCCATATTAATTTCAAAGATTGAAACAAGGCCTATTTCGAATATGACAATCCATTTTTTTTAGGATCTGTCTCTCTTTTAGGAGCTGAAACAGCTGGAGAAGCCATGACCCTGATTCTTCCATATTTTACAACTATATTGAAATATTTCAGTAGATTAGAGTCCTTCGCGATAAAATCAAACAACATAGAAACAAACCAAAGTTTGAAAAATGCAATATCAACACAATATTTGAAGTAGAACACACTGGTAATAAGAAAAATACAACATTAACATAATATTTGAAGAGTCATTGAACTGATGAAATATTTTGATAACATTATAAGATTGAAATTTTGATAAACAAAATTTGGGTCGGTTTATGGATTGGTCCAAATTAGTGGGTTGGGTTATGGGTTGTAATGGAGGGTATATTTAGACCTTTTTGCAAAGTTAAGGGGTATATTTGCTCCTAAACATTAACAGCGAGGGCATATTTGGACCAAACTTGTAACTAAGGGTATATTTGGACCTTTTCGCAAAGTTTAGGGATATATTTGCTCCTAACTTTAACAGCGAAGGCATATTTAGACCAAGTTTGTAACGGAGGGTATATTTGAACCTCTTTGCAAAGTTAAGGGGGTATATTTAACCCTTTTCCCTTTTATTTAAATTAAAAGCACTCACTAATTCTCATTTTTGTGTTAATATTTAATTGGGCACTCAATTTTAAAAATTAAAAGAAGATCAAATTCGTAACTATATACTCCCTTTGTATATTTTCATTTGTGTCACGTCCCTTAATAAATAATAATTAATATAAATATTTTATCATAATATTCATATTAATTGTTATACAATCATTGATCTTGAGAAAAAATTTAGAAAATAAATAGTTAATCTCAAAAGTAAAATAGGAAAAAAAAATAATTGTCCCTTCTTGATATATTAAGAGTGAAAATGTACTTTTAAAATAGTGGACAATTTAAAAGTGAACAACGTACAATCTTATTATCAATAAAGATAAATTAAGATTATATTTTAATTTAAAAATATGACATTCATTTTCGATATATTAAAAACAAAAAAAATCCATAGTACATAAATCGAAAGGGAAGAAATAGTAAATGCAATAATAAAAATAAAAATAGGAAAACCTAAGTTGTTGGATGAATCCAAATGGCCAAACATCGTACCCATCCAGAGTTCCTATAGCAAATCTGTACTCTTTCAAATGAATTCATTCTTTTTTCATCCCTCGACTCCTCCCTTAAAAGATAAAAACAAACAAGAACTGACGAGACTTGCTAAAATAGGAATAAATGGAACTTACTCATTAACATCAGGAAAAATAGTCAAATTTATCCCTTTGCTTTGAAAAATTAACTAAATATATCATTCGTTATATTTTTGGATCAAATTTATCTTCGTTATCATATTTTGGAGTCAAATTTACATCTCTATTTTGAAAAATTGACAAAATAAAATACTTTTCGTTATATTTTGACATCAAATTTACCCTTGATGTCAAACTTTGGAATCATATTTACCCTTATTCTTAAGAAACTTCTCACCTGTAGCCTTCCTTTAATAGAAAATCTCAAATTGACATTAAATTGTCCATTTTATAAAATAAAACATACCAGTTAGAGTGCGTGCCCTACTGATTTTAATATTATATATACTCTACTAGTTGCCTATTTGTGGAACAAGTAAACGAACGTGGTTCACGAAGTAAAATATGAACACAGTATTTTTACGTGGAAAATACTCGGCTCAAGAAAGGTGTAAAAAACCACAACCTGTACCACTACAGTATTTAACCCCAACTTCACTATTACTCCTGAGCGTCAATAATCAACAAATTACAAGACTTCTTGTAAATTACGAATTAAAACTTCTAACTCCTATTTCTACAAAAATACAAATCTTCCCAAGATAAGTGTTCCCAAGTCTTAGAGTTTCCTAACTTGAAAATACAACTCCTAACTCAGTTTATGCTTCATTGAGACTAGAACAAAAGACTCATTACAACTCAAAGAACCAACCTATTACATAAAGTGTATGAATTACAAAGTGAAGGACCAGGTTCTTCTTCAAGTAAGAGAACTGATTTGTTGATTGATGATTTTCTTGTCAGTGCGTGAGTGAAACTCTTGAACATTGTTTCTTGTATTTAAGCCAACTCCTGATTGAGTCCTTTAGATGATGTATTCTTCTATCTTCAGTAGGACTCTACCAGGTAGTTTCACTCCTTGTTATAGATGTCTCTTACCTTGACTGAATAAGACTCTTCTATTTCATCCCCTAGTCTAGTTGAACTCCTTAATCAACTCAAACTATCAATGTTGGATTTATCTTCCCCTTTTTATCCTCTTTGCTTTATGTGATAAGTGTTGAGAGAACATATAAATCTTCTTGCTTATTCACTCTTGACTTTACACATATTTCTCTTATCAGTAGTCTTTTCTGCGACTGTTCTTTCTACACTTGTGTGGACCAGCTTGCACAATATGTTTTATTTATATGTCAATCATCAAAACTTTAGTATCCTAACAAATTCTCTTTTCTTATGATGACAAACACAACATCCATCACAAAATCCTGACATTCTCAATAAGGGATTAGACAAAAGAACACAGAATGAAAGAGGTTAGTAACTTGAGTTATAAGCATTGCATAATCTATTCTTTCCTATTTTGACATCATCGAAAAACTGGGCCCAAAAATTGAAAAGTGTTTAGTAATTTATGGCTACTAGGGATATCACTAAGACAATCAAAACCCAGAGTAAAAGAACATTAATGCATCATGAAAAAACAAAAGCAGAACACCTTTAAGTAAATAAGTCCATTTCATTCAACATCAAGATATAATTAAAATTACCAAAAGCAGCATAAGAGATAATAAGTAACTAGAGAGGGGAACAAAAAAGAGACAGTCCTAGGGCACTAAGATAGGGGCTAAGTAGATGAAGATGAGGGAATAAGGGAGGTCAATTTCCTAATAGTATCAGCATTCTCAGATCGTTTATGTTCCAAAGAAGCTATTAAGGATGTAATTTGAGCAAGTAGAGCCCTTTTCTCATCATCATGGGCAGCTTGAGCAGCCTTTAGTATAGCCTGAGCAACCTCCAGCTCAGCTGTCTTTGCTGCAAGTGCATTCCTTAACCTTTGCATAGGGTTATCAGTACTCCTCATGGAAATAGGTAACATTATATGGTTCACACTCCCTATAATATCTTTGGTTATTTATGAAGACCACACTTGGACAGATACTCCAAACTCCTCAAACATAGGGATGAGCCAGAATTCGTAAGGCAGAGCATGTCCATTCACTTCTTTATGGAGAACTCTTTGCATATGCTTCAGAATATGTTGAGATAGATCAATCTTTACCTAAGTGTCAGCAACTCCATAAGAGTAAGGTAAATAAAGTTGGCTACAGCCTTTTTTATTTCCTAGGAATTAGCATCTTGTGAACAACATCAAAATAGAGTTGATAGAGGGGAGACATCTCTCTCTTAAGAAGCCTTCGATGATTTACCAAGGGAGGGTTGCCAGAAAATTTTCAAGTTATGGCAAAGGTAGAAGCAAGATATTAAAGAGGTAGCCAAGTGCCCCTGACAAAGTGACCCCACTCCCTTGAAGAAATGTCCAGGATTCGAGTAATATCAGCAACATACAAATTTATAGTTACCCGTCGAACAGTTATAGAGAACAACTCACCAATAGCTGCCCCATTTGTATAGAACTCATAAACTTCAGGCTTAGCAAACCTTCTTTACACCTTACCCTGAAGAAATAGGTGGGAGCATCCTTGGACCTCTAATTTTTGCAACAAGGTATTCATATTATTACCTCTAAATCCACTAATAACATATTCTCTAGCTAGCTTACGCTTTTGAAAATGGAGATAGTGTTCTTCAGGAGTGTCCTGATTGGTAGATGGTTCAGGAACTTCAAAATTAGGATCCAACTCAGCAGTAGTATCAAGAGTTGAGTCAGAATCAGAAAAATAAGAAAGAACAGGTTTGTTGACCTATTTCTTAAGATGAGAAGATGATTTCTTAGAAGGGACTTTTGAAGACGAGGAGGGTTTTGAGGTACGGGAGGGTTTAGGATGAGATAAGGGGTTATGAGAAGAGGAGGGTTTTAGAGCCTTTATAATGATAGTTTTCTTTCTATGTACTGAGTAAAGAAGAATATCAGGAGAGGATGCTTAAAGAGGGGGAGGAGGAGGACTAGATGTAGCAACTCATTTCCTTTTGCTTCCTTGAAGAGCTTCATCTAAGGAAGATTCTTCCCGTTGTTTTTTACCCTGTATGAGGAGTTCTGGGAGTGAGAATAATAGGGGTAGGTTCACCCAAATCTTGATCTTCAACAATAATAGTGGGGGAATTGGGAGTAACAAGGTACAAGGGCTTTCTTTGTGATTTAGATTTGGACCTTCTTGGGATCAAATTTGTAATAATTTCATCATCAGGGTCAATAATTTGAAGGGTAAGTGGATATGTACGTGAAGGTTTTGAAAAAAGATGAAGGTTTTGAAAAAAATTGAACAAAAGGGTTTTGGAATTTTTTGAAAGCTGCAAAATTAGATAATTTGATCGAAATTGGTAAAGGAATGAGAGGTGGTAAGTTAATATTAGGATGAAGAATAATGGATGTTGAGGGAGTGGTGGTAGAATCTGAGGATAGATGATGATAAACATGCCATGGTGTGAGAGAGAGAGAGAAATAGTAAATTGAACTTGGTTGTGAAATTGTGAGTGATGAATAGAGAAACAAATGTATTTATGGTGAAAAGAAAGAAGTTGAATCATGGATGGAGTGTATTTGGTAAGGAAACATAATAATGTAGAGTTTCAGTTATGATGGTAAAGGGTAGCAGCTTTTTGGAGGACACAGACGTTTGGATTTTTTACAGTTTAGAGGGTAGAAATGGACCAAGTAAAGGACCCGTTTCTCTTTATGCCACTATAGGTAGAAAGTAATCATACCTTAATTTTGAGGATAAAATGGACAAAATTGCCTGTGTTCCAGTCTCTCTGCAAAATCTACACATAAATGAGTCAATTTACTCTAAAACCTTGGAACTAGGATACACAACTAAATGTGTAAGACTGAATTAATCAACAATCATTTAATAGCACCTTATTCTAGTCAATCATTGAGGGAGATTTATGCAATTTTAATCATCCCCAAGGCTAACATATTCTTTTTAAAATATTCTCTACTTAATGCCTTTATGAATATGTCAGCAATTTGTTCTTTAGTAGGATAAAGCATAATTGATATAAGACTTTTTCAACATTATCTCTAAGAAAGTGATGTTACTATCAATATGTTTAGTTCTTTTATGTTGAACAAGATTCTTAGCAATATTAATGGCACTTGTATTGTCATAGAAAATAGGAACACATCAATATCTATACCAAAGTCCATAAGTTATTGCTTAATCCATAACAACTGAGCACAACAAGATTCTGCAGCAACATATTCAGCCTCAGTAGTAGATAAGGCTACTGAGTTTTGTTTCTTAGTGGACCAGGTAATTAAACATGATCCAAGGAAGTGTGTCATGCCTGTGGTGCTCTTCCTGTCCACCAAGTATCCTGTATAGTCAGTATTAGAGTATCCTACCAAGTTAAAGTTACTACCTTTTAGATACCATAGGCCAGATCACTGGTTTCTTTAAGATATTTGAAGATTTTCTTCACAGATTTTAAAAATAATTCTTTGGAATTTGGTTGAAACCTTGTACATAGCCCTACACTGAGCACAATATCAGGCTTGCTTGCTGTGAGATACAGTAATGAACCTATCATTCCTCTTTATAGGTTTTGCTCCACACCAGGACCTGTTTCATCCAAATCAAGTTTTGTGGTAATGGCTATTGGAGTGCTGATCTCTTTTGCCTCTTCCATGGAAAATCTTTTGAGAAGTTCATTGATATACTTCTGCTAGTGGATCATGGTTCCAGATGTTGTCTATTTTATTTGCAAACCTAAGAAGAAGTTTAGCTCCCCCATCATACTCATCTCAAACTCACAACTCATGAGTTTAGCAAACTCATGGGTCATGTTCATGTTTATAGAGCCAAAAATAATGTCATCAACATATACTTGCACAACTAATAGGTCTTTTCCATTAGTTTTTAAGAAAAGAGTGTTGTCAATTTTACCTCTAGTGTGACCGTGCTCCAGAAGAAACTTTGACAATTTTTCATAGCAAGCTCCTGGATCTTGTTTTAGTCCATACAAAGCCTTGTCCAATTTCTAAACATGATCAGGAAACTCCTGTTTTTTAAATCCTGGTGGTTGTTTGACATACACTTCCTCTTCGAGAATGCCATTCAAGAATGCACACTTGACATCCATTTTATAGAGAATGAATTCCATATATGTAGCAAAAACAATAATTAATATTATTGCTTTAATTCTAGCCATAGGAGAAAAAGTCTCATCAAAACTATGTCTTCTTCTTGATTGTACCCTCGGACTACTAATCTTGCCTTGTTCCTTGTAACTGTTAAATGCTCATCAACCTTATTTCTGTACACCCACTTAGTTCCAATTATTGTTCTATCTTTTGGGTATGGAACTAAGTGTAATACTTTGCTTCTCTTAAACAGATTTAACTATTCATGCATGGCTATGATCCAATTAGCATCAAGAAATACTTCAGTTACCTTCTTTTGCTTAATTTCTGATAAGAAAGCCTTGAAAGCACACATGTTTCTCAATCCAGACCTTGTGGTAATCCCAGAAGTGAGATCAGTAAGAACATTCTCAATAGGACACGATTCTTGATACTTGTAACCTTTAGGGACCAAACCTAGTGAGCTACTAGGATCACTACAGATGTTCTGAGCTGGGATAGTTGGTGGCTCAGTTCCCCCTGTCACTATGCCTCCAGAATCAGTTCCCCCTATTGAGGTGCCTCTATGTTAGGTAGCTCCAGTCGATGAACCAGGTTGTGTAACCTATTCCTCAGAGTCATTTCCTTCTTGCAGGTTAGTCTTAACATAAGATTTATCAAAAACTATAAGTATACTTTCTTCAGCACAGTTTGTTCTGTTGTTTAGAACCCTATAAGCCTTACTATGAAGTGAATAACCTAAGAAGATTCCCTCATCACTTTTAGCATCAAATTTTCTCAGATTATCCTTTCCATTATTATGAATAAAGCATTTACAACCAAAGGTTCTAAAATGAGAAATGTTTGGCGTTCTTCCTTTTCGTAATTCATAGGGAGTCTTCTCTAGAATAGGTCTGATCATACATCTATTTATGATATATGCTGAGTACTAATTGCCTCAGCCTAAAGGTTTTTTACAAGATTTGCTGCAAGCATCATTGTTCTAGCCATATCTTCCAAGGTTTTATTCTTTCTTTCTACCACTTCATTTTGTTGTGGTGTTCTAAGAGCATAGAAGTTATGATCTATACCATTTGTGGAATAGAATTCTAAAAATTTGACTTTTCAAATTTTGTACCATGGTCAGATTTTATGGAAACTAAAGAAGTGCCCAGTTTCTTTTCAATTTTCTTGATGAAAATAGTAAAGGCATCTTCTTTAGAAGCTAGAAACAATGTCTAGATAAATCTTGAATAATCATCAACAATCACAAAAACATACTTTTTTACACCTCTATTTGAAGTCTCATTGGTCCACACAAGTCTATATGGACCAGGTCAAGACACTTGGTAGTACTGACATGGTTCTATGACTTAAAAGAGGATCTTACCTGCTTCCCCCTTACACAGGCACTACATAAATTTTCTTCATTAAACTTGGTCTTAGGCAATCCCAATACCATATCTTTGGAAGAAAGTATGTTTAGTTATTTCAGACTTGCATGTCCAAGTCTCCTGTGCCAAAGGAGGGGATCATTTTCCATTGTACTCAAACAGGTCAACTCTGTTCCTAGCATTGCCATTATGTTAGCTTTGTCTATATTTCTGTATCTACTTGCAGTGAGCACAATCTCTTTGGTGACCATCCTCTTGACTTTGACTCCTACAGAAGTAAAAATAACTTTATTACCTTTATCACACAGTTGTGAAATGCTCAACAGGTTGTACTTCAATACTTCTACAAGATAGATATCTTCTAATGCTTTTGACTCAGATGTGCCAATTTTTCCAACTCCAGTAATGATTCCCTTTTTTCCATCACCAAAAGAAAATCCTCGTCCATTTATTTTAGAGAGTGAAAGGAACTTTTTCTTATCACTAGTCATTTGTCTTGAGCAAGCACTATCGATGTACCAATGCTTTTTACTTCCTTTCACCTTCTCTTGTAAGAAATCAATGGTTAGACTTAGGAACCTAGACAAGCTTGGGTCCTATTTTATGAGTAAATGGATGAATTAAATTTATTCTATTCCATGCAGGCAACATGTAATATGACTTGTTTCTCTGACCAAGACCAGTTCTTTTCTTCTTGGTCTGAGGAAATTTATTAGCTAGGTTTTGAATGCTAGATCTGCTTTTAGTAGCCACAAGACATTCAGTGGTTGGATGTCCAATGTTACCACAGATATAACATAAGTCTTTAGGATCATCAAGACTCTTGTGGAAGCCCAAGCCTACCTTGTCACTGTGATTTCTTTCACTCAACTTATGAAAAATTCTTAAAGAATTTGTCTACCTATTTTCTTTTTCAATATCAAGTTTTATTTTAAAGATTTCTTGACTTAGTTTATTCACCTTATCAGTTGCATCATTATATTCTTGTTTGTACTTGACTAATTCAAGTGCAGAACTTTCTTGTTACTTACTTTTGACCTTCTTTCCATTATCAGTGAGTGTCAGTTTTAAGACTTTAAACTTAAGATCATTGTTTGAGGAATAAAGTTATGCAACCTATTTCTTGAACGTGTAGTTTTCCTCTTCAACTGTATTCTTGCAAGTTTTTAAATCAATGAGATAAAATTTTAGACTTGCAAGACTGTTGAACAACTTATCCCTATCAGAAGTTAATTCTTGGAAATCATCAATTAGTGCACTCATCAAGGAAAAAAGTTTTGTTTTTGAAAATAAATGCAATTTTTCTTTAAGTTCAAGTATATATACCTCAGAAGCATCATCTTCTTCCTCTAAGTTAGAATATCCTACAACCATGAATGTTGTTTCATCAATCTCATCATCATCTAAATCAGATCCCCAAGCTGCTACCATAGCCTACTCTTCCTTCCTTTTGGCCTTTTCTTTCAGTTCTTTCTCATCCCTTTCCTTCATTAATTCTATTTCCCAAACAGGACAATTTCTGATCTGATAATCAGTTTTTCCACATTTATAGTATCCATTTAGATTGTCATTGGAACCTTTTTTGCTACCTGTTACCTTTTTCTTTTTAAAGAATTTACTGAAGTTCTTGGTTAGAAGGCAACTTGTTCCTGGTCAAGTTCAACTTCATCATCACTGTCTGAGGTCTTCAAAGCCAAGACTTTCTCAAGGGCTTCTTGTTCTCTAGTTCCATCAATTTCCATTTCATAAGTCCTCAAATTTCCTACAAGTTCATCTAGTGGCATGCCTGTGAGATCCTTGTTTACCTCCCTGATTGCAGTTACTTTAACATTCCATTTTGATTTTGGTAGTACCTTCAGCACCTTTTCAACTTGTTTCTCTTCATTGATGACTTTTTCTAAGGAAGTCAACTCATTTGTTAAGGAAGTAAGCCTTGTCATCATCTCATGCAAGGATTTATTCTCCTTTATCTTAAATGTTTCATACTCAGTAAAAAGAAGAGCAATCCTAAATTTCCTTACCTAAGAGGTACCTTCATGTATATTGACTAGTCCATCCCAAATTGGCTTGGCAGTGGTACAAGTTGACACTCAGTTGTACTCAGCAGGTCCTAGTCCATAGACTAAGATATTCTTAGCCTTAGCATTTTTCTTTAATTCTACCAAGTCATCAACAGTAAATTCACTCCTCACTTTCTTGACTTGTTCACCATCAACCAACTTCATTGGAATAGTAGGACCATCAGTGATCCTGTCCTATAATTCATAGTCTTCACCTTGGATGAACATTTCCAACCTGTCCTTCCACTGGATAAAGTAAGAACCATCAAAAAGTGAAGGTTAATTAGTTAACTGACCTTCACTGTGACCAGTAGGAGGTGCGAAATTCATTATAATGATCCTTTTCTTAGGTACTGACCTTATTTAAGACAACCTCACTCATTACCACTTGTTAGAGTGCGTGCCCTACTGATTTTAATATTATACTCTGCTAGGTGCCTATCTGTGGAACAAGTAAGCGAACGTGGTTCATAGAAGTAAAAGATGTACACATTATTTTTACGTGGAAAACAGCCGACTCAAAAAGGTGTAAAAACCATGACCTGTACCTCTACAGGATTTAACCCCAACTTTACTATTACTCTTGAGCCTCAACAATCAACAAATTACAAGACTTTTTGTAAATTAGGAATTAAAACTTCTAACTCCTATTTCTACAAAAACACAAATCTTCCCAAGATAAGTATTCCCAAGACTTCGGTTCCCTTGAAGACACAACTCCTAACTCAGTTTATACTTTACTGAGACTAGAAAAAAACATTTATTACAACTCAAAGAACCAACCTATTGCATAAAGTCTACAACTTGCTAAGTGAAGGACCAGATTCTTCTTTAAGTAAGAAAACTGATTTGCTGATTGATGATTTTCTCATCAGCGTGAGTGAAACTCTTGAACATTGTTTCTTGTATTTAAGCCAAGTCCTGATTGAGTCCTTTAGATGATGTATTTTTCTATCTTTAGTAGGACTCTACTAGGTAGTTTTACTCCTTGTTACAACCGTCTATCACCTTGACTAATAAGACTTTTCTATTTTATCCCCTAGTCTAGCTGGACTCCTTGATCAAATCAAACTATCAATGTTGGATTTATCTTCTCATTTTACCCTTTTTTCTTCATGTGATAAGATTGAGAGAACATATAAATCTCCTTGCTTATCCACTCCTGACTTTACTCATGTTTATCTTATCAGTAGTCTTGTCTATGACTGTTCTTTCTACACTTGTTTGGATCAGCTTGCACAACATATTTCATTCATATGTACATCATTAAAACTTTAGTATCTTAAGAATACCTTAATCTAATTCACCCAATTTGACACACAAAAAATAAACAATCAAACACATCCCTCCCTCGATTCTGTTGGTCGAATTTTTCCAATGAGTAAAAATACTTCTCTTTCAATGTGCAATGCTAGTTGGTTATTTATAAGTTAACAAAAAGTAAAATGAAATAGGATAGTGTAGAAGCATGAAACTAGATAAAATTTCTATTACAAACCCTGCTCCTGTTAAATTATGTTCAAATTTCAAATTTTGGTATATAATTCTATGTGAATCTAGATTCTAGAATCAGTTAATAAGTTTTCTGAGCAAATAACATGATGAAAAAATTGTGTTGATCTAAATTGCACACAAAGACATGAATGAAAAGATGTCATGATTGACACATAGGGAAACCTCTTAACTCAATCATCTAGAGAAATATTCAGTGGGCTTAATCTATTGCATTTGACCGTCAAGTGTCATTTTTCATGAGCTCTTGACTGATGTAGAACCATAAACCACGACGGGTATATTTCTTTGAATTAGCACTGATGCAGATCAATTTTTCATGTGCTATTTATCGATAAATATACAATGGTTTAATCTCGTTGAAAAATTTGACCAATAAAACTAAGGGATATATTTATTTATGTTTTTTTTGTGGCTCAAGTCAAGTCGGATAGATTAGATTTGGGTGTGTTTTATTTTTAAAAGATGGGGCATTTAATCTTGATTCCATTTTTTTATTAATGAAAAGGTACATGTGTGAAAATTTTCTTAACAACGACAATAAATTTGACTCCAATATATGATATCGAGGGTAAATTTGACTCCAAAATATGATGGGGTATAAAGATAAATTTGACCCCAAAATATGACGGCGATAATAGATTAAATCCTAAAATATGACAAAGAATATATTAAAAGCCAATCTTTCAAAATAGATAGATAAATTTGATCCTTTTTCCTTCTTCTTAATATTAGCTTGAAACCTTTGGCCATGATCCTATAATATATCAGCAGTATATTATCATCATCTTATATGGATTAAAGTATCATGGATTTTATCCCTAGGTATAAAATGTGAATCTAATTTGCCTATCACATTTGTTAACAAGTACTAGTGGAATTGTACTGTGGGATGAAATTTTAATTTAGCAGAAGTTGTGACTTAATTAAATATTCTTAAAATATTACATTACCAAAATATATTATCCTTAACTTGATTTTTAAAAAAAAAAATCGTATAGAAATTTAACAAGTACTTGTGGAATTGTACTGTGGGATGAAATATTAATAAACCCAAGGTTGTGGTTTACTTAAATATTTTTAAAATATTACATTACCAAAATATATTACCCATGGAAACCATTTTATCGAAAAAGTTTACAAATTCAACATGGATAGTTTAAAGTAAGAAAAATCATTATGCTTTTTACATTAAAATACTTTTCATGTCTCACTTTCAAAACTCAAATTAGATGAATTTCAATTAATGCTTAAAAATACTTTTTACTATATTAATATGTATAGAATTAATGTCAGTGGCATACCCAGACTTTTCATTAAGTGGGTTCATTGCATAAAATAATTAAAAAATGCCTTATAAGGGATTGGAACATGCAAACTTGGTGTTAGGAATTGAACCCACAACCGCTGGGCTGGGCACTGCTCTTGTACCTAATAGATTCAATAGATAATATATATCGGGTTCAATATATAAAAGAAGCTACTTAAGCTAGGTGTTGCATAAAATAATTTTAAAAAAGCCTTACAAGGGATCAAACACGTGACATAAGTGTTATGAATTGGACCCACAACCACTGGTTTGGGCACTCCTCATGTGCCTAACGGGTTCAATAAATAATATATATCTCTTACATTTGTAAAAACTTCTTATATATATGCATATACAGTGTAATTTTTCGACGAAGTGGGTATTTATGAACCCACTTGAACCTATGTGGGTCCACCCCTGATTAATGCTAT
>NC_061121.1:134126855-134156177 GCF_002878395.1 Capsicum annuum | reverse complement strand
AATTCTTTACCATTTTTACTGACCTCTTTCTTGAATAAAATGTTTTGAAATAATATAAATAGTTTACCCCTCTTCTCGACCTTAACACAATAGTATCCACAATGTAGTCATCAAACATTCTTATGTAGGGGGAGATTTCTCCCAATAGGTATTATGTTTTCAATATGGTTTTTAATATATAGGTCATTTGACCAAATCATATTAATAATATAATTTTAGTATTTATTTTTCGTTGCCATCTGATTTATTGTCTATATAATTTGCAAACTATAAGCTTCCGCATGTCGCCCTCTCGATTTCGAACCTAACAGGATTTCCATCCCTATGCTCATGCAACTGTTGCAAAGTGATCCATTATGCGATCCGCTATGAATAGACCTTCGATTGCAAGGAATGATGTGTTGTATGTTGTGATGTCAACAGAATAATAAAATTGGCTTTACTGTATAGTACCTCGAATGAATTCAGGCTTAATTTAAGTGCTCACCAATCATAGAGTAAGGAATCCTTCAAGGTATACTCTACAACAATTTTGGCTTGGTGGTGCTTCTGTTGAGATTCATCACAATAAATTGATCAATACCGCAATTAGTTGAATAATGAAGAAGAACATATCGTTGGTGGTTTTCGCTAATTGAATTATGTATCATTGAGGTCTCATGTAGTTCTTAAGGAATTGTAGATGAAATCCCTAATTTCTTCTTCCAAAACTGTTACAAATTTAGGACATAAAGTGTTTGATGTTATTCTACAAACCAGTGCATGTATAGAGGTGAATATTTTTGTTATGATTGACAAAACTGAGAAAGAAAAGCTACGTAGTCCTGTGAAAGGTAATGGGTGTAATGTTTTTTATCCTACTATTCTTTATAATGAGATTACTAGACTACAAGCTCAAGAAACTATAAAAATGAACATAATATTATTAGTCCTCCTAAGATCACGACTAATCAGGGGTATCCTATTGTGTTTTTCCAAAAAGATAATTGTATGGTGAAATTAGCTAAAAGTTGTAAATTTACTCTAATTGAAAAATTCAGTAACACTATGCCTAAAATGGACACTATCAGAAAAGAATTTCTTATACAAATTGAGTTGAAAGAAATTGTGAAGATGACTCACTTTAATTCTATGTATTTGTATCGAGATCTAGACAATGCATATGGGCAAAATGTGACATCTACATAGAGGGACAGTTGATGAGAATATAGGTTTAGACACCTACCTTTAAATCAAATGAGCAGACACCTCTAGTACCAGTTTGGGCAATCTTACTTGAACTCTATTGGCATTGTTACTGTCTGAAAATGTTAGCCACTTATTGTCTTCTATTACGAAGGTGTTATTTCTAGATTTTTCTACTTATAAGAAGTCTAAGGGTGTTGTCAAGGTAAAAATTCAGATTGATCTAACAAAGCCTATATCTAATCATGTGTTGGATGGGCTATAATATTGATGAGAATGGTGAGGGCAGATAGTAATATATTCAATATGAAGGGTTCCAGACTTTTGTGATTACTTCAAGCATCAAGGTCCCAACAATGTGGTTTGTACTATTAGGAAAATGGAAAGAGACTTTGCTAGCAGAAGGAAAATTATAGGAAAAAAGTAATACTCAAACCAATACTGAGCAAGCCAATATGTAAGAAAAAGACCAACAATGGGACACCTAGAAGAAGACATAAAAAGTATATTCATCCTCCACAAAAACTAATATACAGACCTAGATCCCCTTAAGGATTATCAAGACCAACTCAAACTAGAGATGTTCCACAGACTAATGATCTAAGTCATTCTACTTCTCAACCTACTAAGGATGCAATACATAAAATAGACCCAAGGAAGCAGGACTATGCCAATCTTATGAAATGCAGAGACTTTACATAGTGAAAGAGATTTGCAAATGAAATTTTATGGTCCAAGATTATGCATATATATAAATACAAATATAACTATAGGAGAAGTTTATTTAGGTTCTACTGCCCTGGACATTGGAATGTTGAGTAACAATATTATTGTTGAGGATAAAGAAAACTAGGACCAACAAGTTTATAATGAAGAACATGTTATTCCTAATCAGACACCTCGGATTTACAGGGGACAACAGGTTTCTTATTCTTTTGGTGATGTAGCCTTAGGTCAAGATATGTAGTTTAGACCTTTCAATAATAAATCTTCATTGGAATTGAATAAGAAGAGGAGAGATAGTATTAAAAGAAGTTAGGAAAAGATGAGCAGGGTCTATAAGTTCATAATAAATTTGTATTGCTCCAAGATGGTATACAGGTGACTGATCAATTCAAGGGAACCTATGTAGATACTAATATACTTAAAGGAAATCCTGATCTTAATGATAACTATAGAGTGATTCACTCTGAGGAGAAAGACATAGCTGTAAATAATTAAGTGGATATTAAAGAGGACTTGGAGGTTGAGAATTATACTTTGTGTAATAATAGAGCTAGAGAAGCTAAAATTTGGAAGAGTTTGAAAAGAGCATTAGTAAATGACTTTTGGCTAGATGAAATGCCTACCTCTACCATTATTTAACTTCTTTTAATGAGGTCTGATCATATCCTTTACTACTGAAACTCTTTGACAGAACTAACATTCCGGTGTAATACTTTAAATTCTTAAATTGTTGGGTGGACAATACTACTATGAATTAATGATGTTCTAGGCCTGTGGAGGGTGTACCTATATGGGCCTTCCATATAAAATTAAAGAGGGTCTCTCATACATTGAGTGTTTGGTATATAAGATAATATGGAGATATAAATATTACAGTTAAAATGTATGAGAAGAAAATACAGATGTCTGAGAGTGCAATCTTAAATCATAATAGTAAGGCTAAAAAGAGTAATCTCAATTGTTTGACAGCTAAATATATTAAGCATTTAAAGATAGAATAGCCAATACTCAGGCAGAAGACTCAATTGCAGTGGTACAAACAGGTGATACAAATTTTAAATATTTTATGCTTTGATGAGAGGAAGGAAGAGAAGACTATTTATTCATGAGGTTGTAGATGAACAAGGAAATTGTATACAAAGGGATGATAATATTGTAAATAGTACAAGAAATTATCTCTATGACAATGGTTCAAAAACCGTTGCAATATATATGAAAAAATTGTCATATACCTAATACAATGACTTAGCAAGCATCCCATATGTGAGCATAGCCATAGATCTATAGCAACAACCTTAGCAACGATTTTGAAAACCATCATCGTAGACTCCACAATGGTTATTCTCTCTTCTGATATGACACCTTTTTTTCCATTGCAATGATTTCTAATTCATGCAATAGATATTTGGCAATGGTTTGAAATCGTTGTCAGAACCCTATTCCAATGACTTTCTTATAATAATAATGCAATAATTTTTTAGGCTATAGCAACAGTTTTGGGGCCTAGTGCAATCGTACTTTTGAAAGCTATTTCAATGGACTATAGAAGGTATTGCAATAACATAATAAATAATAAGAAATTAATTATATAATAATAAATATTACCCTAAAATATAATATAAATCACATGGAAATACATTAATCAACTAATCGTAATGCATATTATCCAACCTATACAAAAAGCAAATATATAATATAGTTTCACCATTCAAGAGTCAACATACATAAGCTTACAGAAAATTCTGAATGATTCCTTAAACATACATTTCAATATTTAAGTACCACCATTACTTTTAAGAAACACGGATAGTTTTTCAAACCAAGTTGAGAACACCATTGAGGCAATCATAGATAACAAGTTTATACACATCCATGGAAACTTATTTTGCAGATGAGGTCTCAAGTTTCATCTTTTAGAAGCATTCAATGTGCAATTTAAATATTAGGCTTGGAACAACCTGCATCACTCAAGATTTCTTCGATAGCTCAGAAACCTTCTCAATAATCAGCTTTGATGATAATCCACCAGTTATATGCTTGTAACTGTAAATCAATGCCTCTTTTGTAACCTCCTCACTATCGAGAAGAGAAGTAAGGGTTTTGATGTGATACTCTTCAGGTTCTTGATCTTTATCTTCATGTTTCTCAGTATACACTATATGAACTTTGGCTTCATTGAAAAGTGCTTTTGATGAATCTGTCATTATTATATTATACAATCCATCATGTAGATAAAAATTCAAGAACTAACAAGATCTATATTATATCAATCACCTTTACATTAGCGCTCATAAATATATGTGAAATAATTTCCTAAGACTAATACCAATACATTAAACAATCAACTTCTATGAATGTAAAACTAAATTCATAACACAGAGCATGCAGTGTGCAATGTCTCTAATAGATCTAAAATAATATTGGAAACCTGAAATCAGAAGCCAAATTCATGTTCATAAGACATTATCATAATTCTCTGCCAAATATAGAGTAATCAAAAATATTTCAGCTAAAATTATCAAATGTACTGTTCTTTTTAAAAATCAACAAGGACATGTTGGTATTAATACAACATATGAACATCAACAGTAAAATCCTACACCCATTGACACAGTGAGGACTAAAATTCACCATGTCTTAACAGAAGAGAGTTGGTAGTAGTACTCCCTAACTCAATGTAAAGAGTCAATGGATCAAAGAAACAATAGTACATGATATTCTTTTAATTAAAGAGAAAGTTTGTCACCATGAAGGAAAATAACCTCGTGTTCCATTTACATTAAATAATCTCCAAGTAGAAGCAACTAAACTTAATTAATTATACCAACATCAAATCGATGGACTCAACGAAAAAAGTTCAACAAACTTTTAGCATATAATAAAATGTATCCTCGAACATTTAACAAAGAACACAATTTTATAGATAAATGTATCGTACTATAAAGCGAGCACTAAGGACTTGCTGTAGAATTTACAAGTGCGTAAAAGAACTATAGAAAAATCTTTTCCTAATCTTACATGGATTCTACGAGGCTAAAGTATTGATTATGATTCATTTACTCATTCATATTTACACCAAAAAGAAAGAAAAAGTATGCAATTAAACTTGAAACTGTGACATAATTACAATAATAACAACAATATTTCAGTGTATCCTCACAAAGTATGGTCTGAGGTGGGTAAAGTTTACCCAGACCTTATCTCTATCTCTGAGGTAGAGATGTTTTAGATAGACCCTTGACTCAAAAAAATATTCAAATAGTCCCAAGACTGAGACATAATTGAATACATATGATCAAATTATACAGTTAACAAAAGAAATTAATAAACCCTATCTTTAATTTAACCATATAGGTAAAATTTACCTGGTAGATACAGGGAGTACTGCTTGGCGATCGACTAGAAAGCAACAAGTACAAAATTATTGGTAATTAAATAGATTGTGCATTAATTAAAGTAATAAAAATCAATGCCATCAATACAGCTAGCTACACAATGACTACAATTATTATGGCAATAGAACACCAAGGGCAGATCCTCGCAGATGGGATACTAGATCCAGTGTTTTTGTTCCATTGGCCACCTAAACTAGATGTTCCACTCTTTAATGTCATATCTTGTTTCAATAACATATAATTAATAATAATGACCAAAAAATAATAACACAAGTACAAGTTAACACATAGTCACATATACAACACAAAAAGATCCCAAGAAAACATAAATGTTCCATTAAATATTGAACACATAAAGGAAGGAAAATAAAGGGAAAGAGAGATAGAGATCACATAGGGAATTTCAATAAATGGGAAAAAACTAAATTTTTTTGGTGATTCCTTAAATCAAAATGTGATTTAGAGAATCATGGTGTGATTGAGAAAAATAAATTCACATTTTCTATATTCCTAATAAACTCACGCCACATACTTATTTTCTACAAAATACTCAGATTTTTCTTGTCAATTAACCCCGCTTTACCTAATCCCTCACCTCTATAAGTTAAAATTGGCAAAAACAACTCTTATTTTATACTAATGTTACTCAAATAAAAAGCATTAATGTCTTTCATAAACTTATCGAGAAGAAATGCTTTACAACTAATACCGATGCTGGACTCGAAGGAATGTAAATAGAGAGGTAACAGCTAGGATTCACAGATAACAGAGAAAAAAAGAATGATCTTGGATGCGTAATGAGATATTTTAAGTAATTTGCCAATGCCAGTGTATTTAGAGATGTAGGATTCAAGATGGAGAAGGAAATCATATGGATTCGGGTTTTGGGATACCATAATTGGAATTTACAGAAGAAGAGGATGTTTGGGGATTTTGATGAATTGGGAGAAATTTTGTTGGGAAAGTATTAAATGGGTCTTGTTTAGTGACTCGTAATGATTATCTATTATTGATATTTCTGGTGAAAACCTATCCACTAATCTTTAAGGGAATTGCAAAGAGAAAGAAAAAGGGTTTGAGAGAAAGATAAAAAGTATTGAGAAAAGTAAGTGGCTGACTTGTGAAAATATTTAGGAGGAATTAAATAATTGTTGCAATAGATATTCCCCCCACCCCATAAACTGTTGCCATAGATGCTTTTATGGCAATGGTTCTAATAAGTGTTATTATATGTATCTCTGTTTCTATAATTAATCTATAGTGGCTACGGTTATATCACTAAATTATAGTAGCAGAACAATTATTTTGGGTAACAGTTAGAACTGTTGCAATAGACCTTCTATAGCAACGTATAGACAATCGTTGCCAAAACATCTATTTCCATAGGCCAAATGTGGTTGGATATACCTATTTTGAAAAAATCTTTGTTGGGAGGATAAAAAGATAGATGAAGAAATTATGGACTATATCCCTAAACTAGTTATTGAGGAGCAAAATATCAAGTTACAATCCGTGCCTTCTAAGGAGGAGTTACACCATGTGGTATTCTACTTAGATCCTTATTCAGTTGCAGGCCTTGATGGCATGAATGGTATGTTTTTTCAAACTTGCTAGGCTATTATTTGTTAGGATCTACTAACGGTGATATAATTCTTTTTGTGTGGTAGTTTTATTCGTAAGTACTTCTCTCATGACTTCTTAGTCCTATTGCCTAAAATATCTCATCCAAATAAATAGCCTAAAGGTAGACCTATTAGCCTCAACAACTTTACAAACAAGGTCATTTCAAAATTGATTTCAAACAGATTAGCGCCTATACTTCCACTATTGATTTTTGATAACCAGTTTGATTTCATTAATGGTAAAAGTATAACTGAAAACATAATGCTTATCTAAGAGGTTATTCATGACATTAAAAAGCTTACTTTGAGAGATAATATGTTTATTAAATTAGACATGACTATGTCTAAAGTTTATGATTGAATATCATGGTTATATACCTGTCTCGTGATGAGAAGACTGAGCTTTGGTGAATAAGTTAAAGATATGGTCTAGAGAATTGTAGAAAATAATTAATGCTTTATGATAGTGAGTAGAGTCATACATGGTTTGTTCCACTCTAGAGGAGGATTAAAATAAGTTAATCCACTTTCACCTACATTATTCATTCTAGGTGCAGAAGTGTTGTTAAGATTATTGAATAATCTATACCATCACTATTTGAATGAAGGTTTTTATATAGAGAAGAAGGGACCTCAAGTTAATTATCTTAGCTTTGCGGATAGTGTTCTAGTATTTTCCTTAACAACTAGATTTTCTTTTTAGCTTATCATGAAGATATTTCATAAGTATGAGGATTTCTCATGTCAACTTATACATAAAGATAAGAGTCATTTTATGCTTTCTGGGAACATACCAGCAAATGTTATTAGTAGAGTGTCAAATATTATTGTATTCACTATGAAAGTAAGTCTTATCACTTACTTAGGGTATCCTTTATATATTGGAGAAATGGGGGTGATTTACCTCTCCAATATGATCTCCAAAGTTTTGAATAAGATAAAATAATGGAAGATAAACTTCTTAGCAATGGATGAAGGACCGTACTAATGTAACGATTAGCTTTTTGATAAAATATGTGAATTGTATATTACTGTGTGATTTGACTATTTTAGCCCTGCCTATAGTTACATTATGGTATTTCTAGAGTGTAGGGGTGTAACTTCCCAAGTCTGTACCCCAGACGCTACAAGGTGCTCATAATCCTGAAGGACCATAAGCTAACCCATGACTGGTACCAGCGGTATTAACTGAATAATAATACTATAATATGCAGAAATTTGGCAAAGAACATGCCATAAGGTTCAATAATGTAATAAAACTAAATACGGTATAACAAAACCAAATCTGAAATATCTATCTAAAAATACTCTAGTCTGAAAAGCCTCTACTGTCTGAATAAGGAGTTGATGAGACAAGTCCCCAACTAACTCCGACTACTGAAATAAACTTAGTACTAAAATACTGAAATAATAAGTCTATCCTTGAACTATGAGGACTCACCACTAAGTATGCTGCTGATAGATCGAGCTGCTAAGTATGATCGAGAGCTGGTGTATCTAAACCTATGATATAAGATATTATAACGAAAAAAAAAGTATGTGTCAGTACTTTAAATATACTGGTATGGTATGTGGGGTAGGCCGAGATGCATAGGTTCATATGCATGAATAATATTGACTGAATGACATGAGTATACCGAATAAGAGTACACACATGAATACGTAAACTATAACTAAGATCGTGATAACACTAAAAACTGAGTTCTGAGTTTCTGATTTACTGATATATGAGTTTACTGATATTGTATCACTGATAACTGAGTGATTGTATCTGACAGTCTTGATCCTGTGGAACTATACTAAGTTTCATACTAAATTAAGTGACTGAATCTGACAGTCCTGAATCTGTAGAATTGAACTGAGTTCTATTCTGAGACTGTAATTGAAACTGAGACTGTGTGAGGTAATCATCTAACTGATATGTCTCTTTCTGAATAGATTGGGGTCCAACCTATAACCCTAGGTGGAAGGGTGTCAATACCATGCCACGGGTAAAGACAACTGGCTGTGGGGTCAGTCCTAGTCTAGCAGGTGACCCTGAGATCCGTCCTAACTAGTGAGCGATCCCTGAGTATGTCAGTCCTATCTAATGGGTGATATCTCGTAACCTATGCTGGATACGTAGTTTTGGAACTTAGGGATTGCTTCTAGGTAGCCAGTCCTAGCTAACAGGTGATCCCCCATCCCTAGGCTCGCTCGGTGCACAATCCTACTCTCAACTTAATAAACACTGAACTAATTCCTAGTCTATACTAGGCTTGACTGAACTGGTACTGATTATACTATCTAACTAAACTAAACTGAGTTCACTAAGCTCCATCGACTGACGAAATAATACTGAATTCTATTAACTGACTGAATTTACTGAGGTCTGAACTGAATACTGAATTGGACTGGACTTATACTGAGTCTATTGAGTTCTTTCTAAGTTCTGTAACTGACTGAGAGTACTATTGATTGTGACATAACTGATACTATCCTGAGACTGATCATGGCTCTAGGTAATCAGCTAAATTATCGGATATTAAATACCCCCAGGACTCGATAGAATAAATTATAAGACATGGCTCAATCTTGAAACATTATAAATAACTACTTGATCATCATTTATTCATTTGGACATTCTAGTAAACACTTGCATGACATGAACTTGAATACATGCTAACATGATATAATTTCATTTTTCAATTCTCATGAACAACTCATCAAACACTTGGATGGCATTGTATATTCACTTAGTACTAATCAACACATGAGCACCACAATTTCAAGGCTTTAACATGAATTCACATGATACTACATGCATAATAGCTGTTTTTACATAAATCTTGCACTTAATTATGGAATAGAAATCCAATCAATATTATAATCATGAATACACTTGAATCCAAATCATGGAAAGCATGAAATTAAGTTACTTGAAGTTTAAAAGAGTTTCTTGGACTCCAAGGGTGGAAGAAATCCTTGGATGAAAAATTTACATACCTTGGTTGCTAAACTCTTGAATATTAATGGTGGAATCTTGAGCCTTGAATTTGAAATTCAATCACCTAGGGTCCTTGTTCTTGAGAAATTTGAGAGAAAGTGAGTGTATGTTGCCAATAGAAGGCTAATTTTAATGTTTTGGGGGGTTGAAGGATGTGGGAAAAGACCCAAATACCCCTAAGGAAATAGATTTTTAATGACTAAAAACTAAATTATTGATCCGTAGACCGACGCACCACATTATTGGCATTGATGCGATGGCCAACGCTATACGTCGAGTTCACATTAGTTCACTGGAAATTGCCACTGGAGCCAAGGAAAAATATTGATCAACATGATAGCCACCACACCGAGCCGATATTACATTGATGAACTATTTTGGATTCCCAAATGGGGTTCAAACGAGGTTCGAAAAATCTGAAACTCATCCGAGAATATCTATTGACATTACTGATCATGAATTAACCTAAAGATTGACATTTTAAGGTCATAAAAAGTTGTGAAATAGAGTTGCCAACTTATGAAGGCGAAAATAATACTAAGTTTGAATACTTAGCTAGAATTTTATAAGTCAGGGGCCTCTTAGAAAGCTTAAAAGATTGAGTTGATCTTAGGATTTTGTGGGGTCTTACAATATCTCTCCCTTGGGAATATTCATACTTGAATGAGACTGATTAAACTAAGAATACTAATAGACTGGACTTAGACAATGAACATGCACAACTGAAGTATGATTTCATGACTGAAATTATTGATATACTGAACATGCATATCTGATGCATGAGTGCATAACTAAACATGATTCATGAATACATGACTGGGAATACTGATAAGGTGGGCTTATTTATTAGACATGCATATCTGATGCATGAGTACATGACTGAACTAATTCGTGAATGCATGACTGAATATGCCATGGTACTGGATGCCAAGTTTATAACTATAACTAAACATGGACTAAGCTAATCTAAGGAAGACTATTACCTTAAGCTGAGAATACTGATAAACCTGAGATCATTTACTAAACATATATGAATGGGAACATGAGAACATTACTTAGACTAAAATGGGATACATGAACTGAGTATCATAAACTGCACTGAGCCCCTGAACACATGGCTTACGGCTAAGATTGGAACTTGAGGCTCTTCTCATGAGTGCCCATTATTCCAAACTGGATTCTTTATGTGAAGAGAAACTAGGAGGTTAAGGACATGAAAGCTTGAGGGTTATGGTGTATCTCCCCCTTGAGAAATTATGTCTCTTGAAGAACACTGACTTGGCTGAGATACTGAGAAAAACTGGAACGATGCATAGGGCTCTTCCGAACTAAGTCATGACTGAATATCTGGGATCAGAATCTGGGACATGATATATGAACTGAGCTGAATGTGCAACTACCTGTTTGCTCTATCTTGGAATAGTTATATTCATGATGCTTCAGATAGTATGACTTTATGGAATGATGGGAAACCCAATCATATGAACATTGTCAGCCTAACTACTAAACTGAATTGTTGGTTTTGTGGACTAACTTAAGCTAAAAACTTATATTTGACTGAAGTCTTTCTTTGACACCCTTTTTATAGAGTTCTAGTGGCTTTAGGGAGCAAGGAGTCTTGGCATGGCTGAATAAAATAGCTTAATAAGAAAATCACATCCTGTCTAAAATTCTATAGTATGAGTCGAGGCCTATGAAACATCATCTAAGATGAAGTGACTAAGCTTTATGCACTGCAACTTTAATTCTTTTCAAGCTTAGACATATCCCTTGAATACTCTCTCAACTATACTCTCCACCTTAATACAACACTTTTTCTGAAACTAATGAAATATTTATATGGGTACTGAGCATGAGTGCATAAACACACTAGTTTATCTGTTTATCTGAGTGGTTGATAGCTGAATACTTGCTCAAGTAATATTAAACTATACTTAGTCTGAATAACTGGGCTGAAACTGTAGGGTATTATGCATATGAGGTAAGGACTGACTGTGTAATAGGATATAACTAAGCTAGAATTTATGAAAACTATATTATTTGAGAAGGCAAGACCAATTGTATAACATAACTCTGAAATAGTCTATAAACTGAGATATTGAAATACTGATAACTTAATAACTGATAATTGCATGCTATGGTCAAGCAAATCTGAAACTTAACTGAGTTACTGATCTGATTAATGGACTAGGATAGTTACTGAGATTGTAACTAAGACTGTAACTGAGACTGTACTAGAACTGGTATACTGGGTTCTGATAACTCTACCTACTGAGGTCTGATCTGGACTGAATTATCCCTCTATGTTTAAGCCTACTCAAATCTCTTAATGCATTTAGTCACTTACACATCAACATGACATTCAATCCTATCTTCATAACTATAGCCTCATGTAAAACTAGCATGTAATAATCTTTTTTTAGCATGAAACATTTACCCTCCCCTTTCTAAGCAACTGCACGTTGTACATCACTTCATAAATAGAGTTTACTGAAGGTTAAAACATGAGGACCTGAAGTATGAATGGCATTATACCAAACTTGACACTTAACAGAGGCCTGAGGAATAGGACATCAACATCCTATATTTCATCAAAAAATCTAAATTGAGGATTTGCATAATGAAATTTGAATTTAGCTGATCATTAGGAGTATAGCATTGGTCATGGGAACTGACCATACTATAAAGCATGACATGATTACATGAGTCATGAGTTCTATGACCTAATTTTGAAGTTTCTATATTCATGGAACATGATTCGTAGCGCAGAGTGAACTGGAACTTCTTATACTAGGAATTATAAGCGTATAAGATTCTTGTCAATGTGCACGATTATGAGCTATGATCCAAAGCTAACATGTAAGGCATGGGTAGTTGTTGTGATAGCAGAAGTAGAAAACTTTACACTGAGGTAAGTACGGGTTGGGCATCAACCTCTCCTACCGCTTTTCTACACACGCTGACATTACTATAAATATTTGAAGGCCAAAATTTCTGAGATATCATAACCAGACCATTCTTGTATACCCGTCGGCTATGATAGACTGAACCACTAGGGTGGAGACTGAGAAAGGTTCTGTTAAGGTTTCCAGTCTGACTTTGAAATCGAATGCTATGTAAGTAGCTACGAAAGACAGAGAAGCTCTTAAATTTGATAAGACAAAATATGTAAATGAAAGATCTGTGATGTACCAGTGACCACATCAGGAGAATTTTCCTAATATCATTTGGACTGAAGTACCTAGAGCCTATTTGGGCGTTGCCCACTGTGGAACTGGAAGTGGCACCCTGCTAATTTGGGTGACTGGACTAAGCTGAAGGATGATTATACTGACCCTGTTGGCACAAATATTTTCCCATTTGAGCTATTACACTACACTCCCACATCCTATGGACTGGATCACCACATCTAAAACACACATCGCTGCCTGCTCTACATACACCTAGGTGATTTCTACCATATTCTTCACAAAGCGAGTGGGTACGACCACTGCTCACACTACCCTGGGTTTTGGAGCCTGGCGTCCTATCATGATGTAATTTCTAAACTTTGGTACTAGTGCACTAGCTGAGGATGGAGCTGGAATTGAATATTTTGGATGAATTTGGGAATGGTTACTTCCCTCTGACTTAGGCTGATTAAAATTAAAACTACCTATTTTAGCTCTATTTTTCTTCCTCTCCTTCTTCTTAAGATTCTGCTCCTTAATCTGTTGAGCATGGACCATAAGCGTGGATATGTCCATCTCCTTAATTAGCATCGTTGTTCTGCACTTCTTAACCACACTATCTAACACCCTAGACATGAACTTGCTTATTCGGGACCTATTGTCTGCTACTACATGGGAAGCATACCTAGCTAAATGAATAAACTTAAGGGAATACTCTTTTACATTCATACTGCCTTGCTTGAGATTGATGAACTCTAACATCTTGGCTTTTCTTAGCTCTAAGGGAAAGAATCTATCTAGAAAAGCAATAGCAAACTCTTCCCCATTCTATGGGCGCTGCATCTATGCCCCTATCTACCTTTCACTACTTAAACCACGTATGATCTACATCTTGTGGGTGATAGGTAGCTAACTCATCATTCTCATTAGAAGTTACTCCCATGATATCTGTGACTTTCTGAACCTGATTGAGGAACTCTTGTGGATCCTCTTCGGACTTAGACCTGAGAATAAGGGAGGATTCATTCGGGTAAAGTCCTGAAGCCTGGCTGCAGTAGCATTGACCACTAAGTTGGCCTGAACAGCAGCTGGCTATTCATTTTAAGCTGCTATTGAATTGGCTAAAGTAGTAAATGCAGCTCTGAATTCTGCATGTGAGACTTGCTCGTCCAGGGGATCTTTCTAAATGTGCGGAGGTACTGACTGATTTCTGGTTCTCCTTCCGTTAGTCTTTTTGGGAGGCATGTTCTGCAACTAGAAGGAAGAAAAATATTATACTAATAATTTATATTGAGCTCATACTCACACGCACGACATGAATTCTGAAAGGTTGGAAACTTTTCCTAAAACATCTCGTAGCCCCTGTCCATAAGTGTGGCGCGCTACACACCCATGAACAAGATTTAACTAGATGCAGATTTTAGACTTTTTAGGACTCTATTGAACCTTAGGTTTTGATACTAAGTTTGTAACGCCCCGAGTCTGTACTTCGGATGCTACACAATGCTTATAATCTCGAAGTACCATAAGCTAACCCATGATTGGTACTAGTAAGAAGGGTGTTAGTATCGTGCCACGAGTAAAGACAACTGGCTGTAGGGCCAGTCCTAGTCTAGTGGATGACCCTTAAGATTAGTCCTAACTATCGAGTGATCCCTGAGTATGTCAGTCCTATCTAACGGGTGATATCTCATAACCTACGTTGGCTACATAGTTATGGAACTTAGGAATTGCTTCAAGGGACCCAGTCCTAGATAACAGGTAAGCCCCCATCCCTAGGCTCGCTCGGTGCTGAATCCTACTCCCAGCTGAATAGACGCTGAACTGATTCCTAGTTCATACTAGGCTTGACTGAACTATTACTGATTATACTATCTAACTGAACTTAACTGAGTTCACTGAACTTTGTTGACTGATGGAATACTACTAAATTCTATTAACTAATTGAATTTACTGAGGTTTGAACTAAATACTGAACTAAACTAAATTGATACTGAGTATACAGAGTTTTTCCTGAGTTTTGTCACTGATTGAGAGTAGTACTAATTGTGACATGACTGATACAATCCTGAGACTAACCATGGCTCTAGGTAATCAGCTAAATTTTCCAGTATAAAATACCCCATGGACTTGATATCATAAATTATAAGACATGGCTCAATCTTGAAACATGATAAATAACTACTTGATCATCATTCATTCATTTGGACATTCTAGCAAACACTTGCATGACATGGACTTGAATACATGCTTACATGATATAATTTCATTATTTAATTCTTATGAACAACTCATCAAATAGTTGGAAAGCATTGTATATGCACTTAGTACTAATCAACATATGAGCATCACAATTTCATGGCTTTAACAAGAATTCACATGATACTACATACATAATAGTTGTTTTTACATAAATCTTGTACTTAATCATGGAATAGAAATCCAATAAACATTATAATCATGAATACACTTGAATCCAAATCAAGAAAAGAATAAAATAAAGCTACTTGAAGTTTAAAGAGTTTCTTGGACTCCAAGGGTAGAAGGAACCCTTGGATGAATACTTGACATACCTTGGTTGCTAAACTCTTCAAAATTAATGGTGGAATCTTGAGCCTTGAATTTGAAATCCAATCACCTAGGGTTCTTGTTCTTGAGAAATTTGAGAGAAAGTGAGTGTATGTTGCCAATAGAAGGCTAAATTTTGTGTTTTTGTGGGCTAAAGGATGCGGGAAAAGGCCCAAATACCCCTAAGGACGCGGCTTTTTAATAATTGAAAACTGAACTGTCGATGCATAGACCGACACACTGAGTTGTTAGCATCAATGGGATGGCCAATGCACTGCATCGAGTCCATGTTGGTTCACTAGAAATTTTCAGTAGAGCCAAGGAAAAATATTCATCGATTTGATAGCCAACATGCCACGTTGAGATTGCATCGATGCACTATTTTAGATTCCCAAACGTGGTTCAAACGAGGTCTAAAAAATTCGAAACTCATTCAGGAACACCTACTAACATTCCTGATCATGAATTAACCTAAAGATTGACATTTTAAGGTCATAATAGTTGTGAAATAAAGTTTCCAACTTACGAAGGCCAAAATAATACTAAATGTCAATACTTAGCTAGAATTTTCTAAGTCTGGGCCCCTTAGCAAGCTTAAAAGACTGAGTTGATCAAGATTTTGTGGGGTCTTACAAGGGGTGATTATCATGGTTCTTGATGCATTTTGGTACTATTTATGTGATATTATGGTTTTTGATGACTTCGAGAGCCTTATTTTCGACTAATATGGATATCTTTTGATCCGTGTGATGGATGTCTGAATAGAATATCACACCAACTCTAAAATATCAATTTTAGGATAGATAGATCTTTGGTTCAGGTCCTAGTTGAAATTCAAGAAAAGGGTGAATTAAAATTTTCTTCTGTGAGTCAATTACCGACCCTCCATAGTTGACTTGTCTGCAAATTAGAACACTTTACAAACAGATTAAATTCAAAATAGTTAAGCAAGAGAGTGACAAAAAGTAAAGCACTAAGATTTATTCTGGTTTAGCACACTAATGTAGTGCCTACGTCCAGTCCCCTTGGGTTTCAACTTTCCTTAGATCATTGAATTTTAGCTTGAGTACAATGATAGAAAACAAGTTCTGAAGACTTATTTTTCTATTCAGATCTTGTGACAAAGGTTCAGTTAATGTTACAAAATTGACTCGATCCTATACTTTATATAACAATTGTAAACTAAAGTTACAGAGCTTTGTAAGACTAAGAATGAGACACTTGAAATTTTCTCTTTGAAGTTGCTTAAGAAGTGTTTGTCTTTGGTTTTCTTATTTTATAGTCTTCGGCTAATACTCTTCATAATAAAACCCAAGATATTTCTCCTCAATCAAGGATTTAAATTGATTCCTTGATTAAGAAATGTAGCCATTTATTATATCCATATTCGGCTTTGGATCACATCCATATCAGATATGTCAATGATTTATCTTTCCTTTTAGTCTTGATGTCTATGTGAAGGTTGTGTACTTTCTTCTTTCGTTTAAATTATGATTGATTTCCTGATTGATCTAACCTGTCATGTTTCTAGTATGGTGATTCTCCTTCTATTTCAGAGATATTTGATTAATTCTTTTGCCATGCTTATTTGAGTGTTGTGATCTTCTATTGATTAAGAGCCAACTTCCTTTATCAGCGGTCTTCAATATCATGCAAGGATCCACTTCTTATTTTGTCATTATTAAAATATAGACTTTGGAGGCTAATAATATCCCCCCTTTTTATAATGACAAACATAAATAAACATCAGTTGACTTCCCTGTCAGTCAACTTGCTCCCCCTAACTTTGTAAGCATCAGTCGACTTTGCTCCCCTTAACTTTGTAAGAATCTTTGATTAAGATTGTTTTTCAATTGACCTTAAAGGTCGACAGTCAACTTGCTCCTAACTGATAGGTGGGAATCCTTACTTTTTTTCTCCCTCTTTTAGCATAATAATAACGAATAGTAAGGAATAGAAAGAAAATAGCACACCTAGATAGAGCATCACACAATCCATATAGACAGAGGTAGTAGATAACCATCAATAGCTAAAAAAATATAGAGCAATAATAGCAAGTGAAATATACCCAGCCAAAAAATGAGGAAAAGAACAGAGCAAAAAAACATATCATTGCAGAATAACAACCTAAAAATATAGAGTACTAAGCATGTAAAGTTATGGTGGCAACAAAAATATGTCAGAGTAGGAGTACATAGGTTTCTTATATAGTCTGGAATATGAGAAGGGAGAGACCCCTTTTGAATAAAAGAGTTCAGCACCGTTTTGCAAGGAAATAAGTAAGAGAGTTATGCATGTTAGATAAGAAACGATCATAAAATTTCTCCACACTCTTGGTGAAGTTGGAGTAAAAGTTCGACAAAAAATAGAAAGCAAATTTGAAGAGGAGAGGGATTATATCTTGATGGTCTCAACTTGGGAAAATATCCTGTTAAATAATCTTACTCCTTCCTATTTGAAACTGTCAAGAGAGAGTAATATTTGCCTATGTTGGTACCTGTCTCTTTTCCCTACTGTAGTAGCTTAGTAGTCGACTCCTTGATGCTGGCTATTCCCTCCTCGATGGAAGTGAGCTCAACCTCTTTATTTGCATAGGAAATGGAATTAGGAACAGGTTTACTTACCTTGGATGTGTCAGGCCGGCCTTTGACAGTCTCCTGCTTACACCATTGTTTTTGAATCATAGGTGGAAGAGACCTCTACTACTGGATCTACTGAAAGGTTGATTCCATGGTAAAGAAGAATTTGAGTGATGAGCAAATCATAAGGTAGACTTGTCGAGGCATGGGAGTCAGCTGCACTTTCTATTATGTATTTATGAATCTAGGCACTCTAGTTGATTTTGTAATTTTTGGTCTTACAAAAGAGAATAAATACATCTCTATAAGTCATATTACTGAGAGATACCTTTCGAGGAATCAAGGTGGTTGCAATGATATGAACCAAAATCTTATTGTAGATGTTGAAGGACAGAGGTCCAAAAGAGTTGTAGTTTGAGTTAGGATCTCAGATGGCCTTCTTTGCTTCATCAAAACTAACTTTAAATCCTCTATCCCGATGCCATACATGAATGGGACAACACCCGATAATTTGGTATCAAATACTTTCTCAAATAGGAAGTTATTCAAAAATAATACGAGTGCCAAGAACCAAGGTTTCTAGTTCCCTGATGTCAAGGGAAAGACAAAGATTTCTGAAGAACATACGGATGGGATCTTCAAAAACCTTCAAGACACATAGGAAAAACATCATTGACAAGTCTTGAGCTTTGAGAAAGTGACTAATATTACAGTGGGATTCCTTTAGGAGAGAGAGATTGATAACTATACTAGAACAATACAATGATTCTTGAAGGTGAGAAACTTCTTCTTATAAGCAAGAGTCCATAACTTATACATGTCGTTCAGAGGAAGGAAATCCAAAGAAGAGGGTTTTCTTTTGTTAGAAGACGATATGGGACTAGGATCGGTGCGTTTCCTAGAAACAGTCAACTGGATAGAGTGAGAAGAGGCTTCTTCAGAGGATTCAGAAAGTAGTGTAGGATCAAAGTTGGAGGAATTTAGTTTGGGGTAAGTTTTGGTGAGATTCGTCATTGATCGTGTTTTGGTCATAGTAGGGAAAATAGGGATGAATGAGTATAAAGGGAAAGAAGTAAGGGAAGATATAGATTAAAATAGGATGACCAAGTGTTGGGGTTGAAGATGAAAGGGTGGAGAAGTATTGGGAATTGAGAAGGGCAGAGAAGGTAATAATAAAGGAAGAGAAAAGGTGGCGTATGGAGGGGATTTGAAAAGAAAAGATGGGGGGGGGGGGGGCAGAAGATAGCTGATGATTTTTGTGCCAAAAATAAGTCCTTAGAAATATTTTAGGGGTTTGGTAAAATATATGGCACCGAGTTTTTCTATAAGAAAAATCCTCAACAATATATAAAAGATAATTTTTGGCAAAATGGGTAAAACTGGACCAAGAAAAAAAAGAGACCAAAAATATGACTCATAAGTTCATAATGCTAAATCCTTCAAAACATCTTTTCTTTTTGTGAGAATAAAATTGGACTGAGTGAAATGATTTGTGTCCCAAATATATGACTCACAAAATATTAACACCAAATTTTTAAGAAATCAAATTTTTTGGATAAGGGTTAGAAAATACTTAGATCATCAGCAAAGCATTATCATTTTACACAGAACATTTAAATAGCATTATCATACATTCTAGGAACAATCTTAAGATATAGATTAACATAAAGTAGTTGATGCAGAACAGCTTCCAAGAGTTGTGCATACTGCTCCGGTTGTTGAAGAGTTAACTAAAGTTTGTTCCTTAAGTTTGGGACATTACTCGTGAGAAGAAGCTTTCAAAAAAAAATCTCACAAGAGAATATCAAATTTATCAAGAAAAAACATATAGCAAAGATAATAATAAATTTAAAACATAAAGAACTTTCCTCCCTTTTAAGAAGGTTTTAAAATAAATTTCAAATTTTAGAGATTGTTTCACAAAAATCTCTTTAAAAAATGAGGCGGCCTAAAACATTAGAGAGTATCAATAAATAAGGAAAATCCATATTTATTCTGACCTTGTCAGGGATTCTGTCTTTTTTTCTAATTCAAGAGTCGACTCTGAAGGGGGCATAGTCGCCTCTGGTGACATTGCCTCCAGCACTGTCACTGAATCTGACTTTCATTTATATTTTGTACAGACAGATGAGACATTTTTCTTTCCTGTTATACTTTTGGAACATCTTCTATCAATCTCTCTCTTTTATAGACTTTGCGGACATGTTCCGACAAAATAACATAATTAATTCAGCTTAGGTACCCAAACAGTCTTAGGTCCTTGCGGGTTAGATGTACTATCTTTAGGATTCCAAACCCACACATTTTTAGGCTTATTCCTACAACTATAGGATTTGTGCTCTCTCTATCCATAGATGAAACAAATAGGTCATAGATATGAGAAATAGTTCTTAGCTGATTTAAACGATCCTGATGAGGAACTTGAATAGTTTTTGAAAGAGTTTGATCTTACAAAACTATGGCTTGGAGATGCCTTAAAATTGTTTAATCTTATTTTTGTATCATCAAGCTCTTCATTTAGTAGGTCAATCTCAATTTGACATGTCTTTATTTCTATTTGCTAGTTTAATCGTTCCTCTTCGAGTTCTTATTTAAATTGGCTTCACAAATTTTCTTATCTTGAGGGAGTTCGTTATATTCATCTATAACCTTTTGAAGCTCTTCAGTAATCATATCTAAGTTGGATTCAAGAATGTTATAACTATAATAATTGTGTAGTCTTACCTCTCTATATTCTCTTGTTGCCATGATGCACATATTTGTGGCTTTTTCTTTTTCTTCGGTTTCATCTTCATCACTCCAGGCTCCAAAACTTTAATTTTTACTGGATGTTCTTTTATTAATTATGGATAGTTTTATTTGAAGTGGTCAGACTTTCCACAGTAGTAGTGGCATTTATCATTTTTTATGGGATCATCATTTTTGCCTCTTTGGGATCTTTGTTGTCTCTGTCTTATGATCTTCCTTTCCGCACAATTTATGAGGGTCATTCCATCACTATTAGCATCATCCAAAATATTCTCCTCTTCAGTTGGATCAGCATTGAAGGTTACTGGTTTCTTCTTTTTAACCTTGTGAAATCTGTTGCTATAATTTCTCTTATATACGATAAGGTTACCTAACAGTTCAACATATGTCATGCTGTGGAGATATCCATCTACCAGAATGGTAGCCTTGGTTTCCCAAGTCTTTAGGAGACTTTGGACCAACTTCTAGACTTGCAGGCTGTGGGGATAGATCATCCCCAGTGATTTCAGTTCGCACACGATTCTACTGAATCTGGCAAATATTGTTTCAATGTATTCATTTTCCTCCATTTTGAATAACTCATATTCATTGACAAGAGCAGAAATTTTTGACTTCTTGCATTTCGTGGTTCCTTCATAGGTTGCCTCCAGTTTGTCCCATATTTCTTTTTCTGTTTCACATATTGAAATCTTGTTGTATTCTTCTCTACTAACTGTACACAAAAGCAAACTTATAGCATGTGCGTTAGTTTGAATTACCTCTTGCTGTTCTCTGGTGACCTTAAAGTTTTCAAGGTCCTCTATATCAGACTGCTAGATTCTTTATCTTTATCCTTTAACTACTACTTGAGTCAGGGAATCTACTTTGGACCATTATTGATAACAACCCAAGCTTGCTAGTCATTTGATTGAACAAAGATCTTAAACCTATTCTTCCACTAAGAGTAATGTTGTCCATTAAAGTATAGTGGTCTTGTGGATGAGTGAACATCTTGAAGGAGAGCACTTAGAATCGGATAATTAGCCATTTGTTCTTTGCTCACTGGTGGTTAAGAAATGCTATCTGTGATACATGCTCTGATACCAATTGAAATTCAAGAAGAGGGGTGAATTGAAATTTTCTTCTGTGAGTCATCTACTGACCCTTCACAGTCGACTCGCCTACAGATCAGAACACTTTATAAATAGATTAAATTCAAAATATTTAAGCAAGATAGTGACATAAAGTAAAGTAATGACACAAAGATTTATCCTGGTTTGATGCACCAATGTAGTGCCTACGTCCAGTCCCCTTGGTTTTCAAGTTTCCTTAGATCACTGAATTTTGGATCGAGTACAATGATAAGAAACAAGTTCTGAAGACTTATTTTGCTCTTCAGATTTTATAACACAACTTTAGTTGATGTTACAAAGTTGACTCGATCCTATTTTTTATATAATAATTGTAAACTAAAGTTACAGAGCTTTGTAAGACTAAGAATGAGATACTTTGAATTTTCTCCTTGAAGTTACATAAGAAGTGTCTGTCTTCAGTCTTTTTCTTTTATGGCCTTTGGATACTACTCTTCATACAAAAACCCAAGAGATTTCTTCTTAATCAAGGATTTAAATTGATTCTTTTATTGAGGAATGTAGCCGTTTGATATGTCCATATACGGCTAGGTCACGTCCATATCAGATATATCTGTGATTCATCTTTTCTTTTAGTCTTGATGTCTATGTGATGGTTGTGTCCTTTTTTCTTTTATTTAGATTCTGATTATTTCTTGATTGATCTAATCTGTCATTTTCTGGGATGGTAATTCTCCTTCCATTCCAAATATATTTGATTAATTCTCTTGCCATACTTGTTTGAGTGTCATGATCTTCTTGTGATTGGACATCTTTTCATTTCAAGAGCTAGCTTCCTTTATCAGCGTTCTTCAATATCCTACATGGATCTACTTGTTGGTTTGTCATTATTAAAATTAGACTTTTGAGGCTAACATCGGTGCACCTAAGCTCATTTTGACCTATTGGTCAGAAAGTTAAAAAAATTAGAAATATAGGCGTGGGACCCACAGTTGGTTAAAATGATCTTAGATGAAAAATTCGACTTCGCCAGCAGCTTCTAAATATTAATTTTAAGGTGGTAACATCTTTGGTGTGATTTTATGACATTTAAATCTCATTTCAACCCTCGATTTGGAAAATTATAATTTCGAGTTTTGGGGATCATCTTTGTGAAAATGACATTTTTCAAAAATTTGATATCGTTATTGAGTCTGGAGCATCGAATTTAGTGTAGTTATATAGTTTGTTAGTGTATATCAGACTCTAAATAAATTTCGAGTGACCCATTGAAGTCAGGGTTGGACTTAAAGATAGAAATATCTGGTCTAATTGCAGTTTTTGGGGTATAAAAACAGTTTTTCCCCTTCTTTTTGCCAATTTTGCTCATTTTTCATCTTGTCTCTTGAGAGTTAAATCCTAAAATAGTGTGGAAGCTTAAAAGTGAAGTTTGTGGGAGCTTGGGAAGCTAGATTAACATCAATTTCTTGATTTTATTATGGATCTAAGGTACGAATTCACCATTTTCTTAGTAATTTCTTGATTAATTTCTCAAAACTTCAAAAATCTTAGGGTATGATTTTAAATCCCAATTTCACTCTTTTTTACTTGAATAATATTTTTATCTTATAATTATTAATTTTTTATCAATTTAACCTTCAAAACAACTCTTATTCTTGATTTTAATTTGAATTTCAAAGACTGTACTCGGTATAGCTTAAAAAATAGTTTTTCTTCGATTTGAACCTTATTTTTGACTCAATTTGACTTGGGTTTTTAGGTGTAGATTTTTTAAAAATGTGAAAACACGTTTTTGAAGTAAAGTTTCAATTTTGCCTTTCTTTGTTTGAATACCCATTTTAGGGGTTCGTTTTGACCCTGACTAAAAGTAGTTAATATGGATGTCGTTGGTTTGTTTTGATGCTTTGCTTTCATATTTGATTTTTTTAGAGGAGCTCGAGATTGTTCGTGAAAATTAAGGTCGTGGTTCAAAGTATAGCAGACTGATTTTAGTTTTTAACGTAGGTTATGTCTTAACTCTTTCAGACTGGGCTGGGTAGTGAAAGATGATACAAAATGCATGTTAAGGGTAGAAACTAATCATGACAAATATCTATCTTTGTGTTGTACCCGTGTAGGGGACTATATGTGATATAATTGTCAAAATTGAGATATTATATGATATGTGTAACCATGTGGAGTCCTATATGATATTGATAGCCTTGAATACATGTGAATAATTGTATTATGTTGTTAAAATGCTTAATGTTGAACCATTGGTGTATGTGATTATATTCATACTTTATTGGCATATAAGACATGTGGAAAGTCAAAGATGAAATGAAAATAATGAGTGAATATTGGCTCACATGGTTGAAAAAATGTATCATTGTGAATGTTTGTAAAAATATCTCATTTGGTGTGTTATGAAAATACACATTGTGATTGGTTGTAAGCATGATATCCTCATGTCATACTCATTCATTAAACATTGGTACCATCATGGAAACACCTGAGTAACACTGGCAACACCTTTCTAAAAACCCTTCCTGAGGGATATATCGGGGGGGGAGATATTGTAACACCTTATAAAACCCTTTTTGAGGGATATACCAAAAAAGAGATATGAGATATATGGATTGTATACGAATTGATGAACCCCTTATGGGTCCTGCGTTGGAAGGCTTTCCTTGATGATTTAAGATACGGGCTAACGAACTCTCTAAGGGATATGACGATTAAGAATAAGTATCCTCTTCCTCGCATCGATGAATTATTTGATTAACTTCAGGGTGCTTTGTTTTTTAATATTGATTTTAGGTTCGATTATCACCAGCTGGGGATTAGAGCTTTAGATATTTCAAAGACAACTTTTTGGATTTCATATGGTCATTATAAGTTCTTGGTCATGTCCTTTGGGTTAACCAATGCCCCTGCCGTAATTATAGAGCTGATGAACTGGGTATTTAACTGTATCTCAATTCATTTGTTATTGTATTTATTGATAATATCTTGGTGTATTCTAAGAGTGAGGCTAAGCATGAGGAGCATTTCCAAACTATGCTTCAAAGATTGAGGGATGAGAAGTTTTATGCAATGTTCTCTAAGCGAGAGTTTTAGTTAGAGTCTATTTCTTTCTTGGTCATATGGTGACTAAGAAAGGTACTATGATTGATCCAGCCAAGATTACCGCAGTTCGTGATTGAGCTAGACTTACTTCGCCCATGGAGATTTGAATTTTTATTGGCTTAGTAGGTTATTATCAATATTTTTAAGGGTTTTTCATCCATTGCAGGGCCATTGACCAAGTTGACCTAGAACAAGATTTCTATTCATTGGTTCAATGTTTATGAGTCGAGCTATCAAAAGCTCAAGGATTTATTAACTTTATCTTTTATCTTGACTTTGCCCAAGAAGGGCATGGCTTTTACCATTTTTTGTGATTCTTTAGGTATTGTGTTAGGTGATGTGTTGATGTAGGAGGGCAAAGTGATTGCTTATGCATCTCGCCAGTTAAATCCTCATGAGAGGAATTATTCTACCCATGATTTGGAGTTGTACGCAGTTGTTTGCCTTGAAGTTATAGAGGCACTACTTGTATGGAGTTCATTGTGAGATCTTCTCAGATCATCGTAGCCTTCAGTACTTCTTCACCTAGCGAGATCTTAATATGAGGTAGTGTCATTGGTTTGAGTTTCTTAAGGATTATGACTTGACCATTCTCTATTATTCAAGAAAGGCTAAAGTAGTTGAGGATGCCTTGAGCCAAAAGTCAACTAGAATAGGTAGCTTTGCGTATCATTTGACCTAGGAGGGGCCTTTAGCTATATAGGTTCAGTCTTTAACTAACCAAATGTTTAGGCTTGATATTTCGACACCTTAGTATGTTTTGGCATTTGTGAAAGCTAGATCTTCTTTGATGGAGCAAATTCAAGCTCATCAGTTTGATAATGTTAGATTGAGACTGATTCACAATAAGGTGTTGAGTGGGAAGGCTAAGAAAGACTCACTTGATTCAGATGGAGTTTCGAGGATTAGGGTCCAAGTTTGTATGCCGAGAATGGGTGATTAGATTAGGTTGATCTTAAAGGAGGCCCATTTTTCCAGATATTCCATCCATCCAAGTGTGATTAAGATGTATCATGATTTATGACAACACTACTGGTGGGGTGGTATGAGGCAAGATATAGCAAATTTTATGCCTCATTTCCTATATTTTCAGCAGGTGAAGCCCAAGCATATGAGACCTAGTGGATTGCTTCAAAGGTTTCCTATTCCCAAGTGAAAGTGGGAACGGGTCACCATGGACTTTGTGACTGGTTTGCCTCATACATCTCATGGTTCTGATAGCTTTGGCTTTAGTAGAGTTTGCATATAATAATAGCTACTATTCTAGCATTGATATGGCTCATTTTGAGGCATTATATGGTAGGCTATGTCTCTTCCCAGTGGGTTTGTTTGATATTTCAGAGGTGAGACCTCGAGGTACGAACTTGTTTCGTAAGTCTTTGGATAGAGTTTGGGTCATTCAGGATAGACCTATACCTGCTTAGAGTAGGCATCAGAAGTGCTATATTGATCGTAGACTTTGTTCCTTAAGATTTGGTGTTGGTGATCATGCTTTCCTTTGAGTTTCCCCCATGAAGGGTGTGATGAGGTTTGGGGAGAGGGAAAAGCTTAGCCCTAGGTATATCGACCCATTTGAGAATCTTTGAGTTGTTGGTGATGTGGATTATGAGTTGGCTTTGTCCCCTGATCTATCAGTGGGTCATCCAGTTTTTTATGTTTCTATGCTTCGCTGTTACATTCCAAATGAGTATCACATTATTCGTTGGGAGTCAGTTCAGTTACATGAGTTATTGTCTTTTGTTGAGAAGCCAGTCTCCATATTGGTTAGGGATATTAGGTGGTTGTGCTCTAGAGTGATCCCTATGGTTAAGGTCTAGTGGTGAAATCGACCTATAGATGAGGATACTTCAGTGGTCGAGTCTGATATGTATATTCTTAGCCCCAGCTCTTTGTTGATTTAGGTATTTCTATGTCTTAGTTCGAGGACGAACTAGATTTTAGTAGTGGATGATGTAACGGTCAACTTTTTGATGAAATGTGTGAATTATGAGTTTTTCTATTATTTGACTGTTTTAACCCTCCCCATAGTTGTATTATGATATTTCTGGAGTGGGGTAATTGACATGGTTCCCGGTGTATTTTGGTACTATTTATGTGATATTGTGATTTTTGATGATTTCGAGAGACTTATTTTGGACTTATAAGGATATCTTTTGATTCGTACAATGGATAGCTAAATGGAATATGCTAGAAGCTCCAGAATATTGATTTTAGGCTAGATAGATCTTTGGTTCAGGTCCCGATGCACCCGAGCTCATTTTGACCTATTGATCAAAAAGTTAGAAAAATTAGAAATATGAGTATGGGACCCATATTTAGTCGAAACGACCTCAAATGGAAAATCCAACTTTGCCAGCAGATTTGGAATATCAATATTAGGGTGGTAACATATTTGGTGTGATTTTATGGATTTTAAATCACATTTCGATCCTCGATTTGGAAAATTGTGATTTCGGATTTGGGGGACAATATGGGTGTTATTGGTTTGCATAATGTCTATTGAGTCCGGAGCATTGAATTTAGTACAGTTACATAGTTCGTTTGCGTATATCAAACTCCGAATGAATCCGAGCACCCCACCGAAGTTCGAATTAGACTTAAAGATAGAAAAATCTGGTGCTATTGCAGCTTTTTCGGCATAAAAATAGTTTTCCACTCTTTTTTACTCATTTTTCATCTTGCCTCTTGAAAGTTGAATTCTAAAATAATGTGGGCGCTTAAAAGTAAAGCTTTTTGGAGTTTGGGAAGCTAGATTAACATGTATATCTTGATTCTATTATGGATTTATGGTAAGAATTAACCTTTTTCTTAGTAATTTTTTAATTAATTTCTCAAAATCTCAAAAATCTTAGGGTTTGAATTTACATCTCAATTTCACTCCTTTTCACTTGAATAATGTTTTAATCTTATAATTACCAGTTTTCATCAATTTAATCTTCAAAACAACTCTGATTCTTGATTTTAACCTAGATTTCAAAGATTCTATCCGGTAATACATTAAAATGGTTTTTCTTTGATTTGAACTCATTTTTTACTTGGGTTTTCATATGTAGATTCTTAAAAATATGGGCAACACATTTTTGAAGCAAAGTTACGATTTTGTCCTTTTTTTAGAACCCATTTTGGGGGTTCGTTTTGACCCCGAACTAAAAATAGTCAATATGGGTGTCATTGGTTTTGTTTTGATGTGTAGATTACATGTTTGATATTTTTGGAGGACTCCGGGATTGTTAGTTGAAAGTAAGGTCATGGGTTCAATGTTTAGCGGATCGATTTTGGCTTTTGAGGTAGGTTATGGTTTAACTCTTTCAGACTGGGCTGGGTAGTAAATGATGATAAAAAATACATGTTAAGGGTGAGAACGAATCATGACAGATGTCTATTTATGTGTTGTGCCCGTGTGGGGTCCTATATGTGATGTAATTGTCAAAATTGAGATATTTTGTGATATGTGTGCCCGTGTGGGGTCCTATGTGATATTGATAGCCTTGAATACATGTGAATAATTGTATTGTATTCTTAAAATACTTAATGTGGTACCATTGATGTATTGTAATTATATTTATACTTTATTGGCATATGAGACATGTGAAAATTCATAGATGAAACAAAAATAATAAGTGTATATTGGCTCACATGGTAGTGGAAATGTATCATTGTGGTTGATTGTGGCAATATATCATGTGGTTGGTTGTGAAAATACCCATTGTGATTGGTTGTAAGCATTACATCCTCATATCAAACTCATTCATGAAACATTGATACCACCGTAGCAATACCTGAGAAACACTGGAAACACTTTTTTAAAAATCCTTCACGAGATATGTCTGGAGGAGATATAGTAACACTTTATAAAATACTTTTTGAGGGATGTGCCAGAAAGGAGATATGAGATACATGGATTGTATATGGGTTGACAAACCCCCCATGGATCCTGCGTTGGGAGGCTTATTTCATAGGTGTATATGGGGATGGTGCGACGACCTCGTGCATTATCATCATCATCATATACATTGCACTTACTTTATTGTATTTATATTGTGTTGTATTGTCATATTGACTTTCCATGTTACAATATATGTGATATATTAGAACTGTTAGTGCAAGAAGTATGGGCTACTGTTGTGGGACATTTTTTACTGCAAATGACGTGCCCTTAGTGTAT
>NC_061121.1:134076251-134123855 GCF_002878395.1 Capsicum annuum | reverse complement strand
TATGCTTTATTTACTACTTTTCTTGGTCGGCCTATGATACCTACTGAGTACAAGTGGACCGTACTCATGCCTACTGCGCCCTTTCGATGCATCCCGAGTGTGCCTTAACTTGCTTGACTTAGGCGATTATTGGAGATTCCAAGATAGCAGTTGGACATTCATGCGTTCAAAGTTCACATCTATCTTTCTGTATTAGTTATGTCTTTATTAGTGTTCAGAGACCGATATTTTTCTTTTTGGTTATTTTTCTGATGTATTTGACTTCGGGATTGTATTAGTAGTTCTTATACTATTGACAACTAGGTTTTGGGAGTTCTGGTTACATGCATTGATTTTATTCTTTCCACTTTTATTATACCTATGTGGTTCATCTTCATTTTAAAAGACTTACCTTGGGGGAATTTCTGTTTTTTCCCTATGTGTATCAGTTTGGGTGAGAGTCTTACTTGTCACGGTTCGCCACAACTAGTGCCATCATGACCTATTGATTTTTGGGTCGTGACAATTAATCAATTCAATCTTCCAATCTTTGTATATACATCTTACCTTAGCCATATCTGCAACAAAAACAAATCTCAAATAACTCAAAAGTATTACTGTGGATTTTTTTGAGGGTTGAGTAAAGAAAAAAAAGTACTATTTGGATTTTTGGGAAAGATTTAGTTTTCCTTATGCTAAAGGAGGTGTTGGTGTCGGACAAGTAGTAGATATTTGTCTAGCTTTGTAGTTCAAAAAATGGTGGAACTTTAGATTAAAGAAGTCCTTATGAGGTAATTTGCTGAGGGCTAAATTTTGTCAAAGAGCTAATTTTGTGATTGAGCCAATGGATAAACTTTGGATTAAAAGTTTAAAATGTAGAACAAGGTGAAGGCTGAGATGGAGCATTAACTCTGAAAGTTGTTGCTTTTGGTGGGATGATTGGCTTGGTATGGGCCATTGGCTGCTCACAACACTTTTGATGCTAAACCAGAAAACATCACAGTTGATAAATTCTCTTAGCAAGGACAGTTGAATGAAACTTTGGTTAGAAAACACGCCCCTCCTAATCTGGTGCATAAGATTCTCTCAACACCTATTAGGTATCATGCAAATCTTTTTGATCAACCTATTTAAAAGTCAAACTCTAGTGGTGTGTTTACTTGTTCATCTGTTTGGAACTTGACAAGGAGGAAAAAGACCACACTCAACAACTTTTGGCCAGCTAAATCCCTTTTAAAATATCATTTCTTGTATGGAGAGCTCTCAGGAATAAACTTTCCACTAATAAAAAAATCACAACCCTTAGACAGAACCCTAAAGATTGTAGTTGTCGTATTATACCTGGTGAAGATACAAATGATCATATATTTATAGTTGTCGTATTATACCTGGTGAAGATACAAATGATCATATATTTATGTCACGAAGTTTTTCCAACTCTTCTTGGATGTTCTTCTCCAACAGTTCGGGTATCAATCATGTATCTACTCTTTTACCTAATTTGCTGATGAAATGGTGGTGCATCAAGCTTAAGAATGAAGTGCATAGACTAATCATACAAGCTTTACCTATTTTCTTATGTTGGAACTTGTGGAAGAACAAATGTTCAAGTAAATATGGGAGCAAAAAGTCTAACAGTACTAGATTCAAACTTGTTGTTAAGAAGCATATGTATATGTTACTGTCTATTACTCTTCCATACATTGCCAGGTCACTAGATTGAAGAACTTTGGTTCAACAAATGGACCAAAGTCAGCATGAGGTGCAAATTATACATTTTTTCTGCGCTAAGGCCGTTGTTACACTGGTTAAGCTAAATACAAATGATAGTACCTTGACAATCCGGCTGGAAGTGTTCCTGAGAGATTATGGAAGCAATCTTATATGTGCATTTGCTGCTTCATTAGGGTTAGGAACCAATAATCATGCTGAATTGTAGGCAACCATTATTGAAATCACCTAGCTAGTGCATTCAACATGTATACAAAAAGGTGCTCTTGGAGGTTGATTTAGAGCTCTTAGTTATATGGTTGAAATCAAATATCCATCCTCCATGTAGTATTTATAAGTACATTGTGAAGTTACAAGAGTTAGTACTGTCACTTGAATATTTCCACTGTCAACACATTTATGGGGAAGTCAATTATACTAAAAATGCTCTATCTAAACATAGTCATCAAGTTACTCAGATATAATACTTTTACTCTGTTTAACAACTTTCTGAAGTTGTTAAAGGATACTTCAGAATGAATAATTAGAGTATGGCCAGTTTCAAAAAAAGAAAGAGAAGAACTAAGTCAATGTCGTGCATTGTTTCCTAATTACTTAGTTTCCCAACTTGTTTAGTTTTTGTATCAGTCTTTATACCTTGACTTTTGTACGAGATCCTTCTTAGTATGGGAAAGAGTTAGTTTAGTAGGCTCATTAACTCTAGTACCATCTTAAGTCTTTGGAGATAAGATTTTAGTTCCCCTACCTTATACTTTATTAGCATACAACAACAACAACAAACCCAGTATATTCCCACAAAGTAGGGTCTGGGAAGGGTAGAGTGTACGCAGTCCATACCACTACCTCTAAAGAGGTAGAGAGGATGTTTTCGATAGACCCCCATCTCAAGATTAAAGACAACATCCAAAAGCATCAAAATTAAGGAGCATGATAAAATAACATAGGTACGACATCCACAAAAGATTGTACATTACAAAACAAAGAACACCAAAGTCCACCTAATTACTGGCTACGACTCATCCACACCCTTAGACCTCTATCCTAGTGTTTTTCCTCCATACCTTCCTATCCAGGGTCATGTCCTTAGTCAACTGTAACTTCTCCATGTCATGCTTAATCACTTCTCTCCAGCATTTCTTCGGTCTACCCCTACCCCACTTGAAACCTTCCAAGGCTAACCTCTCACACCTACGAACTGGGGCATTTGTACCCCTCCTCATCACATGACCAAACCATCTCAACCTCACTTCCCGCATTTTTTGTCCACAGATACCACTCCCACCTTCTCCCGAATAATATCATTCCTAACCCTGTCAGCCCTTGTGAAACCACACATCCAACGCAACATCCTCATTTCCACCACTTTCAACTTCTGGATATGACAATTCTTAACCGGCCAACACTTCACTCCATACAACATAGAAGGTCGGATTTCAATTCTATAGAATTTACCTTTTAGCTTGTGGGAAACCTTCTTATCGCATCAAATACCTAAAGCGAGCCTCCATTTCATCCAACCAGCCCCAATACGGTAAGAAACATCCTCATATATCTCTCCATTCCCTTGAATCATAGACCCGAGATACTTAAAACTATCCCTCTTGCAAACCACCTGAGAATCCAACTTCACTACAACCTCCTCCTCATGCCTCGAGTCACTAAACTTCCATTCCAAGTACTCCATCTTGCTCCAGCTCAACCGGAAACCTTTAGACTCCACGGTTTTTCTCCAAACCTTCAGCTTATCATTAACCCCTTGTTGCGACTCATCAATTAAAACTATATCATCTGTGAAAAGCATACACCAAGGTACCTCACCTTGTATATTCCGCATCAACATATCCATCACCAAAGCAAATAAAAATGGACTAAGAGTTGATCCCTGGTGCAACCCTGTTAAGACCAGGAAATGTTCAGAATGTCCTCCCATAGTCCTTACTCGAGTCTTTGCCCCCTCATACATGTCCTTAATCGCTCTGATGTATGCCACCGGGACCCTTCTGACCTCCAAGCATCTCCAAAGAACCTCCCTAGGGACCTTATCATACGCCTTTTCCAAGTCAATAAACACCATGTGAAGATGCCTCTTACTCTCTCTATACTGCTCTACCAGTCTCCGCATAAGGTGAATTGCCTCAGTCGTAGAGCAACCAGGCATAAAACTAAATTGATTCTCCAAAATAGGCACAATCTTCCTCAACCTCCGCTCCACCACCCTCTCCCAAATCTTCATCGTGTGACTCAACAACTTAATACCCCGATAGTTATTGTAACTCAGAATGTCATCCTTATTCTTATATAAGGGAATCATTGTGCTCCATCTCCACGACTCAGGCATCTTTGCTGACTTGAAAATATTGTTAAACAAGTTGGTCAGCCACCTTAACCCTGCCCCGCCAGAGAACTTCCAAAAGTCCATCAGAATCTCATCGAGCCCCGTCGTCCTACCCCTTTGTATCTTGCGAATAGCCTCACTGACCTCCTCTATCTTAAAACACCAACAAAATCCAAAGTGGTGACACTCCCCGAAAAGCTCCAACTCTCCTAACACAACACCTCTGTCCCCTTCATCATTCAAGAGCTTATGAAAATACGACTGCCATTTTTTCTTAATGAGGACGTCTTTCACCCAAACTCTGCTATCCTCCCCCTTAATGCACTTCACCTGGTCCAGATCACGACTCTTCCTCTCCCTAACCTTGGCCAGCCTAAACAACCTCTTCTCTCCGCCTTTCTTCTCTAACCCCTTATACAAACTCTCAAAAGCTACTGTCTTAGCAGCCATAACTTCTAGCTTAGCCTCTTTTTTAGCTAACTTGTACTCCTGCCTGCTCACCCACTTCTCTTCTTCATACTTACTTTCAACCAATTTACCGTAAGCCGCCTTCTTCAACTCCACCTTATTCTCAACATCTTCATTCCACCACCAATCCCTCTAAAACTAGCTATACCAACCCCTCAAAACACCCAACACCTCCCTAGTAGACTCTCTGATACAACCATCAGCACTATCCTACATACTATCCACATCTCCCCCGTACTCCCACACCCTATTTGCCTCTAACTTTACCCCTATCTCTAAAGAACTATCCCGAGTCAGACTTCCCTACCTAACTCTAGGTCGACCCTTCCCACCCTACCTCAACTTACCCTTCTTGATAGCTAAGTCCATCACTAGAAGTCTATGCAGGGTTGCAAGATTCTTACTCGGGATTACCTTACAATCCTTGCACAAAGCTCTATCTTCCTTCCTAAGCAGTAGAAAGTCAGTCTGGGTCTTGGCTACCCTACTATGGAAAGTAACCAAATGCTCTTCCTTCTTTCGAAAGCTGGAATTCACTACCACCAATCCAAAGGCCCTCGCAAACTCCAAGAGAGCAGCTCCCTCGTCATTCTTAACCCTGAACCTAAAGCCCCCATGCACATCATCGTACCCTAACTGCAAGACCCAATGTACCTGTTAAAATCCCCTTCTATAAAAATCTTCTCTGAACTAGGCACGCCTCTAACCACCTAATCCAAAACCTCCCAAAAACTCTTTTTCTCCTCCTTGTCCAGTCCCACCTGTGGTGCATACGCACTATAAATGTTCAAAGTAAACCCCCTAAAACTAATTTGATAGTCATAACCTTATCACTAACCCTTTTCACCTCCACTACCTACCCCCTAAGCTCCTCGTCCACTAAGATGCCTATGTTATTTCTACGTGTATCACTACCTGAATACCACAACTTGTACCCATCTATATCCATAGCCTTGAAACCTACCCACTTGGTCTCCTAGACACACATAATATTAATCTTTCTCTTCCTATGAATCTTAATGAATTCTATCAACTTACCCTGCAGGGTCCCAATGTTCCACGATCCTACCCTCAAAATATCAAATCTCTCATCCCCTTCCTTAATACCTCGCACTCCACATCTCAAACCTAACCCAACACCAGCCCCGAACCCACTCCTAGCCCACCAAGACTCCCAGGACGTGACCTTATTCTACCATGAGCTACCCAAACCACTACTCAACATAAAATATAACAAAGGCTAAAACAATAGTAACAATAAAAGGCACATGCAAAGCATAAAATGCAACCAAAATTCAAGCACAACAGCTACTAGAAAAATAAAAAAATGAAATAAAATTCAAGAAATAAAATTAAAGGTTAGAATTCACCGGGATATATAGAAATCCCATCGTGGGCACGCATAAAAAACACAGTAATATCTACCTTTAAGTAAATCGGACAAAACTAAAAACACAAGTAGCTGAAATAACAATTACCAAGAACTAAATTGTAAAGAGTATGTACAAAGTAAAGTTTAGATGTCACCATGGTTCTATGTGTGCTGGCCACAGAAATTTTGAAGTAGAAATTGGTTGCCAGAAGTACAGTAACCGGAAAGAAGTTAGCTTTGCATCGCCAAAAAGTTGCTGAAGCTTCTTCTTGGTATTGCCGGAATCTAAACGTCGATGGGCATCTGACCAACTAATTTAACTATTTTAAACTAGTTCTGACCGGTTCTTCCCTCTACCACCATCGCTGGATTCAGGTCGAAGGATGCCTTAAATCTACTGGCGACCACAGTAACAAAAGAGCAAACCGATCTGGGAAAAAAAAGGACTTAGTGAGAGAGAGGTAGAGAGAGAGAGAGAGTGGCCTTACCTATTATCGTCGCCGGCGTCGACGGTCTGTCAAGACCATTTAAATAGACATTAAAGGGAAAAAAGAAAGGAGTGTGTAGAGAGAGAGAAAAGAGAGGACAGGTTTGCCTTATTCCAGTTGACAACACTATCTGAGATAAAACAAAAATTCTAAAGTTTATCAAAAAAAATATATTAGGTAAATTAAAATTTACTATATTTATATATATAACTTCAAAATATTAATTAACTAATTGTTGAAAAACAAAATCTAATACCAAGAAAAGAGAATGTTGATGTCTAATAAGGGGGGCTCCAAATAAAGTGGTATGTTTTGTCCTCAAAAAATCTGTGAAACTCATCAGATGTGTCACTTTTGGAAAAGTAAACCTCTATAATTTCTTTTATTTTTGAAACTTTTATTTAATGTCTGATATTTATAGTGAATTTAATTAATCTAAATTTACATGACGTAAAATTTTATATCAAAAAAATTTTTGTGTCCAATATTTAAACCAAAATTTTTTATTAAATAAAAAATAGCCCTAGTTATACCATATGTTCATTGATGTTAGTTCCATAAATTATGTGTATATCACACGATTCAAGTGTTGTGTAAGATTTTTACCTTTTCTTTCACACCTAATGAAAGTAAAATCATTAGAATCAAAAGTTCTAAATTGAACTGAGGTGTTTAACTTTATATTCTAAATGAATCTTTTTATGGTGTAGAAAACTTATTTAACTAGTTATAGTGCATAAATGTCATGCATTATACTGAAATAAGTCAATGTCTTCTATCAAAATATGTAATTTTGAGTTTTTAGTTTATAGAAAAGCCATCATTTCACCCCGAAATTTATACGCCCAACTTACTTTAACACTTGAATTAAACTTTCATTTATTTACCCTCCTTAACATCTTTAAAGTATATTAAAATATCCCATTCGTAGCCTAACCCAAGTAAAGGCTGGGTGTTATTAAACACATACATTTTGATTCGTCCATGTTAAAACCTGACCCATTCTCAATTATAACCCAACCCACTCTTAAAAAATATCCCATTTCACTTTCTTCTTCCTAAAACCTATCTAAACCACGACTCACTTGATCTCTCACTTCAAATTAGTTGATTTCTATGGTTGTTTATGATTTCTAGGTTGCTCCTAGATGAAATTTAACTACCCAGGTGATTATTAGTTGTTTCGACTGTTGTATTTTGACATTAGGGTTTTTGCGTTTAAAAAAATTCTAAGCTCATATTATTTTAATTTTTTTTAGATTAACCATGAATTTTATGTATGTTACGTTGAGGTTTCACCATGGAGGAAAATTACAACAAAAGTCTTGTACTAAGTATCATGAAGGTATTGTTACTAACTATTTCGATGTTGATGTAGATAAATTTTCTTACTTTCAATTTATTGGTTACGCAAAGGAAATTGGTTATAACCATTCCTCGTGTATTGTTTATGTCAGACTTCCTAAAAGAAAATATTTAGTAAAGGTGACATGTGATAGGGACATTTTGGATATTGTACCTTAACTTAAAAATGGAGATATTGTTGAGTTATATATGGCACATTTAGTTAAAGAGCCTGATGTGGTTCCAACTATTGAATATGACCCCTATGTGGGAGGAGAATTTTGTTCTACTACTTTTGATAAAGAGTTAAGTCAAGACTCAGGAGATTGTGAAAATTTAGAGTTTGAAGAGGGCTTTGTAGATGCTGCAGCACCTCAAGAACCTATAGTTAGTAAAAGCTTGAGTGATGATGGTACTGTAGCTAGGGGTGAATACCTAGGTTGTGGTGATGGTATTTTTTCTATTGGTGAAGCCTAAGGTGGTTGTGGTGGTGGTGTTTCTACTACTGGTGGGACTTGCGTGATGGTGGTATTGCTACTAGGGGTGAAAACTTAGGTGGTGGTGGTGGTAGTGCTAGGAGTAATGACTTAGGTAGTGTTAGTGGTATTTTTACTACTAGTGAGGAGTTATGTAGTGGTGATATTGGTTTTTCTACTACTGGTGAGGACTTAGGTGATGGTGGTGTTGCTGCTAGGAGTGAAAACTTAGATGGTTATGGTAGTGGTGTTTCTGCTGCTGGTGGGGACTTTGGTAATGATGGTGTTGCTGCTAGGTGTTAGATATTAGGTGGTGGTAGTGGTAGTGCTAGGAGTGAGGACTTGGGTGTGTTTCTACTAGTATTGAGCAGAATTTAGGTGACACTGCTTTTGTTACTGCAGCATAGGTCTCAGTCAATTCATTAGATTGGGAAAGTAAAACTGATGTTAGTGAAAATTTAGATCATTATGACTTGTTTGATGAAGGTGTAGATGATAAGTATGGTAGTGATATTCTGAGTAGGTAAGGATTTTGAGGGTTAAAAAAAGGGCTACCAAGAAGAAGAGGTCTGATGAAACAAAAAAAAAGAAAAAGAAAACTTAGAACAAAAGGTGTTAGTTTAGGTAAAAAGAAAATTGATGTGGGATATGATGAGGTTTTATCCAAGAAAAAAATTATCTAGAGGGAAAGATAGCTGAAGATGGTCCATATGTTGATTCAGATAAAGAGGTAAGTTTTGAAATAGATTTTGATGAGGATAATTATGGGGATGCTGAATGTAACACCCCATACTTTTGGGCTAGGATTTTAGACCATCATTCCTATGCGTATAGACCCAAACTAGATGATTCCTTGTTAATATATGTGTGGTGATCAATCCTGTAGTGTGGGAATACCTTTGAATACGAATTGAGGTTACAAAAATCCCCTAACTCAAAGATTAGTTAAAAACATTTCTTTCGATTAAGTTTTAGTGGGCGTTTAAACTTGGGTCAACTTCCATCAACCATAACTTCTTTTATATAAAAAATTAGAGGTCCTACTATATATCAAATGAAAGGACTTCGAAGTATCTTTCCAACAATACCAATTTTACCTTAATCTGATACCCAAACAAAAAGTTATGGCTTTGCAAAGAGATGTGTGTTGCCTAACAATTGTAAATATTCACTGGAAAGAGTTTTCCATAGGTAGTGTTATGCAAACCATAAAGTTTGCCATAGGGAGTTCGAGGCAAACCATAAAGTTTGCCATATCTCGTGCGACGCAAACCCCATGGTACAATGACCTGGACATTTCTTTTTAGAGGTATTTCGAGGGCAACTAAGTCATTTGACACCCCTAAATGGTCCCTAATCATCCTTAAACAAAATTAGGCTTATTAGTAAGCTTTTAACTCCCTTAAGATCCCTATTTCATCTTTCAAGAGCATAAGAGGAGAAAACAACTATGGTTTGGACAATCAAGCTTAAAGGTCCAAACTTTTTGAAATTTCTTGAATTCATTACAACTAAGGTACGTGGGGTTTTCCTAAAACTACATGGGCATGGTGAAATTGGTTTTAATGATGAATAAATTTTTAGAAATCATGAATTTACAAAGGGGTTTGGATTTAAAATTACAATTATGCATTATGAAACCTTATTGATGATAAAGTTTTGGTCTGAGGCCTTCCCCCCTTAAATTTTATTTTTTGTTCATATATGTTCATATGTGGGTTGAATGTTTGAAACTTGATTTGAGAGCACAAAGATTTATACTTCCTCTATTGTTATGAACTATTTGATTGCATATTGAGAAACATGCCATAAATGTCTTTACTATTATTTGTTGACTTGATTTTGATGATGACTTGAAGAGAGGGTGTCTTTCTTAATTGAATAAATAAAAGCGATGATTTTAAAAAGAAGTGAATGATTTGTTACAAGATACTTGACCACCATGTGTTTGTGAATTGAATTGAGGATTCTTGACTCTATTTTCATGAACTTCACTATACATATCCTCTTATACTGTTTGACTAGGTTGGTGGTCTGAAAATAATGTTTTGAAAGAGAAGACTGTAACATGATATTGTATGGCTTAGAAATATGACTTGCAAGTTTTGGTATGATGATACCAGTATAGATAATGCCTTGATAACACAAAATAGAATACAGATTTTTATTCAGGTTTCTAGATTTTGAATTCAGAAAGAAGCATGTTTGTTATTGGTTAAAAATAGGCTTAAAGAGAGTTAGATTGTTACCCGAAGAAAGTATAAGTTGAAAGACTCAATACTAGAAATCATGATTTTCCAACACGAGGTTATGGTACCATGCTGTGTGGTCTTATATATCTTGATTTATGTCATCCCACTTTGGGACTATGGTTAAGAGCCATGCCTTGTGGTCTTGTGCATTACCATGAAATGTTGATTTGATTAGGGGATCGTGGCACCATGCTATATGGTCTTGCGTGTCTCCCCATACTGATACTCCAATCCTTGCAGCAAAATTGGATTGAAGACTTGGCCACCGAGTTAAGGACGGATTCCATATAGCCCATGGAATTACAGATTGTAGGGTGTACCATCTAGCTCAGAAGTAAGACAAAGAATGAGTTATGATTTCAAAGAATTGTTCGAAGTCTTTTAAAGTGTGCCCATGTGTTTTCATATATTATATGTAAAATGTTTTATGAATTGCTCTCACTTATGTTATATATATAAATACCTTATTTTGGAATTCTCTGTGTACCAGTACGTCTGTATTAACCCCCTATATTTTAGGGCCTGAGGCTCAGTCCAGGGATCCCGCTAAGCCATAGAATTTTCAAATAGAAGTGTGCAGTTGGTGAGCCTTATCTATTTCGGAAGGCCGAGTTTATTTAAATATTGTTATTTTTCTGATTCAAGGTCTAACTGGGGGGCTTTGTCCCATTTTTGTTTTCAGATAGATTGTTGTTTTCAGTTGTAGTAGCTATTTTGCAGACGTGTTTCAGATAGTTTGAGTTTTATTGAACTTATGTTCTCATTACTCAGTTGAGATATTAAAGTGACCATGATTCTATTTGTATTATATTTCATATTTTTCCTTATTGTATATGAATGGTGTTCATGATTGCCAGATAGAAAAGGGCACCTAGGCCTTCATGGTTCGGGATGTTTGTTGCAGCTAGGGCCCCTATTCGGGTCATGAAACTTAAGTTGAACAACCTGCTAAAAGAGAAGAAAAAGCAAGAAGAGTAAACAAAAATTACAAGAGGATTTTGTTTGATCCTAGTTGTAAATTAATAGTTTGAGAGCTTGAGCTTTGTTTTGTAAATGTTGAAGAGTTTACCAAAGCTCCTACTAGATATGTTGTTCAAGAACATTTAGAGCTAGATAAGTTTGTGAATGAACTAAAAAGGGTGAGAGTAAAGTATGTAGATGATTGTCCATGGTTGTTGTTTGCACGCATTTATTCTAGGACTAGATATTTTCAAGTTAAGAAGTACATTCTAGTGTACAGGTGTAATGCCACAAGAAAATAACAACATGGTGAATTCTAAATACTTGGCTGAGAGGTAAAAGGATAGAATCACATCAGAACATGGAATTAGAGTTTGTCAGTTTCAAAAGTTAGTGAAGAAAGAGTTGGAGGTATATATAGGGATTACTATAGCAAGAAAAGCTAGAAATATTGTATTGCAACAAATTATTGGTGATCATATAGAGGATTTCAAAAGAATTTTTGATTATAGAGATGAGCTCTTAAAGACCAATCCAGGTAGTACGTGTGTAGTGAGGCTTAGAGGCTTAGTGAAGAAACTTTTGAAGATGGACGAAAACAGATCTAATCATCTTACATATGTTTTGATGCTTTGAATAAAGCATTTAAAGTTGGTGCTAGGAGATGTATTGGGTTTGATGGTTGTATTTTTGAAAGGTATTTGTAAGGGTCAATTACTTATGTCTATTTTTAAGGATAAGAATAAGCAGATACTACCATTAGCCTAGGCAATTGTTGAATCTGAAAAAAAATTCACCTAGAGATGGTTTGTTAGACTTATGCAGAATTATCTTGAATTGGGAGATGGGTCTGAAAACAAATTCACTTAGAATGGGTGCTAGACATGATTTAGCCAATTGGTCTAAAGATTGGAGAGGTATTGAAAAAAGAAACTATTTTTGAAAGTGTGCCCAAACTATATATGAGCAAGAATTGAGAAGAAATTTGGATCATATGGAGATGTTATGGAATAAGATATGTGATGACATACTGTATTATAACATATAAAGGTGGTCTAAGGTTTACTTCAAATATCATAGTTATTGCGATAGTGTTGACAAAAACATCGCTGAAAGCTTGAACTCATGGATATTGGGGGCAAGATACAAGAATATCATAACAATACTTGAGGAAATAAGGGTCAAGGTGATGAGAATAATAGGATAAATACGAGAGTTTTCTACAGCATGGATAATTGATATTTCTCCAATGGCACTAAAAGTGTTGCAAGATAACATATCAAAATCAATGAAGTGTAAGCTTGAGTGGAATGGTGAATTTGGTTTTGAGGTTAAGGATAGATGGAGTAATAGTGAATTTGAGAGATAATACTTATACATGTAGGTCTTGGATGTTAAAAGGTAAACCTTGTGGTCATGCCATAACTCTACTACATTTTAGTAGACTAGAACCCATTAACTATGTTGCACGTTAGTATACCAAGAAAACTTACCTCAATCCTATAGTTACTTAATTCAACTTGTCATTGGTATGCAAATGTGGCCCAAGTCCACCAACCCTTCTGTAAATCCCCGAGAGTACACCCTAGACACCACATGGTGCTTACAGTCCCAGGGGACCACAAGCTAACCCATAAACTGGTACCTGCTGTGAGCACTGAATAATATAATAACATATGCAGAAGAACGACTGATAAGCCATAAGGTTTTAGCAACTGACAATAATACTGAATCATGAATTCTGGAAAACAACTATCTAAAACTGATAAAATAAAGATAAACTAATTGACTATCTGAAGTGTTCGAAAGCCTCTAAACTAACTGAATATGAGTTGATAGGACAGGCCCCAACTAACTCCAACTAAGTACTGAACTGAAAGCATGAAATAAAATAGTCTATCCTCAAAATATGAGGACTCATCATTGCTACGGTTGATAGTCTGGGAAGTTTATGCATGACTTGAGAATTGGGCATCCGAACCAATGATATGATACATCATAGCGCAAGAAAAGAGTATGCGATCAGTACTTTGAATGTACTGGTATGATAAATAAGGTAGGTTGATATGCATGGTTTCATGAACATGAATAATAACTGTCTAAATATATATATATAACATGAAGTAATGAATAGAGTGCAGAAAATTTGTAGATACTGAGGATATGTGAAATTTGTAAATACTAAGGATGCATGAAATCTGTAAATACAGGGGATGCATGATCAAGCATAAAATATGTTCTGAATATAATCTGTAAATACTAAAATACTAAAATATGATAACTAAATCACTGATATCTATATGTTATGGTCAAGCAACTGAAACTGAATTACTAAATTGATGACTGGACTGAGACTGTGGGAGCTATCATCTAACCAACATGCCCCAATAAGAAAATTTAGGGTCCAACCTATAACCCCAGTTGGAAGGGTGTTAGTACTGTGCCTGGGTACTAACGTTGGTTATGTGGATCCACTATACTGATATACTATCTCGAAGGACTAAGGGTATTAAGACTAAACTAATGGGTGATTCCTTCGAGGTAATCAAGCCTAATCTGACGGGTGACTCTTCATATCCTACACTGGCTACATAGTTCTGGAGTACAGGTACTGCTACTCTCGACTCTACCTATCTGACGGGTAAGCTGTCATCCCTGCATTAGCTCGGTGCTAAAGCCTACTCCCAACTGAACTGACTTGGAATGCTAAATAGTTCTAAGTTTAACTGATTCTGATGACTGACTGAACTAATAATAATGATAACATACTATCAAACTATTTTAAAGATACTGAGACAAGGTAAATAGCTAAGTTTTTGGGTATTCATAACCCTCAGGACTAAAAAGCAATAATAGTAAAATAGCACTTAAGCTTAGAGGACATAAAATGAAAGCTTTTATCAAATATTCATTCTTGTAGGCATGTTATCAAACACTTGGTATTCATAGTTTAAGCTAGTCATGGAAATAGTAGGAAACTTGGAGTAATAGCATGATTTCAGCATCAATAACACTAAATCATGATTTAATTCACAAAATAGCAACATTAAAACATGTGGGGCCTGATAAACAACATAATTTCGTGTAAACATGGTATAGAATTTCAATTCATGGGAGTTCATAGTTAAAATCACAATTTAAAATCATAATAACATTGAAAGGATCATTACTTTGTATTTAATTGGATACTTAGGCTCCAAGGGTGAAAGGAACCCATGGATGAACACGTAACATACCTGGGTTGATGAATTCATGAGAATTGATGGTGAGTTCTTAAGATTTGATCTTGAATTTTTGAAAGCTAGGGTTTGTCATTGAAAGAGAATTAATTTAATTTGAGAGAATAGTGAAATAATGAGCAAATAATGTATTATTAGGGCTTAAATCCGATGTTTGGACGGATTAGGGGCTTTGGGAAAAGACCAAACAGTCCCTGAAATTTAAGTGGTGGAACTAACAATCCCGATTTTAGCTCTGGTGCAATGCGGTAAAATTGCATCGACCACTGAAAAATTGATGAGCCCTATTTTGCCCAGCGGTACAACACGGTGCCATCACGTTGCGCTACTGGAAAAAGGACCACTCTGAACTGCCATTTTGGTGCGACGTGATGGTAATTGCGATGCCTTACTGGAAATTGACCATTACAAAATGACCCATCGGCGCGACACAATACTTATCGCTGTGATACACTGGAAAAGCATGAACTCTATTTTTGGGTTCACCGTGATGCGGTGCTTCTTGTATTGAGCTATTGCTTTTACTAAAGTGCCATAACTTCTCACTCGAGTATCGAATTTGGGAAAAATTGGTATTATTGGAAAGATAATTCAATTTCCTATGATTGATCGGTCGTGAGCTGAAAATTTGTGTGTTGAGAAAAATATATGCTCGTTTGAAGTTGACTAAAGCAATATTCTCATATGAAATTAAATCGGTATAGATTATTTTGATTCGTCTAATAGCTGGAAGTTATTTAAGACCTTAAGATACATCAAACTAACTCGTAAAACTATCAGAGCTTAAGTCATGACTCTAGCATTGGCTTGGATTTTTTTAGAGTATTACACCTTCTTTCATACCACCTACAGTAAGAAAGCTTTTAGGTAGACCCAGTAAATCTAGAAAAAGAATAGAATGAAAACAAGACTAAAAAGTTGTTAATGAGAGGTATTGATATGACCTGCAGCACATGTCATAACAAGGGTCATAATAAGAGGAGTTCAAGTTCAAAAAGAACTAGAGTGGGTTCTTCTAAAGCACCAAGCACAAGCAAAGGAAGAGGAATACCAAAAGGATTCTACAAAGATAACATTTGACTTGTAATTTACTAATATTTTAATTCACTTTTGTTTTCTTAAATTTTTTGCTCTTTTATTTTATCACATTTTTTCTTATGTGTAGTAGGCTACTTCAGCTATAGCTACTGGTACTACTGGTAGAGGAGAGGATCACGTGCAACAGTTGTTGCTACTGTGGATGTTAACAAAGGAAAAGGGACTACAACTTTTACTGTTGGTAGTGCTATTAGTATAGGTAGAGGAGTTGATGTTGCAGTTGTTGGTGGAGCTGGTAGAGATAGAGAAGTTAATGATAATGTTGTTAGTTGTGCTGGTACAACAAGAGGAGTTGACAAAAGTAAAAGATATGATCATTTGAAATTGACTAAAGAAACATTTTTATATGAAATTAAATCGGTAAGGATTATTTTGATTCGTCTAATAGTTGGGAGTTATTTGAGACCTTAATATCCATCAATCTAACTCGTAAAACTATCAAAGAACCTTAATGTACTATGCATAATCTTAAAACATGACTCTAGCATTAGCTTAGATTTTTTGGGGTATTATAATGTCTCCCCCTTGGGAACATTCATCCTCGAATGAGACTGATTTAGCTGAAAACACTGAGGGATTGACATTACATGCTGAATATACATGATGAAAATGTGATTACATGACTGAGTCTGAAACATGACACATGACTAAACTGGTTCTTTGAATACACGACTGACATGAGAATGATATACTGCTGAAACTGACCATGGAAAAGAGAAATTCTATAAAGGTTGTTACTTTAGGCTGAGTCTGAGTTTGCAGTGAAAAGATGAGGATACTTGGTCCGTATATCTACTTCTTCTTCCCAAGTGGCTCTCTCAACGGTCTGATTTCTCCAAAGAACTTTGACTAGGATAACTTCTTTGTTCCTTAGTCTACGAACTTGTCAATCAAGAATCTCGACTAGAATTTCCTCGTAGGAGAGACTGTTATGAACATATATGTTTTATAAGGGAACAACTATAGTTGGGTCACCAATACACTTCTTCAACAAGGAGATATGGAATACTGGGTGCATTTATGCTAAGTCTGCTGGCAACTCAAGCTCATAAGCCACCTTCCTAAAGCGACTCAAAATTCTGAAAAGGCCAACATATTAGGGACTAAGCTTCCCCTTCTTACCAAACCTCTTTACTTCCTTCATGGGAGAGCTCTTCAGATGTATGAAATCACCAATTTCACCTTATATCAGCATAAGATTTCTATTGGCTTTGGGCTGCCTTAAGCCTCTCCCTAATCAACTGAACTTTTTCTAAGGCATCAAACACCAAGTCAGGCCCTATTACCGCAGTTTCTCCTACTTCAAACCAACTAATCGGGAATCTACACCTCTGCCCATCTAGAGCCTTAAATAGAGCCATCTGAATACTGGAATGATAGCTATTATTACACGCGAATTCAATCAAAGGCAAGTGTTCATCCTAACTGCCCTTAAAGTCGACTACATACGTTCTCAATATATCCTAAAGGTCTGAATGGCCCTTTCTACTTGACCATCTTTCTGTGGGTGGAAGGCTGTACTGAGGTGAACTTGGATACCAAGAACCTTTTGAAAATATTTCCAAAAGTAAGAGGTAAACTAAGTACCTCGATCTTAGATGATAGATAACAGAACACCCTGCAACCTGACCAACTCTCTGAGATAGAGTTTGGCATAGTCCTTGGCTGAATAAGAAGTATGGACTGGTAAGAAATGAGCTAATTTGGTCATCTTGTCCACAATGACCCAAATCGAATCATGTTGACGATGAGTATGAGAAAAAACCATCACAAAATCCATGTTCACTTCCTCCCACTTCCAAGTGGGAATACTGAACTCCTGCATAGACCCACTTGGCTTCTGATGTTCAATCTGAACCTGCTTACAAGTGGAGCACTTAGCCACAAACTTTGCAATATCTCTCTTCAGCCCACTCCACTAATAGATTTCCCGCAGATTGTTGTACATCCTTATGGCCCCTGGATAATCGAGTAACATGCACCATGCGCTTCTATAAGAATTCACTGTCATAAATCATTAACACATAACACACATAGTCTACCCTAACAAAGTAACACACTATCTCCCTATTGGGAGAAAACCTCTACTTTTTGATCTCTGACTGACTCTTTCATCTTACTAGACTAGGATCCCTATCTTGCTTTTCTTTCACTTCGGCAACCAAAGAAGATTTTGAACTATTCTGAACCCAAACACTTCCCTCAGCTGAAACAATTAAACGAACACCTAATCTAGAAAGATAATGAACTTCTTGAACTAACATCTTCTTATTATCCTCAATATAAGCAACACTACCCATAGACAATCTACTTAGGGCATCTGCCACTATATTGGCTTTGCCCGGATGGTAGAAAATACTCATATCATAATCTTTCAGTAACTCTAACTATCTCCTCTGACATAGTTTCAAATTTTTCTATGAAAACACATATTTCAAGCTTTTGTGATCTGTAAACGTATCAATATGCACACCATACAAATAGTGCCTCCAAATCTGTAAGGAAAACACAACAACTGCTAACTCAAGATCATGGGTAGGGTAATTCTTTTCATGGGGCTTAAGCCGTCTACAGTCATAGGCCACAACCTTACCCCTCTATATCAAAACAAATCCCATCCCAACTCTAGAAGCATCACAGTATACAATAAACCCATCTAAACAATCTGATAATGTCAAAACTGGAGCTGTAGTAAGTCGAATCTTCAACTCCTAAAAACTCTTCTTACAAGAATCTGACTACTGAAACTTAACTTTCTTTTTAGTCAATATGGACATGAGGGATGCAATAGAGGAAAATCCTTCAACAAACCATTGGTAATAGTCAGCCAGACCCAAGAAACTCCTAATATCTGATGGAGAGATGGATCTAGACCAGCTTCTCATCACCTTGGTCTTTTGAGGATCGACTCTAATGCCATCACTGGAAATAATATAGGAAAGAAAAGCTACTGATCTTAGCTAAAATTTACACTTACTGAATTTAGTAAACAACTGGCTGACTCTAAGAGTCTGTAATACTATTCTGAGGTGGTCTGCATGATCATTTTCGTTATGGGAGTAGACAAGGATGTCATTAATAAAGACTATGATGAATATGTCCAAGTACTGCTTGAACACTTGGTTCATCAAATCCATAAAGGCTACTGAGGCATTTGTGAGACCAAAGGACTTGACTAGAAACTCGAAGTGACCATACCAAGTTTTGAAAGCTATTTTCAAAATGTTACATTCTCAGACTCTAAGCTAATGATAGCTGGATCTGAGGTCTATCTTAGAAAAATAATTGGCACCCAAAAGTTAGTCGAACAAGTCATCAATTCTAGGTAGTGGATACTTATTTTTTATTGTGACTATTTTCAACTGATGGTAGTCGATACACATTCTAAGAGAATTGGTGGGCCCCATTGGGAAATGTTGGGCCTGATGAATCCCTTATCTAAGAGATCTTTCAACTATTCTTTTAATTCTTTATGTTTGGCTTGAACCATTCTGAATGGCAGAATAGAGATAGGCTGAGTATTTGGAAGAAGGTCTATTCCAAAGTCAATTTCCTTTTTGGGAGGAACTCCGAGAAGATCTTTAGGGAACACATCTAGAAATTCCCTCACTACTGAAACTGACTCAAGGTTACGAGTCTCAAAATTAGAGTCATTGACTTGGACAAGATAATAAATACATCCTTGGATATCATTTTCCTCGCTCTAAGGTACGAAACAAGATGACCCCCTAAGAGTTGTAGTACTACCCCTCCATTCAAGGACTGGTTTATTTGAAAACTAAAAATGAATTACTCTATTTCTACAATCAAGTGAAGCATCGCATGAGTGGAGATGACCCATATCGAGAATGACGTCAAAAATCATCATCTCTAACTCCACAAGATCAATTGAAGTGACTTTCTGAGATATCATGACCGAACTGTTCCTGTATACCTGCCTGGCTATAATAGAGACACTTACTATGGTAGACACTGAAAAAGACTCTGCAAGGATTTCAAGACTGATTCCAAAGTTGACAGCTATATAAGGGGTTACAAAAGAAAGAGAAGCTCCAGAGTCTAATAAAGCATAAACATGTAAATGAAAGACCTGCAACGTACAAGTAACTACGTTAGGAGAATTTCCTAATCCTATCGAGACTGAAGGGCATACAATTTGCTTGGACGCTGACCACTGGTAGCACTATAAGTAACACCCTACTGAGTCAGGCACGGGACTGTCCCTATTAGTATAAATCCCTACCTTTCTAAGCAACTACCTGACACTACCGAATCTGATGGCCTGACTTGCCACACCCAAAGCATACATAATTGCCCACTCTATGCTCACCCTGATGGTTTCAACCACATTTCTAGCAAAGAGGATTTGTACTAGCACTATTAATACTACTTTACGACTTAGAGCCTGGTGCCCTATCCCAATTATCATTTCTGAACTTTGGTACTGGGGTACTAGCTAAATATGGAGCTGGAAATGAAGATTTTTGATGAAACTGAGGATGGTTACCACCTTCTGACCTTGGCTAGTTGAAATTAAAGCTACCCATTCTATCCCTTTTGTTCTCCCTCTCTATTTTCTTAGTCTTCTGCTTCTCAATCTGTTGAGCATGAACCATTAACCTACAATAGTCCATCTTCTTAATCAGCATTGTAGTCTTACACTCCTTGACCATACTATCAAATATTCCAGACACTAACTTTCTCGTCTTAGACTTGCTATCAGTTACCACATGAGAAACATACCTAGCTAACTGAGTAAACTTGAAGGAATACTCCTTCACACTCATGTTTCCCTGCCTCAAATTAATAAACTCTAACACCTTGCTTCCCTCAGTTCCAATAGAAAGAATCTATCTAAGAAAGATGTAGAAAACTCTTCCCATTCTATAGACCCTGCATTTGCACCTCTATCTACCTTCCACTACTTAAACCATGTATGAGCCACATCTTGTAACTAATACATAGCTAACTTAACACTCTTACTAGTAGTTACCCCAATAATATATGTTACCTTTTGTACCATGTCTAAGAATTCCTATGGATCCTCTTCAGATTTGGATCCTAAAAACAGATGAGGATTTATTTAGGTGAAGTCCTGAATCCTAGTTATTGTAGTAGTGGCCACTAGATTAGATGGAACACCGGCTGGCTGAGCATTCTGAGCCGCTACAAAATAGGCTAGAGTATTGAATGCAGCCCTGAACTCTACATGAGAAACATGCTCATTCAGGGGATCTTCTTGAACAGGCGAAGGTGCGAGCTAGTTTATGTTCCTTCTTCCATTTGTCTTTTTAGGAGGCATGTTCTATAAATGGAATAAATAATAGATTAGAAAGAGAGTTTAACATGAGTTCACACACAGTCATATGACATAAACACTGAAAGAAAGGAAACTTTTCCTAAAATGCCTCGTAGCCTTTTGTCCATAAGTTTGGCGCGCTTCACACCTATGCACAAGACTTTACTCAATGGAGATTTCATACTCCCAAGGACACTTTAAAATCTTAGGATTATATACAAATTTTATAACTCCCCGAGAGGACACCCTGGGTGCCACATGATGCTTATAATCTCGAGGGACCACAAGCAAACCCATGAGCTGATAACTGTTGTGAGAACTGAATAATATAATAACATATGCAGAAGAATCATTGATAAGCCATAAGGTTTTAGCAATTAAAAAAAATACTGAATCATAAATTCTATAAAATAACTATTTGAAACTAATAAAATAAAGATAAATTAACTAACTATCTGAAGTATCCAAAAGCCTCTAAACTGACTGAATATGATTTGATAGAACAGGCCCTAACTAACTCCAACTAATTATTAAACTGAAAGCATGAAATAAAATAGTCTGTCCTTGAAATATGATGACTCACCACTGCTATGGCTGATATTCTAGGAAGTTAATGTGTGATTTGGGAACTGGGCATCCGAACATATGATATGATACATATAGCGCAAGAAAAAAGTATGCAATCAGTACTTTGAATGTACTGGTATGCTAAATGAGGTAGGCTGATATGCAGGGTTTCATGAACATGAATATATATAAATATATATAACATGAATTACTGAATAGAGTGTATAAAATTTGTAAATACCGAGGATACGTGAAATCTATAAATACTGAGAATACACGAAATTTTTAAGTACTAAGGATTCATGACAAAGTATATAACATGTTTTGAATATAATCTGTAAACACTAAAATACTAAAATCTGATAACTAAATCACTGATATTTGTAAGCTATGGTCAATCAATAGAAACTGATGACTGGACTGAGACTATAGGAGCTATCATCTAACCGACATGCCCTAGTAAGCAAGTTTAGGGTCCAACCTATAACTCCAGTTGAAAGGGTGTTAGTACCATGCCACGGGTACTAACGCTAGCTGTGTGGATACACTATGCTGATATATTATCCCGAAAGACTAAGGGTGTCAAGACTAAACTGATAGGTGACCCCTGCGAGGTAGTCAAGCCAAATCTGATGGGTGACTCCTCATATCATATGCTGGATACGTAGTTATGGAGTACAGGGACTACTACTAATGACTCTGCCTATCTAATAGGGAAGTTACCATCCCTGCACTCGCTCGATGCTAAATCCTACTTCCAACTAAACTGACTCAGAGTGCTAAACTATTTGAAGTTTAAATGATTTTGATAACTGGTTGAACTGATAATGCTCATAACATATTCTGAAATTATTCGAAAGATATTGAGACTAGGTAAACAACTAAGTTTTTGGGTATTCATAACCCCCAGGACTCAAAACCAATAATTGTAAAATAGCACTAAGCTTGAAGGACATAACATGAAATCTTTTATCAAATATTCATTCTTGTAGGCATGTTATCAAACACTTGGTATTCATAGTTTAAGCTAGTCATGGGAATAGTAGGAAAATTGGAGTAAAAGCATAATTTCAATATCAATAATACTTAATCATGATTTAATTCAGCAAATAGCAATATTAAAACATGTGGGGTCTGATAAACAACATCATTTCGTGTAAAAATGGTATAGAATTTCAATTCATGGGAGTTCATAGTTAAAATCACAATTTAAAATCATAATAACATTGAAAAGATCATAACTTTGTATTTAAATTAGACACTTGGGTTCCATGGGTGAAAGGAACCTATAGATGAACACTTAACATACCTGGGTTTATGAATTCGTGAGAATTGATGGCGAGTTCTTTATATTTGATCTTGAATTTTTGAAAGCTAGGGTTTGCTCTTGAAAGAGAATTAATTTAATTTGAGAGAATAGTGAAATAATGAGCAAATAATGCTTTATTAGGGCTTAAATCCCGTGTCTGGATGGATTAGAGGATTTAGGAAAAGACCAAACAATCCCTAAAAGTTAAGTGGTGGAACTAACAATCCTGATTTTTGGCTCTGGCGCGACGCTATAAAATTGCATTGAGCCACTAAAAACTGACAAATCCATTTTTCCCAACGATGCGACACGGTGACATCGCATTGCGCCTCTGGAAAAAAAACCACTCTAAACTAGGATTTTGGCGCGACGCAATGGTAATCGCGGTACCTTACTGTAAATTGACCATTGCAAAATGACCCATCAGCACGACGCAGTGCTTATCACTGTGACACACTGGAAAAGGACAAACACCATTTTTGGGTTCATCGCGATGCGATGTTGCTTGTATTGAGCTAATACTTTCACTAAAGTTCCATACTTCTCACCCCGAGTATCAAATTTGGATGAAATTGGTATCGTTGAAAAGCTAATTCAATTTCCTATGATTTGTGGGTTGTGTGCTGGAAAATTATGAGTTGAGAAAAATATATGCTCGATTGAAGTTGACTAAATCAATATTCTTATATAAAATTAAATCAGTAAGGATTATTTTGATTCGTCTAACAGCTGGAAGTTATTTGAGACCTTAATATACATCAAACTAACTCGTAAAACTATCAAAGAACCTTAATGTAGTACGCATGAGCTGAAACATGACTCTAGCATTGGCTTGGATATTTTGGGGTATTACACCTTCTGTCATACCACTTAAAGTAAGAAAGCTTTCAGGTAGACCCAGTAAATCTAGAAAAAAAATAGAATGAAAACAAGACTAGAAAGTTGTCAACGAGAGGTGTTGATATAACCTGCAACACATGTCATAAAAAGGGTCATAATAAGAGGATTTGTCTATTGCCTTCAAGTTAAAAAGGAACTAGAGTGGGTTCTTCTAAAGCACCAAGAACAAGTAAAGAAAGAGGAATACCAAAAGAATTCTACAAATATAACATTTGATTTGTAATTTACTAATATTTTTATTCACTTTTGTTTTCTTAAATTTTTTGCTCTTTTAGTTTATCACATTTTTTCTTATGTGTGGTAGGCTACTACAACTATAGCTACTGGTACTACTGGTAGAGGGAGAGGATCACCTGCAACAGTTGCTGCTACTATGGATGTTAACAAAGAAAAAAGGACTACAACTTTTACTGTTGGTAGTGCTACTTGTATAGGTAGAGGAGCTGACGTTGCAGTTGTTGGTAGAGCTAATAGATATAGAGAAGTTAATGATGATGTTGTTCGTTGTACTAGTACATCAAGAGGAGTTAAAAACTCCTAGAAGTCCTTAACTCCTTCTTCTTCAACCCACCCCACCACACTCAGCAAATCACCCCCCACTTCTAACATCACGCCCACCCCTACCCCCGCTCTCGCCAAATCAATCCCCAACTTCAATATCTTTTAGGATGTATAAAAATACATATTTTTTAAGAAGAACAAAGTAAAATGAAGAATACATTTTGATTTACTTTGAGTTTTCTTTTGGATTTGTGGAATGAAAAATTGATTCCTGTGAAGGAAAATGAAAGATGGAGAACTTCTAATTTTATGGAATACTTTTCATTGAAAATGCAATTTTTGTTTTCTTTGTTTCTTCTTTTCTCTCTCTCTCTCTCTCCCTCTCAAATAATAATGGGGTACTCCAAATTAACAATCGTAAAGTGTGACTATTGTTGAATCATCTAACACTAAGAATTTTATATATTAATTACTTTGATTATGAGGTTGTTTTTAGCAATTATTTAATTGATTTTATTTTAAAGTCTTATTGAAAATTATAATCACTACTCAACATGTCAAAAAATTATAATGGCAGATAAATTTATTTTATTTGATTGAGAAAGTATTGAGAGAGATGGAAAAAGGGTTGTTAGTTGAAGGGTAGGGAGCATAAGGGTGTCATTGGGTTGAAGCATAGGAGTGGGGGTGGAGGAGAGGTGAGAAAACTGAAATCTGAGTGGGTTGGGGGTTGGCGGATGGGCTTTTCATTCCTTTGTTTTAATTTTATTTTATGTTATTTATGTTATATATATATATTTAATTTTTTATGTTTCATAAAAAAATGGCGTGGAATCATACGTGTAGGTGATTGTAGTACACACACATTAATCGGATGAGAAAAGGATTTAAAATATTGTGTTTTGATGAATTTAAGGATTCCGTTGACAGAGGGGTGAATAGAAGGGTTCAAATTACAAACGGATATAAGTACAGATGCCTATTAGACTATTTTTTTCATTTATATTTTCCTTATAAGCTAGAGACGAGCAATAGTTTGTCCTAATATCAATGAAGAACCGTAAACTAAAAAAACACCATTGTTAGTCGCTAAAGGATCTCAAAGCTCAAGTTCTAAAAATATATTACTATGAATAATTTTCACGTGGATGATATCTCAGAAGAACCGAAACATCAAAGGAAGTTTGAATATGAAATTTATAGCTGTTTGGATAAGCTTTGAGCTAGTTTTGAACTGAATACCAATACTAAGACGTTGAATTTATGAAAATTATTTTAGGATTTCTTTATTATTTTGGGATACTATAAATACCTTAGGGTTATTCCTTTATTAGGTTACACAATTTAAACATACTTTTACCTACTTTTTGATACTTTAATTATTCTTGGATTGGTGACTTAGTATTCAATTGTAGATCTTGGATTGTTTCCCTTTCATTATTGTTTCCACTAGTTATGTTCAAGCAGTTAGGGTTAGGGGCACCTAAACCAACAACTATGCGATTGTTAATGGCAGACTGGATTATGAAAAAACCATTGGGTATTCTCTGTGATATTTTGGTAAAGGTGGCTTCTTTCATCTTTCATGCTGATTTTGTGATATAAGATTATGAGGTGGACTTTCAAGTCCCAATTATTTTGGGCAAACCTTTCCTATCTGCAGAAAGAACTTTGGTGGACATGGAGTTGGGACAGCTAATGTTCAAACTCAACTACTAAAAGGTGATTTTTAATGTATGTCGGTTTATGCGACAACCGGATAAGTTAAGGGTAGTATCTGTAATAGTCACCTTTGATGATGATATAGATAAACTCTGTGAGATTGATGCAGTGACTACCTATGATGTGGGAATAATGATTGTTCCCATTGAAGAGAGATTAGGTGTTGAAGCCTTAGACCAGTGATTATGAATTTCGATAGTGATAGAATAAAAAAATGTAAGGAGATGGTACGATCTTTGTATGGGAGAGGTTCATACACTTACGCTTTAAAGAAGTTTGAACTAGATTTGAAAAATAGAACCACTCCTCTTGCTCGTATATGAATTGAAAAGCCACTGGTATTAGATTTGAAGGTCCTTCCATCCCACTTGCGCTATACTTTTTTGAGGGCCAACAACATATTGCCAGTGATCATTGTTGTGGATTTGATTGAGACTAAGGTAGAAATATTATTGTCTATATTGCAAAAGTTCAAATGAGCTAAAGGATGGACCATTGTGGATATTATGGGTATTTCACCAGGAATTTATACTCATAAAATCTAACTTAAACCAGACTGCATCCCGAGTTTTAAGCACTAGCGAATAGCTAAATCCTCCTATGCAAGAGGTAGTGAAGAAGGAGATCATTAAAGGGTTGGATGTTGGGGTATTTTACCCCATTGCTGATAGTAAATGGGTCAGTCCTGTTCAATGCATCCCAAAGAAAGGTGGCATTATAGTAGTACCAAATAAGAAGAATGAGCTTATGCCGATGACACCAATCACAGGTTAGAGAGTGTGTATAGACTACAGGATGTTGAACACATGGACCCAAAAAGACCACTTCCCAATGCCCTATGTGGATTAGATACTGGATAGACTTATGGAAAGGGGCTGGTATTGTTTTTTGGATGGCTATTCAAGGTACAACCAGATCATGATTTCTCCTAAAGATCAAGAGAAGACAACTATTACCTTTCCATATTGGACTTCTGTGTTCAAGAGAATATCATTTGGATTGTGAAATGCTCCATCCATATTTCAAAGATGCATGATGTTCATTTTCTCTGACATGGTAGGAGACACCATTTAAGTATTCATGGATGATTTTTCTATAGTTGGTGATTCTTTTGATGACTGCTTGGTACACTTGGCCAATGCTCTGAGGCAATGTGAATAATGCAACTTGGTACTTAACTGAAAGAAGTGTCACTTTATGGTGAAAAAAGGAATTGTCCTTGGACAAAGATTTCAAAAAGAGGCATAGAGATTGATAAGGCAAAAATTAAAGTGATTGAGAAGCTGCCACCTCCAATTTCATTTAAGAGTATTCGAATCTTTTTAGGACATGTAGGTGTTACAGAATATTCATCAAAGATTTCTCAAAGATTACAAATTCTTTATGCAAGCTTCTTGAGAAAGAGGTGAAGTTTGATTTTGATGAAGCATGTCTGAAAGCTTTTGAGTGCTTAAAGGATAAGTTGGTGTCTGCTCGTATCATTGTGTCTCCTAATTGGTCCTTGTCATTCGAGACCATCTGTGATTCAAGTGGTGTGGATTTAGATGTTGTTTTTGGCCAAAGAATAGAAAAGATTCTGCACCCTATCTACTATGCTAACAAGGCATTGAACCCTGCTTAGAAGAATTATACTATTACTGAATAAGAGCTACTAGTAGTGTTTTTTGCCTTTGAGAAATTTCAAACATATCTTATTGGCACTAAGGTTGTTGTTCATATAGATCATGTAGCTTTAAGATATTTGATGGTGAAGAAAGATGTAAAGCCTAGATTGATCTGCTGGGTTCTCTTGCTACAAGAGTTTGATTTTGAGGTGAAAGACCAAAAGGGTACAGAGAATAAAGTTGTTGATCATTTGTCTAGACTTGAGGATGAGGCAATGCAGAGAGTAGGGAATGGGTTTGAAAGATTATACTTTTCCAAATGAACATATTTTGGCAGCATCGTAAGTCCTAATTCCCTAGTTTGCTGACTTTGCAAATTACCTAGCTAGTGATATTATTGCAGAAGATCTGTCCATCTAGCAGAGAAAAAGATTTATGCAATAGGTCAGGAAGTTTTTCTAGGATAAACCTTACTTATTCTTGAAATGTGGGTACTACTGGCGTATGATATACAAGGAAACTCATGACTTTTCTTCAGCCTATGATCAATGCCAGCATCAAGGTAGTATTTTTAGACAATAAAACTCCCCATGACACCTATTCTAGAGTTAGAATTGTTTGATATATAGGGGATCAACTTCATGGGTCCATTTGTTAGCTCTTTTGGTATGAAGTATATTTTTGTGGCAGTGGATTATGTATCTAAATGGGTGGAAGCGATTATGCTCCCCTAACAATGAAGGAAGAAGTGCCACCACCTTCTTGAAGAAATATATCTTATTTTTATTCAGCACGCCACGTGCAATCATCGGTGATAGTGGGTTACACTTCTGCAATTGCCTGTTCAAAAATTTACTTGAGAAGTACGGTGTAAAGCATAAGGCGGCAACTCCTTATCATCCCCAAACTAACAGGCAAGTTGTAGTGTCCAACAGAGAGATAAAGTCTATTTTGACAAAGACCGTTATTGCTAATAGGATTGATTGGCGTGATGAAGCAAAGGCGAGAACGGGTAAGGTGAATGAGTTGGATGAGTTCTGACTTCGTGCTTATGAGAGTTCTGCATTGTACAAGGAGAACATAAAGATGTATCATGATCAAAAAATTGAGAAAAGAGTATTTGAATTAGGTGATCAGGTATTATTGTATAATTTGAGACTTTGCCTATTTCTAGGCAAATTGAAGTCTAGATGGTATGGCCCTTTCACTGTGGTGAGAATGTTCCTATATGGTGTTTTAGAATTGGAGCGTGATGGTGAGGCCCTATTCAAAGTAAATGGGAAAAATGGTAAAGTACTATATGGGTAACACTAAAGAAATTAAGGTAATAGAGGATTTGAGCCTTGGTGAATCTGAGTAACCAAAGTAACAGAATCGTTCCATGACATTAAATCAGGTGCTGCATGGGAGGCAACCATAGAAATGGTTGGTGAAGTCTGAGTATCCAACCTAGCCATGTCATGTCGCGATGTTAAATCAAGCGCTTCATGAAAGGCAACCCATGTTTTAATACTTACTAAAATAAAGGGTAATATGCGTGTTCAGTGTGCAGGAGTGGAATTTACATGAGTCACCTAGAAAAGTTGCTATATTAGGACATATGGGCTCCTTATGAGTCATAACTAGACACCATGACTCATAAGCAAGATTCGTATAGACCTAAAACTCATAATACTCGGTTATTTGGTCTCTGGAGTCATTACGACTCTTAAAAGGAGACGTAGCTACTAGTTACGATTTGTCACCTTGAGTTGTAATGACAAGGGGACCCACGTAAGATTCCAGTCATTTATGGAGGGATTTCAAAACTGGTAAGCAATTTTTATGAGTTATAATGAGGAATCATAACCAAGCCTACCAGTTCAGGCATCACGGGTCAACCCAACCCCAAATTGCAATTAAAATAAAAAAGGCACCCGATTCTCAAGTTCTCATACCCCTCCATTTTGTCAATTAGAAAATCTTATAAACACTTTGCATTCACTCCGAAAACTCAAAATCAACCAAGTTCAATCCTTCCAAAGTATGAAATTCATAAAGATTAGGGCTTAAAATTGTTTGAAGTTAAGAAATCCAAGTTTCACGCATACAAGTGAGTGTTTTATGCTATATATATTAAACTTGATCCTTAAGTATGTATGAGTACTTGGGTTTCTTAATGTAAAATCTACGTATAAATGTGCTTAAGCCCTTTTCGTAACAAAGTTGGTAAGAAGTTGATAATGGGAATGGATAGTTGGTCTTGTGCATTTAAACTTAGTTAGGAGTGAATGTGTAGAGTGCTATAATGAATATAAAAAAACATTAATATTGTATTTGGATTGATTATTGGAACCAACTACATCTAAACCTCTATGTTGTAGTGGATACGAAACTCGTAACGACTCATAAACATATTTAATAAGTCATTACGAGATTCGTAACCACTGACAACATGAGGATTAGAAGAGTATGGGTTCTGGTATCATTACGACTCACTTAACTTAGTCGTAATCAATCCTTACAACTCATAATAAGGAGTCGTAATGACTGGAAATATTTATGTAGTATATGAAATATTTTTGGTCAGGTTATGAGTGTTGGTAATGAGTCATACTCTAACATTATGACTCATTAAGAGGATTCATAATCTGACCAGCAACTACTCATCAAGCCTCTTTCTACCTTACGACTCATCCAAATGAGTCATACCCAATCATTACGACTCATACCCCTGAGTTATAATGAGTCCAGTACACCTATACTAACACTAAACTTTATTATTGTTCTTTCTTCTTCTTAGAATTTACTAATTAATCTTATGAAAATAGCTACTCGTGGCTTCAAAGGGTGATTCATCATCAAAACAAACTCCAAAGAAGAGCAACAAGAAGAAACTTGCCCCAAAGTCTGATTACAAATTGGTTGATGAGAAAACCGACGAGTCTAATGGTGACCTCGAAGAATACCCACTAAAGGGGTAGGTGAAGCCTCAGAAATAAATGCATCAGGTAAGGATAGCAATTGTAGAGGAAGATATCCCTCCAAAAAGGACACGAAAAAATAATCCCCGCACCTCACTACCATATTCACTGTACCAATATGAAGAGTGAAGTAATAATGACAACAAGAGGGTTTAATCTAGCTCTAAAGAAGAGGGTGAGGGTGAGGGTGAGGGTGAGGGTGAGGGTAAGGAAGAAGGTGGCAATAATGAGGAGATTGACTCTTGTTTTGGAGAAGACATTGATGAGAGTGAGAGTGAGGAGCATGTGACTTCAATTGGCATTTAGCCACCACCACCACAACCTCAAATTCCCTCATTAAAGTTGCTCCGGTTCCTATCGTTGAATGGTAGGGGTACCCCAAAATACAAAATACCTATAATGAGGGGATAGAAGAAAATCCGACCATGGGAAAAATTGGAAGGGGGATATATCTGGAGAGGAGATTAATTGCTGCAGGAATGTCCAAAATACTTGAGTTTGAGACTCGATTCCAACAATATTGGTTTTAGTAGATGACCATAGTTGTGGGGAATTTCAATCCTGCACTAGTATAGGAGTTTTATGCAACCTATAAGAGAGAGATATAGAGGTAATACCCCTAGGAAACTTATGGAAAGGTGGTGATTCAATCACTTTCTTGACTATTCATAAAGTTTGAGTAAATATCTCCCCATGGACTATTTTAATATTCTTGCATAGACCTGAGCTCCAACCAAAAGTGAATATGGCTGAAATTGAGTACCGCATAAAGAAAATTCTCAAAATAATAAGGAAATAATTGGGTATGATAGATAAGATGGTGCATTTTCAATGGATAGCAAGTTTGATTACAATAAATAAAGAGGAAACGAGTTGGGTAGTTGGTGGTCCAAGAGTGAATTCGCAGCAGATTTCCAAGAACATGTTGAACTTTGAGGCAAAGGCGTTGTGGGCTATAGCCTGACAAAGATTATGTCCCACAACTAGGGACAGTATTCTCAGTCCAGTCTACACAGCATTGATAGCTGGATTCATGGAGGGGTATGAGTTTGATGTTGCAAAATTTATTGCCAGAGAGATATGCGATAGAGCTGTGGGTACTGATTTGATTCTGGCATTCCCATGCTTATTGACTCAGATATACTTGGAAGTAGGGGTGCCAGTACTTTCAGATATGGATCATTTTATTGAACCAAAGAACACCACAGACTTGACGCTAATTTGGGATGCAATAAATCCCATGACTAGGCAGGCACAACAAGGAGCAGGAATCTTAACTGCGATACTTTAGAATAAGGATAAAAATAATGAGGCATCTAGATTTACTATGGTAGATAATAATCTAGTTTAGAGTGGATCATTTGAGACTCAGCCATCTGAAGCAGCTGGTATATCTAGTGCTCCTACCTCCCACAGACTGTAGCACCACGCCCATCTTTATTCAGAGCAGCTTTAATAGGGTATGTAGTCATTTCACAGGCAATGTGGAATGAAGCACTAAAAAGACTAGGCACCGTGGAGAAAAAGGTGCAACTGGTGGAATTAGGAGTAATGCCATAGGTCAAGAAAAAATTGAAGAATAGAGTAGAATTATAAAATGTGGATGGATGAATTTGAGTTAAGAATCACCCAATAGCTTAAAGGTGTTCAGCTCACTGACCTTGCAAGGGTAAAGGCTGAGCTAGTAGAGCTACAAAAGTTGGTCGATAAGTTGGATGAGCGGCTACCCCATGCCTATCATTTCAAAAATTCAGCCATAGGAATAAATAGAAAATATCTGGGATATTGTAATTGAAGGTGAAGGATGAAATAAGAAGAAAAATAAGAAAAGAAATAGATTAAGTACTGAGGAAGAAAATGTAGAAGAGACAAAAAAAGCAAGTGTGTAGAGTAAGAAGAATCGAAAAACGAGGGTCCAAGAGATGGCGGAGGAGCCAGTAGCTCAAGATCCGCTGATGATGCTGAGAGGGGTATTGATTCAGCTCTACAGTTTGATCCACCATTAAGCGCACCATCCATAACCGGCACCACTACTGCAAAGATAGTCCCGACAACTGATGGGACTACTGTTGAGGAAAGTGGGGCTCGATCTGTGGGTCCCTATAATGATCTAGTCTGAGTTAGATCCTAGGGTGTCCATGTGTGTCCTTGATCCCTGTGATACATTTCTAGATGCATTGGGTACAGTGCATAGGTTTATTTGGGTGGGGGTGTACTATAGTGTAATATCCCATATTCTTCCTAGTTTAAATTTGTTCCTAAAATGTTAAGGGTGAGCTTCAAAAATGAATATCTTTTATATCATATAGAATTTTCCATATTTAGACCTTTCAGTATGTGCAAAATTGAATAAGCATTCCATCGATACAAAATTCGTCTAATTTTGATACCTGGTTGAGAAATAGAGAATTCAGTAAAGCAGTGTCCCACTGAGCAATCACCACATCGCGGTGGATGCCCAAATGGAAATCGTTAAATTGCAGTGGCCCTCCGTAATAGCCCCGCATCATGGAGAGTCCCAATTTCCCATTTTTTAAAATCCAGTAGCCCAACACAATAGTGGCGCATTGCATCAATGGCCAAAATGGCATTCCAAATGGGCACCACGATAGTGGCGCATCACGGAGAATACCCAGTTCCTAATTTTCCTATTTTCAATGAGCCACCGCGATAGTGGCGCATCACAGTGGCCTGCCAGTTCAGAAAATATTGCTTTTCTTGTTCCGATTAAATATTAAAAGGGGTATTTTTGCCAATTCCGAAGGCCCTAAATTCGTCCAAAATATGAGATCAAACATGTTCAAGGCACTTTATGCCCAAATTCATCCATTCTCCCTCAAAGCAAAACCCTAGATCTCCAAAGCTTTTTCTTCAAGAAATCAAAATCTTCCATAGTTTCTCCAAGAAAGCTTAAAATTGAGGTTTCCCAAGATAAGATAATCAAGAACTCATCTCCAAGAACTCAAATAGGAATCCAAAATTCAAGGCTTCTTCATCTAATCATCTATCAAGGTATGTGGGGTTCATTAACAAGGATCTCTATTTATCCTTGTACCCAAAACCAAGTTTTAATTATAATTTCATATGATTTTGAATGTTTATACATGAATTTTAAATTAGGTTTCATACCCATTATTTCGATTTGTAAGATTATGAGTTTTTGAGAGATTTTTAAAGATGAATTGCATGTCTATTTTTTATTTTTTCATGTCTATTGCAAAAAATTATAGATTTTGAGATGAATTATAATTGTCTTTTTTATCAAGCATGGTTATTATGATGTTTTGACATGAGTTTAAGCATGGGTTTTAAGCAATAAGATTTAGTATCAATATTTTAAGAAGATTATGATTTTAAGCCTCTTTGATGATCGTTTACCAAGATTCAAGAAAAAGTTGATCTTTTTATCCTAAGCTAAGATCAGGAATCCACATTGTTCATATAGTTTAAAATTTAAAGAAAGAGAAACGTAATTAGTTTTTTTCATTATAAAACCTTTGTGCTATTTTAAGGTGGATTTCCTAAAGTTCTGAGCGATAAGTATGGGAGTAGTATTTAGCACCGAGTTGGGTATGATTTCAAGGTATCATGCCACAGAACTACTAGCCACAATTGGTTTTAAGCGCCCATAGTAAGCTAAGTCAGTGATCACTTAAGGTTCTATTCCGATAGCAAGGGTAGAACAGCTTTCACCAACGTGGGTAAGACATTGGAATCCATGATAGCTCACATGGTTTATGTTAGTTAAGAGAACCTCCCTACTAGTTAAAGTAAAAGATTTACAGAAAAGCTCTTAAGAAAACTAAGTGCAAAGGCTAACAACTTTATTCAGATTAGGCTTTACAGAAAGATATCAGCTACTGATTTTAGCTTTCAGATTTAAGAGTGACTCTTTTCTACACGTAGACAATATGATTTAGAGAGAATGCAAGTACAACTTTTAGAACTAAATATTGTGACTCACTAGAATAATAATGTTTGATTTGCTATTCATGATTTCAGATTTCAGTATTTCAGATACTCCATCTTATGAGAGTCATTTACATTTAGCATGTATTGTTTCATAAATTATAATGATGAGATAATATTTTACTTATGTATATCACCCTCATATACTCAGTACATCCTTAAAGTACCGATCCACATATATAATCAGGTGCTCAGTATCAATAGCTGTGTAGTTCTAGCATCTACATCTACATCCTACAGTTGGTGAGTCCTCATAGTTCAGTGACTTATTCATTCAGATTTTGCAGCTTATCAGTTTATATAATTTAGTATTCTTTTCAGAAAGTTCGAGTTAGCTGAGGGTTTGTCCCAGTGACTCTCTAGTTATTAGTAGTAGAGGCTTGTCAGACTTCTAGATTTGATTCAGACTTAGAGTATTTGATTTTCATACATTACATTAGGATTATTCTTAGTTATTTTAGACTTTTCCGTATTCAGTATGACTTTTATGTCTATATCACCTTATTTATGAGATTCAAACATAGTAGAAGGTAGATAGGGTTTGCTTAAATATACTCATAGTCTTGAGCACCGTATGATATCTCGGGATTAGGTTTTGGGGCATTACAAACTTGGTATCAGAGCCTAAGGTTTTAACAATCCTAGGGAGTTAGACAAGCCGTATTACGTAAAGTCTGGATCATAGATGTGAAGCATGCCACATTTATTAGCAAGAAGCTATGAGATATCTTTAGGAAATCATCTCTTTTTTTCATGATCTATCATGCTTATAGTATCTCTATCTACTTTTAACTCATTCTTTTACATGATAGTTGAACCTCTTCATTGAGCTAATCTTGAAGAAATGTAACCAGCCACCCCAGCCCAAAACTCCTTTGAACAAGAATGTATCCCATGCTGAGTTTAGGGCTGGCTTTCAGACGTCGCCCAAGATGTGACTGCTAATGTTCAGGGAAATTATCAAGATGTAGTTCAACTTCAGTATAATGGTGATTTAGCAACAGCTAGAATTAGAGACTTTATGAGAATGAACCCGCCAGAGTTCTTTGGATTGAAAGCATGTAAGGATCCATAATTTAATCAAGATAAGGTAAAGAAGATCACCCAGATTATACATGTTTCTGAAGAGAAGAGTGTAGAGTTAGCATCCTATAATTGAAGGATGTAGCGTATGATTGGGAAGTTATGTGAAAGAACGGTAGAGGTGAGAATAAAGCTCCTATAAGTTGGCAAGTATTTCAGGATGCTTTTCTAGATAGGATCTTCCCACGTGAGATGAGGGAAGCTAAGATAAAGGAGTTTGTGAATTTGAGGAAGGGTTCGATGATAGTAAAGGAGTACTAACTTAAGTTTAATTAGTTGTCTAAGTATGCCCCTGATACGATGGTTGATCCTAGGAAAAGTGTGAGTAAGTTTGTTACTGGAGTATCAAGCTTGGTAGTTAAGAAGTCTAGAACTTTCATGCTTATTAGAGACATGGATCTTGCTAGATTGGTGATTCATGCCCAGCAGATTAAAGTAAAAAAGTTGAAGGAAAGAGAAAGGGGAAGTAAGAAGGCTAGAATAGGATAGTTTGAGTATGGCCAAGCTAGGTGTCAAGGCAAAAATCATTCATAATTTTAGAATCATTCATCTATGCCAGAACCATCTTTAGCTAGTGCTCCCACTCCCAGAGGTGAAAGGAGCAGTGAGGTAAGTCTTCTATGTCTAAATCCCAAAATAATAAGAGTGGTAGGCCCATTTATCCTCCATATGCTAAGTGTGGTAGGACTCATCCTAGTGAGTGCTTGGCTGGGAAGAAGGGTTGTTTTGGTTGTGGTAAGTTGGGTCATGGAATTAGAGAGTTCCTGCATACTAAGCAGAAAAACAGATATGTTCGTTCTCAGATTCAGGCTACTAGTGCCCCAGCTCCTTTAGGTCACCCAATTTCTCTTTAGGGATCATCATCCAGTACGGATGGTGGTTAGCACCAAAATTGGTTTTATGCATTACCATTCCATCAAGAGCAGGAGGATTCACCAAATATTATCAATGGTATGCTTTGTGTCTTTCATCTTGATGTTTATATATTGTTAGACCCCAGGTCAAGTTTCTTTTATGTGAACCCATTAGTTGCAGTAAATTTTGAGATAAGTTCTGAAAATATCCTTGAGCCCTTCTTGGTTTCTACCCCAATGGGAGAGTCAATTGTTGCTAAATAGATCTATAGAAAGTGTCCTATAACTATCCTTCATAAAATCATGTTAGCAGACCTAATAAAGCTACATATAGTTGACTTTGATCTTATTCTTGGTATGGATTAGCTCCATTCTTGTTATGCATCCATAGATTATTGCACCCGAGTGGTGAAGTTTCAGTTTCTAGATGAGCCAGCCTTTGAGTTGAAAGGCAATTCAGTGTCTCCCAAAAGCCATTTCATATCTTATCTTAAAGCCCGAAAGTTGATCTCCAAAGGGTATGTCTATCATCTAGTTCAAGTCAAAGATACTAAGTCTGAGACTCCAACAATTCAGTCAGTTAGTGTAGTCAATAAGTTTCCTGATGTTTTTTCCTAAGATTTTCTAGGGGTACCTCCCGATAGGGAAATAGAATTCGATATTGACCTTCTTCCAGATACTCCGCTATTTCTTTGCCTCCATATCATATAGCTCTCGAAGAACTTAAGGAGTTGAAGGAGAAACTCAAATATCTTTTAGATAAAGGTTTCATAAGGCCTAGTGTTTCCTCATGGGGCACTCCCGTCCAATTCGTGCAAAAGAAAAATGGTTCTTTGCGTATGTGCATTGACTATTGTCAGTTGAATAAAGTTACAATCAAAAAAAATATCCTCTTCCTAGAATTGATGACTTATTTGACCAAATCCAAGGTGCAAGTCATTTCTCAAAGATAGACCTTAGATCCGGCTATCATCAGCTTAAAGTAAGAGAATGTTATATTCCAAAGACAACTTTCAGAACTCATTACGGTCATTTTCAGTTTCTAGTCATGTCCTTCGGGCTAACCAATGACCCAGCAGTCTTCATGGACTTGATGAATAGAGTGTTCAAACAATATTTGGACATGTTTGTCATAGTCTTTATCGATAATATCCTTGTCTACTCTCGTAGTGAGGAAGGTCATGCAGACCATCTTAGAATTATGTTACAAACTCTTGGAGATCACCAATTGTTCACCAAATTCAGCAAATGTGAATTTTGGTGAAGATATATAGCTTTCCTTGGCTATGTCATTTCCAGTGAGGGTATTAGAGTTTATCCCCAAAACACAGAAGTCATAAGAAATTGGCATAAATCTATTTCACCATCAAACATTAGGAGTTTATTGGGTCTAGCTAGTTATTACAGACGCCTTGTTGAGGGTTTCTTGTCTATTACATCTTCTATGTCTATATTGACTCAAAAGAAAGTTAAGTTTAAGTGGTCAGATTCCTGCGAGAAGAGTTTTCAGGAGTTAAAGACTCGACTCACTTTAACCCTAGTTTTAGCGTTACCTGATGGTACAGATAGTTTTGTCGTTCATTGTGATGCTTTTAGAGTTAATTTGGGTTGTGTTTTGAGCCAGAGAGGTAAGGTCATAGCCTATGCCTCTAGACAGCTTAAGTCTCATGAGAAAAATTACCCAACCCATGATCTTGAGTTAGCTGCTGTTGTGTTTGCTTTGAAAATTTGGAGGAATTATTTGTATAGGGTGCATGTTGATGTGTTCACGAATCACAAAAGCTTGCAGTATGCGTTTACTTAGAGGGAGTTCAATCTACGTTAGAGAAGGTGGTTAAAATTGTTGAAAGATTATAATATGAGTGTGTTGTATCATCCGAGTAAGGTCAATATAGTGGCAGACGCCCCTAGTAAATTGTCTATGGGCAGTGTTTCCCATGTAGAGAATGATAAGAAAGAGTTAGTTCAGGAAGTGCATCGATTAGCTAGATTGGGTGTTAGGTTGGTTAATTCAGCTGAAGGGAATGTTGGGTTTATAGTAGTTCTGAATCTTCTCTAGTTTTAGAAGTGAAAGAGAAGCAAGATGAGGATTCTAGTTTGATCAAACTAAAAGAGTTAGTTAAAGACCAGAATATAGAGGTTTTCTCTCAAGGGGGAGATGGTGTGTTGAGATACCAGAGTAGATTGTGTGTACTATGTGTTGATGATTTAACGCAACGGATTATGGAAGAAGCACATGGTGTGAATTATTCCATTCACCAAGGAGCCACCAAGATGTACAACAACTTGCGGGAAATCTATTGGTGGAGTGGTATAAAGAGAGATATAGCAGAGTTTGTAGCCAAGTGTGAAACTTATCAACAGGTTAAGGTAGAGCACCTAAGACTTGGTGGTGCATTTCAAGAGTTTGGTATCCCCACTTGGAAGTGGGAAGAGGTGAATATGGATTTTATGATCGGTTTACCCCATTCGCATTGTCAGCATGATTTCATTTGGGTTGTTATAGACAGAATGACTAAGTCAGTGCATTTCTTGCCAGTTCATACATCCTATATAGCTGAAGATTATGCTAAGTTGTATATCTAAGAGATGGTTAGATTGCATGGAGTTCCTTTGTCTATCATCTCAGATAGGGGTACTCAGTTTACCTCTCAGTTTTGGAGAGGCTTTTAGAAGGGTCTTGGTACCCAAGTTCATCTCAGTTAAGCTTTTCATCCACAGACAGATGGTCAGGCAGAGAGGACCATTCAGACTTTAGAGGATATGTTGAGGGCATATGTTTTTGATTTTAAAGGTAGTTGGGATGAGCATTTGTCATTAATTGAGTTTGCTTATAATAACAGTTATCATGCTAGTATTTAGATGGCTCCATTTGAGGCTCTTTATGGGCGAATATGTAGATCACCAGTTGGCTGGTTCAAAGTGGGTGAGGCCGCTTTAATTGGGACAGATATGGTGTTTGAGGCCATAGAGAAGGTTCAGTTGATTTGAGAGAGAATAAAAGCAGCCCAGAGTCGTCAGAAATCTTATGTAGATGTAAGAAGAAGAGACCTTGAGTTTGAGGTTGATGATCTTTTGTATTTAAAAGTTTCACCCATGAAAGGGGTGAAGAGATTTGGCAAGAAGAGGAAACTTAGTCCCCATTATGTTGGTCCCTTTTGTATTTTGAGTCATGTTGCGAAGGTAGCGTATGATCTTGAGCTACCCGCGATTTATCCTTAGTTCATCTAGTATTCTATATGTCCTTATTGAAGAAGTGCATGGACGATTCAGCTGTTATAATTCCTCTAGAAAGTACAGATATTCAGAATAGCCTTTCTTACGAAGAAGTCCCAGTAGAGATTCTTAATTATCAGATCCGTAGACTAAGGAACAAAGAAGTTCCCTTGGTCAAAGTTCTGTGGTGAAATCAGTCCGTTGAAGGTGCTACTTGGGAAGTAGAAGCAGACATGCGTACGAAGTATCCTCATCTCTTCTTCATGAACTGAAATTCAACCGAAGGTAATAGTTTTCTTTCATTCAGTTCTTTTCCAGTTTCAGATTCTGACATATAGCTATTTTCATGAGAATTCATGCACTCACAGATCAATTCAGTAGCTCATTATATTTGAGATTCAGTCATACAATTTATTTCAGTTGTGCATGACAGCTTATAGCCTCAGGTTCCTCGGTATTTTCAACTTAACTAGCCACATTCGAGGACGAATGTTCCCAAGAGGGAGATATTGTAATACCCTGTATTCTTCCTAGCTTAAATTCGTTCCTAAATGTTAAGGGTGAGCTTCAAAAATGAATATCATTTATTTTATATAGAATTTTCTAGATTTAGACCTTCCATTGTATGAGAAATTGAATAAGCTTTCTATCGATACCAAATTCGCCTAATTTTGATACCTAGTTGAGAAGTTATGGCGAATTTAGTAAAGTAGTGTCCCACCTAGGCACTTACCACGTCGTGGTGGATGCTAAAATGGCAATCGTCAAATTCCAGTGGCCCTCCGTGATAGCCCCGCATTGTGGAGAGGTCCAATTTCCCATTTGTTAAAATCCAGTAGCCCAATGCGATAATGGTGCATCGCGCCAATGGCCAAAATGGCATTCCAAAAGGGTACCGCGATGGTGGCACATCACGAAGAATGATCAATTCCCAATTGTCCTATTTCCAGTGAGCCACTGCGATAGTGGCGCATCACGGTGGCCTACCAGTTCAGAAAATATTGTTTTTTCATTCCATTTAAATATTAAAAAGGGTATTTTGGTCAATTCTCAAGGCCCCAAATCCATCCAAAACATACGATTAAACATATTCAAGGCACTTTATGCTCAAATTCATCCATTCTCTCTCAAAGTAAAACCCTAGAGCTCCAAAGCTTCTTCTCCAAGAAATCAAAATCCTCCATAGTTTCTCCAAGAAAGCTTAAAATTAAGGATTACCAAGATAAGATAATCAAGAACTCATCTCCAAGAACTCAAATAGGAGTCCAAAATCCAAGGTTTCTTCATCTAATCATCTATCAAGGTATGTGGGGTTTATGAACAAGTATCTTCTTTCATCCTTGTGCCCAAAACCAAGTTTTAATTACAATTTCATATGATTTTGAATGTTTATACATGAATTTTAAATTAGGGTTCATACCTATTATTTCTATTTGCAAGATTATGAGTTTTTGAGAGATTTTAAGAGATGAATTGCATGTCTATTTTTTATCTTTTCATGTCTATTGCAGAAATTTACAGATTTTGAGATGAATTCTCACTGTCTTCATTATCAAGCATGGTTATTATGATGTTTTGACATGAGATTAAAGATGGGTTTTAATCTCTAAGATTTAGTATCAATATTTCAAGAAGATTATGATTGTAACCCTCCCAAGATTCAGGAACTTATTCATTCAGATTTTGCAGCTTATCAGTTTATATGATTTAGTATTCTTTTCAGATAGTTGGAGTTAGCTGGGAGTTTGTCCAAGTGACTCTCTAGTTATTAGTAGTAGAGGCTTGTCAGACTACTAGATTTAATTCAGACTTATAGTATTTGATTTTCATACATTACATTGGATTATTCTCAGTTATTTCAGACAGTTTTCGCATTCAGTATGACTTTCATGTCTATATCACCTTATTTATGAGATTCAGACATAGTAGAAGGCAGACAGGGTTAGCTTAAGGATACTTGTATCCTTGAGCACCGTATGATGTCTTAGGACCAGTTTTTGGGGCGTTATATACAGTCGCCAAGGGTTATGGTTTCCCTATTTCAAAACTCATAGGCCACAATTTGAAAAATTTATAAATTGACATATTTTCATGTTTATGTTGTTTAATTTGTGTTTTGAGTTTTTGTGTCTTGTGATGCTCACGTAGGAAGAAATGTATATTTAAAGCAGTAGACATATTTTGAATGATTGTGCTAAATTTGTGGAAGCCATTTATTAAGAAATTGGCATCCCTCCTAAATTTTTTCTAATTGTGCGATATGTGTATGCGTTAGGGACAACTGTGAATCTGATAATGGCATTAGAATTAGGGACGGAACAACTGTGGCAAATAATTGCATAACTGGATAAGTAGTAAGTAGCAATGTGACCCTTTATGATGTGTGTGTGTTATGTTAGCTAGCTCCTGGAGTGTATGAAGTCCAGAACTTACTTGGTTGCTCTTGCCTAGGTTCTAGGATTGTCGGTTAGGAGATGATCATAGGATATTTTTGTTATTAGTCCACTTTAGCTTAAACTGCTCAACCAAATAATATATGTGTCCCTTGATCCTGATGTTTAAGCCTTAATAAACCTTTATTTTTTTTGTTCACACGGATTCACCTTCTTGTTTAGACTGCTATAAACTATTTTAGCCCTGGTCCTCCTTGGACACTGGGTACCTCAACTCAGAAAAATCGCATAAGTTGAGGGTGGATATTATAGGGGTGCATAGTATAGAAAAGTACAAAGAGAGGGTGTGAATAAAAAAAAGGCTGGGTGTGGTAGGAAAATAGAAAAATTAGAAAAAAAAAAAATCAAGAAAAAGAAAATTGTGATAAATGAGCAAAAGAAAAGAATAAGAAACCACACCTAATCTGAACAAATAGAAAAAGAATAAAAAGGGAAAAATAAGGGCGGAGTGAAAGAAAAGTTGGGAAATAAGTAGACCCCAAAGTAATCGTAGTGTCAAGGATGCTTAGTCACTGAAAAAAATTCCAAAGATACCATACCATCCCCAAACCTACGTTACAAGCTTAACAAAGTCCTATAGTGATCCTAACCCGACGATTTGAAAACTCAGGTAAAGAACATATGGGCAAGCATATGGCATTCTATGTACACTGACTGAAACTTCTTTGTGAGTGCGACCATCTCATGACTGTCCCTGAATAAATATGTTGATCTATCTGAGTGAATGAGACCTCTTTGATTGTGAGGGTACAGGGGTTGCGTTGTTAGATAACTAGACTGTTCTGGTAGTGTAATTTGTATTTATGCCTAGTTGTCCGTTGCTAATGTAATGACATTATTGTATCCTTTTCTGTCACATCGGTGCACCAAAATTAGTATATACAGTTGGGTTCTTGAAAAGGAAAAAATAGAAGGAGAGTAATGTGTTGTGAATTAAATTTGAAAATTTATTGTCGAAGGTATCTGAGGATCTTCCTGTTTAAGCATCATGTTTTTGTGTTTTTATTTTTGTCTTGCCTGAAGATATGCAAACATTCTAAGTTGAGGTTGTTGATGTGCTATGGAAGCATAGAATATTTAATGACTAAATAAGGAATTTATGCTGGGACTTAGGCCATTTTTATTTGATATGATGTGGTTCTGTGTTTTGTTGCAAGTGAAATAGGTTACATTGGTGTTGAACTGAAAATATTGAAGAAAAGACTAAGAATGCTTATGAAATGGTCAAGCTATGAATCGTCAAGACACTATACGACTCGTAGCCATACTCGTCAGGATACCAGAAACAAGAGTGAAGCTGAGAAACCAAGTAAAGAGTGACTACGACTAGTGGCTATGACTCGTAAGAAGTAGCTATGAGTCATTGAGAACAATTGTAAAGTGAGCAGAAGCTAACGCTAAAGTCCACAGGTGAATTCATAGAAGTCTACAAGTCGTAAGGTCAGACTATGACTCATAGTAAGTAATCGTAAAGAGAACAGTGTTCAAAACCCTGAAGTTTAAGGCTCAAGTGATAATTAGTGAAGACCACGAGTTGTAAGGACTGACTACGACTCATGGTGATAAACCGTAATGACAACAGAAGTTTGAAGCCCTGAAGATAAAAGTTCACTGAAATGCTTACGACAAGCTGTAGACGACTTGTAAGAAGACCTTACGAGTCGCAATAATGGTTGACCTATTTTTTCTATTCCATTTTTATTAGGATTTATTTATTATTTTGGGATACTATAAATACCTTAGGGTTATTCCCTTATTAGGTTACGCACTTTAAGCATACTTTTACCTACTTATTGATACTTTGATTATTCTTGGATTAGTGACTTGGTATTCAATTGGGAATCTTGGATTGTTTCCCTTTCATCGTTGTGCAATTAATTAAATGTCTTTGTCATTGATGATTATGGGTTATTGCATAAGCATGAGCAGCTAAATCCTCAACTAGGGTTGTGGGCACCCTGGTAGATTAGTTACGTAGAGGAAGATGAGATTTATCTATTCTACTGAAATTGTGTGTATTGCAATCTTCTTTGTATTAATTGGACCTAAGCTATTGCAGAAACTTGGGAATTGCCTATATTCGAGAATGTCCTCATAAGGGAGTTTGAGATTGGGAAAAGGAGGTTACAACGGTAATTTGAGGCTATCAACCCTCTTCTAATCAACTCGAGACTCAAAAATTGAGAGTTGTACTGAGGTTATTGACAAGGGACACTAAGGCTACACCCTGATACTTACAAGGTAAAGGGTGAAATCTATCTATGCGTTCACAAGATGGTTGATAGTACAGAGCTTGTCAACTTTGAATGCATACAAATAGGATAGGTGGATTGAACAAGATAATCTTATGTAGTTCTGAAGCCAGGGGGAACTCAGTCCTAGTGTTCGTCTTCTATTGATTACAAACTCCAGCATTCAAGTTCGGCTACTTGTTACTATTGACTTCAAATCCGCCCATTTACTTTTCTGCATTGCTCGTGGATTTTGTCAAGTTTGAGATACTGTTCAACATAATTCCCTGTGGGTTCGACCCCAACCTGAGTTGGGTTACTATATTTTGCATCGACTGTAACATACTTCTTAGGAGGTTAGTTTTGGGCGACATCAGAAGTCAATATATAATATATATATACGCAAAAATTATTTAGTTTTGGGTGACATCAGGAGTCAATATATAATATATATACGCAAAAATTATACTTTTACCTTGCTGCAGAATGTAATTTTCCGACGAAGGGTGTCGATCGAACTTACACACATATGGCTCCGCCACTGAGTATTTATATCGATTTTACTTTTTTTCATACACAGAAATTATGAGAAAATTTCTAAGTCATGAGAGAGATATACATATTGATACTAATTTTATACAATTTTCATATTCAAAAATGTAAGAGAAATTCTAAGTCTTGAGTGATCTATACATATTTCATACACGAAACATGTCAGCAAAATTCTAAGCTTTATGCGAGATATAAATATTTCATACAACTTCAATATACAATATTTTTTGCATGAAATTTTTATGTCTAGAGCAAAATTTCCTAATATTATAAAAATACCTTGCTATATTTCGTGTATATACTCTAATTTTGTATATATATATATATATATATATATAAGTGAATCTCCAACAACAAAAATAACAATAGTATAATTTCACAAATAAAATCTGAAGAAAATACACATAAATTTTATTTTTATCTCGTAGAAGTAGAAAGGTTGTTTTCAAAATACACTCCACACAGGTAAATTTCATTTTTACATTGAGAGAATTTGATAGACAGCTCTCTATGACGAAGAATTAAGTGCTAAGCCCAATGCTAATGCTTTTGATTTCTACTACAGGGATGATTTGAGGTGCACTTCTTTTCACCGACACATTGAGGGGTCGTTTGGTTGGGAAACAAGTTATGCTCGAATTTGTTATGTTGGGATTAGTTACATTGAGATTAGTTGTCCTCGGATTATTTATCCTTGCATTATTTTTTAATGGTTGTTTGATTTGTGGTACTAAAAATAATATACATTGCATTCTTTCTAAGAATAGAGTGTTTGTTTACAAAATACCCTTCACATGTTTAATATTTTAAAAAAACTTTTACCTCACATATAAATAAACTTCATTAAAATAATAATCTATTTAAAATTTATAACAAAATAACTATTATAAACTCAAACAAAAATATGTTTTCAATACTATTTGTAAAATTTTGAACAAATCTGTAACAAAAATATATACGCTTAGCATGTATAAAAAAGAAATAACTGATTTTAGAAGTGGCTTATTCAAGCACATTTTCTTAAATCTTTAGGTATTGAAATAAGAAAATAATTTTATACGTTTTTGAACTCTTTTTTTTTTTTAATTTGAATAATTAAATTAATATTAAAAATCTACTATAAATATTGTAACAAAATGAATAGTTTTGAAAGGGTAAAAAATAAAATTTAAATTAAAAAAAATTAAACTAGCCTAACTTAATTCACCTGCACGACCCCGTTTCCTATTTTTTCTCCACATCCTCACCAATCACTCACCCAGTAATTATTATTTAATTGTACATTTACAACTATTCAAATAAATAATTTGTGAAGCAACTTAACTTTCTCATTTTATGTCATCAATTTAAAAAAACTTTCTTGTAGCCTTTACAATCAATTTCTATTTTCACATTTGAAGAGCTCTAAATTTCTTATTCTAGTATCATTAATTGAGCAACCTTGTGCCTATGAAGGAACTTACAATTCCAAGATATCTATATATATATGTGTGCGAAAAGTAATAATCAAAGAGTTTGGAGGGTAATTTTAATATTTTATAGCTTTATCCCAAGGTGAATTATGTTGGGATTATTTATACCACTCAAAGGATGGGATAATTTATTCCGATATTATTTATTAGTCCCGGGACAAGTTATCCGAAATTTGACAACCAAATAAGGTAACAAATTTTTTTATCCTGAGACTATTATTTTATTCCGGGACTATTTAATTTATTACCGTACATCAAACGCCCCCGAGAGAATTTGATAGACAACTCTCTCTTGTGAAGAATTAAGTGTCAAGCCCAATGCTAATGCTTATGATTTCTACTACAAGAATGATTTGAGGTGGACTTCTTTTCACCGGTCATGTCTTTCACCTACTTACCGACGCCTTGTAAAATGAAATCGCAAGCCCACAATTAATGGGCCAAGCACAAGCACAATCACAATCCAAGAAATTATTTAATATGGGAAAAATACAATAAGTAGCATACTTAAGATTTCAATTATGAAAAATTATAAAACTTTAATGAAATTACATTGTGCAGCAAACATAACATTATTTTAAGTATGGTTCCCCACTTACTGTTTTTGAGAAGTCACCATGTATAAGGTTTCCTTTTTCATGCCACTTCTCTTTCTCTTTCCTTTAACTGATTTTTACTTTACCTTTTATTATTTGAAATCTCTTAAATTTCTCTTTCATTTTTTTTTCCTTTCCCATGAATTGCTTTTACTTAAATTAGTAGATTAATTTTTCCAAATCAAACTCAATTATGAAGATTATTATCTTCATGATATTCAAAATTTCAAATTTTCAAAATATTACTCTCTTATATCTCTAACTTTTTTTGTCTTGCTAGTTTTTCCATTTTTTTATCGTTTTATTTTTTATTTTAATTTCTCTTTTTTTTTCATTTTTTTCTTTCTACTTTATTTTCTCTCTTCTACTTCTTTTTTTTTCCTTTTTTGTTTTTCTTTTTTCGTTTTCTTATTTTTTCCATTCTCATATTTTTTTCGTTTTCTTCTTCTTCTTCTTTTTCGCTTTCATTTTTACACTTCTATTTCTAGTTACTGTTTCTCTTTCTTATTTTTTTTTCCTTTTTCACTTCTTTTTTTTTTTCAGATTTTTATTTTTTGTTTGTGTCTTTTTT
>NC_061121.1:133905318-134076151 GCF_002878395.1 Capsicum annuum | reverse complement strand
TTTTTTTTTTTCTTTTTTTCTTTTTTTTCATTTTCTTACTCTTCTATCTCTATCTTTTATTTTTAAAAGATAAATATCTATATCACATATACATATTCAAAAAATATACAAAATAAATAGACATACAGATCTGCATATGTATTTACGGTAAAAAAAACATACATATATATATATGCATATGTATTTACAGGAATACATATCTAACTCACATGTATATATAAACATATAGGATATGTATCATGTATTTTTTTATTACCTATATGTATATGTATATGTATATGTATATGTATATGTATATGTATATGTATATGTATATGTATATGTATATGTATATGTATATGTATATGTATATGTATGTGTATATGTATATGTGTATATATATATGTATATAGTTGTTCTTTTTTCTATAGAGATTTTGTATCTTATATGTTTATATATACATATGAGTGAGATATGTATTTTTGTAAATACATATGCAGATACATATGTATGTTTGGTACTGTAAAACATATCCAGATCTCTATGTCTATGTATCTTGTATATTTTTTAAATATGTGTATGTAATATACATATTTGTCTTTTCAAAATAAAAGTTAGAGATAAAAGAGTAAAAAAAATGACAAAAAAAATAAAAATAGAAAAAGAAAAAAACAAAAAAAGAGAAGTGAAAAAGGAAAAACAAAAAAAGAGAAGTGAAAAAGAAAAAAAAAATTGAGTTTGAGCAGCTTGAAAAATTGATTTTGATCACAATATTTTTCGATCAATTCAATTTACTGTTGCATTACTTTTTTTTTTGAAATTTATTTACAAAATATTCAAAAATAATTTAACGAAATAAATTGTTAAATTGTACAATGTAACGGAAAACTGATTACAAAAAATCATTAATGGCTCAAAATATTCAAAAACGGTTTAATGAAAAATCAATTTTGATCACTATATTTAAACGAAACATTAGTAATGGATCAAAAAAATTTGAACGAGAGAACAGTAATGGTTCAGAAAAAATTCAGAACAAAATTTTTTTGATCGATTTCAAACAACTGGTGAAATTCATATAATAAAACAATATTATGATTAAATACCTTCAATAACAGTAATGGTTTAATTTGAATTTTCGAAGATATTGAACAGAAGAAGTTTCAGTTGAATTTGATTTTAATTTTTTTGGGGATGAAAACGATAATGTGAAACTGAAATTTGAATTTTGATTTCAGATGGTAACAAATAACAAAAATCATATTAATTAAGAGGTTTTAATGGAAAAGAAAGCTCCATATTTAATTTATGGCTAATTATACTATATTTAAATCAACTGACTTGAGTTAAATATGAGCAGTAAAATGATTTGTATATGTATTTTTATAGTAACAGCTTGTTCAAATACAATATACAAGTTGCTAGTTTAAGTAATTATGAAAGTGTTGCTATGAATCTTATAATTATGTTCTTGAATATGCTATTTATGAATTTTATTCATTTAATATGTACCTTTTAGATTGTTTATTATAAATTATAATTATATTTCTGTATAATTATTGAATTATGAAATTAGTTGTAAGTGTAATAAATTTATTGAATTTTTGTTTTTTCCTATACTTGTTTAATTGTATATGTTTATTAAAATTCCTCCTAATCTTTTGTGCTTATTTCTTTCCTTTATCCTCAATATCGTGTTAATAATTTTTAGATGAGTAAAAACTGATCAATAAATTATAGTAATTTATACAAATTTCTTATCTTTTCTGAAAAAGTTACAATTATTTACTTTTCCAAGTAATACACTTTTGTAATTGAGTTTATTATATATATATACACACACATAAAATGTATATATATATATGTGTGTGTGTATATATATGTATATATCTATGTATATATATCTGTATATATCTATATATATGTGTGTATATATGTGTGTGTATATATATAGTTCTGATTTGTAGGCTTAGATTTAGGGAGTTACAATTATCATTACTTAAATACACGTTTCTTACCTTTTCAGAAAAAATTAAAATTATTTACTTTTCTAGGTAATACATATTTGTATTTGAATTTATTAAAGATATTTTTTTTAATTTTTACTATGTATGAAATGGGTGTGTATATAAATTGTTTTACTTTATCTTTTTTATATCAGTTTAAAACAAACAAGATTAGTGTATGAAATATGATATATAACTAGTTTGGTGTGTTTTCATTTTTGGGGTTTGAAATTTGTATAAAATTGACGTATTATATGTTAATATATCAGAATTTTGTACATATTCTAGTGTATAATTATCTATAAAAATAATATTGAAATGAGGAATGATATAAGAAATCAATTTATATATCCATGTCATTTACTAAATAATATTTGTTGGAAAAATTACATATATACACAAGTTAACAATTAAGTATTACATAAAATCCCAAATCCTCAAAGTAATTACAAAAACCCTTATTAATTATATAAAATTCCTTAAATTTACTTTTTCTCTCTCATCTCCCTCATACATATAAAAATATCATATTTTACTCCTTTTTTTTGTGGACCGATTTTTGCTCTATTATTGCTTTTCCTATTGTATGCCTATTTTCAAGCATATGCGATTTTGGGATTTCAAATTTTTTAAATTTCAAGAATTATCTGAACAAAGTGATTAACTTCATCTTCTTCTATAATTAAATCTGAACAAAGTGACACTTGGTTCTCTGGTTTTGGTGAATCACTTCTGTCAGTTGCAGGTTGGTGAAAAAATTTGATGTCTACATCTATTCCATTAAGTTGTCCATCAACGTAACTGCTGTTAATATTCTGTTTTCCTCCTTGGATTTCAACATTCATTGATAAGTTGCTCCAATTTGTCTCTTTGGAAAATTCTTTTTCTGTATCCTCATCCATTTTGGAAAACAATCTATTCTCCATGAGGTTGTCACACCATCTTAGATCAATCTGTTATAACCTGGCTTGATTTTTTATTTTGAAGAATTGCTTATACATTTGATTTACTATTGTAACTGCTTATACATGGAAATGATATGTATGGGGAATCTATGTCCAGTGGGAATCATATCAATTTTTTTTTGTATTGTAATCATATATGATATGTATTGGAACTGCTTATACATATAATGTTATGTATACAGAACTGTTGTTTTTAATTACCAATATTTTTATACATTTAGTATATTGCAGTTATGCTGAAAATTAATGTATTAAAACAGATTATACATATATATCTTATGTGCAGGAAATTGCTATTTTTAATTATCAATGATTTTTATACATTTAATATATTGTAATTATGATGAAAACTAATGTATTAAAACAGATTATATATATATATATATATCTTATGTATAGGAAAATAAATTATGGTATATATATCTTATAAATTATGGTAATGTTTAAAGATATTTTTTGAATTTGAATTTCAGTTACTATTTTTAAGCATCCAATAACCCAGAAGAGTTTATTAATGCCGTTAATTATGCAATAGAATCACCCTATCTAATTTTTCTTTCCATAAATATAGGCTAAACAGTTTCTTCATACATTGAAGCAACGTATGAGGGTCAACGACATGTATATGTATTTCACCAAAATAAGTCATCCGGAATTTTATGTAAATACTTTCATTAAAAAAGGGATTTATGTGATTTATACATATTTGTTACTTATTGCAGTCACAATCCAAACTGATTATAGGCCCGATCAAATCAATAGATTTGGTCCAAGAGTTAACCTTGTTGAACTTCTCGTTCCATTTGTGAATTGTTTTTAATTGAAAATTAAAAGCCGATCAGCTTAATTTAGCGGTGTTTATGGCGAGGTTCAATTGACTAATTTCACTTGATAAATTATCAATTTTTAGATATACTAATTTGCTAACATAATTAATAAGATATCAATTGATTTAGTAAGAGTTAAATTATAATTGGTCAATATTAGTTGATTCATCGATTGAATCAATCATATATTTACAAATTATACTTTACAAATAATATTAAAACATGAAAGCTAGATGAATTCTACGCAACCTTCCTGTTAGCACCTCCTCTCACCATAACAACTACATATACTTGATATACAAACATCCGAGAAATAAATGCATATCAATTTTGAACAAGATATAATACAATAGAAACTATGTAATTCAAAATTGGAATGCTAGAAAAGAATTTAGCGAAGTAACAATACCACGGCATTGAAATTCAGCTTTCAAATTAAATTATATAGTTTTTGCACACGAAAATTGTGAGTGGAATTTTAAGCATTAAAATAGATATACATAAGCATGTTTATATGTTTTCATGCATGAAAATTGTGACTGAAAATCTAAGCTTCGAACAAGATTTGACGTGTGATTTGTATATATGTAAAAAAAAAAACATTGTTATGTTTGATAAACTGGCTCTCACACTATTTGATAAAGTTTGATAAGTACGAGTCTAATTTTGTATGTGCAAAATTCTCCCTATTAATAGTAGGTCATAACTTAAACCTGATGACCAACTCTCACGACGAACTAACATATAATATGTTTAATTAAGAGAAAATTATCCCCTATAGTATTATTAGATCTAAAATAACAAATTTTAGTAATACTTTTAGATAATTGCATTAATAGCAATTTAGTTACATGTTATAGCAACTTATTAAAACATATATTATTTTAATTGTATTTTCAAAATTTGTTTTTAATTATATAATTTAAAATCAGTTTCATATTTGTAGGGTTGTATTCAATATTCCTCTTAAATTGTGTATTGATAATTATGGTAAATAATATTCTCTTTCTCCATTTTAATACTCAACCTTTCAAAAATTTATTGAAAATTTTGATTCCATTAACTTACTCATATAATATTCATATTCTTCCCTTGAAAATACAAGATTGAAAAAAAGTGGGTTTCATATAATATTCATCTTCTTCATTGAAAAAAAAAGGGCTTAAGATAATATTCATCTTCTTTCCGAAAAGCATAAAATTGATATATTTGTTTTTTTTCATTCTCCATTGTGAATCATGTCTAAACCAAAATTCGATTCTACTCCTTTGCGTAAAAGTCCTAGAATATTCAACCAACAATTTGTTCCATTGTGAATCATTATTCAACCAACGATTTGTTCTCCTTCATCAGAAATTCTCTTTTTTCTATTTTTTCTTTTGTTCTTTAAAGATAATATGATATAAGGAGTATTGTCAATTTCTTTATTAAATACTCATTGTATATAACAATAAAAGATATGTCAATAGATATTAGAGAAAAAATATTGAACTATCAGTTTGTGTTGGTAACAACATAAATAAGAATTTAAATATAGATCGTACTCTTTCATAAGAATAATATAGTAAAAATTATCTTGTATATACTTATTAAACTGTTTTGTGTATGAATTTTGTATAAAATCAGTATGAAATAAGTATAATGATTGAAAAACTTGGTATAGAAATCAACTTTCATCAAATATTATACATTATTATTTTTTTTAGTGTATGAAATAAATATACAAACTTGTATTTTTTGAATTATTTCATGTATGAAACCTGTATAATATCAATATTACATTCAAGGTTTATAAAATAGTTTCTTACATGTTATATTTATATGGAATGAGTATAATGTAATTGTGATATTCAATTAAGAGGATATACTTAAGATTATAAATTGAATGGAATCAGTTTATAAAGTGTTTTCTTACATGTCACATTTGTATGAATTAGATATATAAGTTGATATTTATGGATTGCAATATTAAATTTAGGTCATACCAATTTATGGAACAATCCCCAAGGGAGCAATAACCATACTTCTGTGAAGGATCTTTACCAGTTGAAAGGTTTTAGTTTGGCGATTGATAGCCGTTGTTGAGTGTTTGTAGTGGTTCATCATTGCAATCAAAATTCATAAAGAAGGTAGTGTATAAATTTAGGTAATATCAATTTGTGACTGCAACAACTAAATGGTGTATAAAAAAAAGGTAGTGTATGAAATGAAAACTCTTATTGGAAGCATTAAACTAGGAGAAAAGAAAAATGTTAAAGGAATTTGGGATGGATTGATATCAATAATTAAGGATAACTATATTTAAGGAAGGATTATTGCATATTAGTTGTATTAAATCTTTATTTTTCTTTCCAGTAATTATTTTTTTGTATTTTTTTTTTAAAATATTTTTATTTTTATTTTTTTTTATAAAATTTGCTATAATTTGAAAAAATTAAAGTCATACTATAAATTGTAATTTTCTATCTAATAATTGCTATATACGTTTTTTTTTCAAAGAAAAAGAAAATTAAACTGAGATGGGCCCATAAGTATGGGAATCTTAAGTGACGTGTACAAGCATCAAAAGTGGGGTCTCTTTCTGGGTTTCTCTAACTCGACCCGATCCAATTCTCCTCTTATCTTCTCCTATTACCCCAAAGCCAACTCTATAAATGAATGCTAAAGGGAACCTTACTTAGGCTTGAAGACGCCAATAGAGAAACCAACTAAGGCCTCTTTAATAGCCCTCACTAGCTAGCCTCTTCCAAATTATCAGTAAAGAAAAAGAAAGTAACAACTACGACCCATCACTCCATCAATATCACTTTGCTATTAATATCTCCAATAGTTTGCATATTGAAGCATGGTTGGTCCATCCATTAACTCCCATAATTTTCCTTTAAAATTCCTTTGTAGCTATGGTGGCAAGATTATCCCCCGTCAAACCGATGGCAAACTCCGTTATTATGGTGGCGAAACCCGTGTCCTCTCCGTCGATCGTTGCATTTCGTTTGCAGGTTATTATTTATTTTTAACGTCTCATATATAATTTTCATTTTCTCATTTTGATTACAAATGTTATTCTTCATTTATAGTGTGTTTCAGCAAGGACGGCAATTTTTTTTTTTTTAAATATTTGTTACCTTGCAAGCGTTTCATGACACAATTTTATGTCATGTTTAAGACAACAAATTTTAAGGTTGACTTTTGATGCATTTAAAAATTTTCTTCCTTGTCATATAGAATGAGATAGGAGGAGTAACTTTTTTTTTAAAAAAAATATTCGCTATTTTTCTTGATAATTTGATTTTTTTTTTTTAATTTAGGGAGATATGTAAAGTAATATTGATATATGGATTTTATTTTTTTGCAGAGCTATTAGTTAAGCTACGGGAGATGTGTGGAGGATCAGTGAGTTTAAGGTGTCAATTGCCTAGTGACGATTTAGATGCTCTTGTGTCTATAACATCTGATGAAGATTTGGCCAATCTCACTGAAGAATATGATCGTGATTCCACAACATCATCGTCTCTCAAGATCAGGGCTTTCTTATTTCCACCCAAATCCACAAAAAAAGTTGTCTCTCCTCAACCTTCCATCACTTCTACCTCATCCACCAACAGTACCATAATTAGCAACCCTGATGCCACATCGTCACCTAGTTCATTTTGTTCCACAGTTACTAGCCCTCCTATCAGTACTCTTGCTTCATCGAGGCATCATGATTGTCCAAGACCATATAAGAAAATGACTCGCAATTCTTTTGATCAGTGTGAAACTCTTAATAGGCGTATCCGTCATAGTAGGACAAGATCATCACCGGTGATGTCTCCTAATTGTCATGAGAAAGTCGCGGCGAAGATTCCTCAATATGCTTATCATAGTCATGGGAACAATAGTAGCCATATTTATTTGATTCACCATGGTAACCACTGGCAATAACAACTGCTATTTTTCATGGACAAGGGAGGAACAAACCCGATCTTCTTGGAGTATATATACTTTTTATAAAGAAAAAGAAAACCCCATCAAGGAAAAAAAAAAAAAAGAGGATGAGATACATATTTTGATGTAAGAAGTGAGAAGGGAGTATATGTCAATAACAAGATTGGTATTTTTTTTGTCAATCTGTTCTTGGTAAATTGATAGATAGCAATTTTTGTTATATGTGCGAGAATCCGAATTTTGTGATATTTCACCGTTGATCTGTAGTAACATGGATGGATAATATTAGGGTTTGATTTTTTAAATAATAATTCTACTACGTAATAGTTATCATTTTAAAAAGTCTTTTTTAAAAATAAAAAAATTATTTTGTTGAGATTATAACTTGATTGAGTGATAGCTTGAAATTACCTCACCTCTTTATGTGATGCGTGCCACGTTCAATCTCTTTTATTATCTTCTTGACATTTTCCATTTCCTAATTCTAAAAATGAGTCCTATATCATGTTTGGTTCTCCCTACATTTCCTAATCTTTTTTCTGTACTTGTCTGACACCAGGTAATACTATTTATTTCCCCTGTTGTCCCTAATTTGTAATCATTTTTTACCTCTTTATGTTTGTCTCTTTAGTATTTTGTCCGTTCATTTTCTCTTTGTTACTAGTATATCGTATACCATGATATAAAATTATATCACGTCTCTACGGTTGGTGCTAAGTTTCTATCTCGATTTTGTGTATGCAGGTATATGATGAAAATCAATTGAAACCTCCCTCTATAATTCACAGGAAACTAGAGTAACTTAAAGATGGGGAATTACATGGCGGCACATAGGTATACAAATCTTTGTTATATGTTAAAATAATCTTTTATTGTGTGTTTCTTACCTAACATTTAATACCTTCACTTAATTCAAATTCGCGTAAAAAATTCTACTTTGAAATAAAGTGCTTCTTATCAAATACGAGTTCATATCAAGGGATTGAAAATAATACCTCTAATTAATGATGAAAAAATATTACTTAATACTTACCATTCCGGTACACAACCTTAAGTGACTAAAAGAAATTTTCGTTATGTATGACTACTCCATATGCGACTAAATAATTGAACGCAGTAGAGTTTTTAACTTCTAGATATTGATCGTTTAAAAGAAGTTTGTTATATATTTAAATTTTAGCTATATGGCTTGTGAAATTATTGCCATAAAAGTGCATACGTGACATGATAAATAAATTGATAATGACGTACTAGTTTAAAACAACATTTGCCTATAATACTAGTTTTAAAATTATTGCCTTGTATATATCTCAATCATCTTTTCACTCATGGTTGCAACTTGTACTTCATTTGATGAGACTCCCTAACATTTATATTACGATAGTCTGATAAGATGTATAAGAATAAATATTAAATATGATAATATATTATTAGTTATCGGTGAATTAAATTTTTTAACCAAACATTATACTAAAACTTTGTGTAGTACCATTCTTATATATCCTACGAAGCGATTCTAAAGTACATTTTTTAATAAAACATTATACTAAAACTTAGTGTAGTACCATTCTTATATATCATACGAAGCGATTCTAAAGTATATTTTTTAATGAAACATGATACTAAAACTTAGTATAGCACCATTCTTATATATCCTACAAAACAATTCTAAAGTACATTTTCTTAGTTACTGGATGTAACATTACAAAAAAAATTGTGCATATATATATCAATTACTCCCATGCCACGAACATATTTATTAAATTACTGCCAAAATCCTCTTTCCTAATTAGAAGAAGCTTCGAAAAAATCATGATATTTAGCCTCCAATTTTGTCTTACTTCAATATATTGCAGGGGTTCATACTAAGTTGCTTGAGATTGTAACCATTCATGGCCAAGTGTTCCAACTTGTGGTTTTCGTTTATGAGCAAAGAAAAAGGAGCTTTTTGGTGACCAAAAATGAAATTGTATTAGGAATTGGACTGATTGGATCTGGCAATTGGAGGAAATTAATTTTTGTTCTTTTATACTTAAATAACTTCGAAAAACTTTATTAAAGTGAAGAAGATATGGTGCCATCACCATGGGATGGGTCCATGACAACCTGTAAATGAAAGGATCCATTATTTTCAAAGACATTAAAAATTCTAAATATAATAATAATAATAATAATAATAATAATAATAATAATAATAATAATAATAATAATAATAATAATAATAATAATAAAAACAGAGGATTTGTCAAAAGGAAAAAGAAGAGGACTTCTTTTCTTTTTTGGCCTTGGAGATGTGGAAGAATAATATCGCCATAAATTATGGCATTAGCCAATGCACAGTTCATTCAAATCCATAAAGCAAAATTCAAAATAGAAAAACAAAAAAGAAGAGAGGAGGAAAATGAATTGATGAAGATAAAGAAAAAGTGGTTTAAGGTTAAGCTACCCCACCAATGCCTGATCTTTTCTGCTCTCAGTGGAAAGCCAAAAGGAAAAAGGTTTCTAATTTCTCTTTGACCAAGATGGTGAAATGTCTCTGTCAGTAAAAGGGCGATGTTCGGATTGTAGGTGTCCATACTTTCAATTTTTGTGAATAAGGGAGTTAAAAAAAGGTAGGAGTTTTTTTTAAAGGAGTAAAACAAATAAAACAGAAATATCTGATAAACAAATAAAACAGAAATGTCTATATTGATATTTTCTGGTTTCACTTTATTTATCTTACTTTTAACTTGATAAAGAAATTTTAAAACTAAATAATATTTTTAAATCTTGTACCAAAATTTCCTTACTTTAACTTGATAAAATTTTTTTTTTAACAATTAAATAATATTTTTAAATCGTGTACCAAAATTTCTTTTATGTCATGTGGTCTTAAAAATGCATCTGACTTTTTAAAATTAAAGAGTTATCAAATTAAAAAAGAAGCATTATTTTTAATATAAATTAAAAAGAAAAATAAGAAAAATAAATTAAAACAATAAAGTACCGGTAAGAAACTAATCACATATTTTTTAAAGGAGATAATCAATCTTTTACGTGGAGAATGGTGCAAGCTCATAATGGTACTTGAACATTCTATTTAACTGAACTTTTGATCGTTGTATGCCATCTATATTATAATAGTAGTAGTAAATCTCGACATTTTTTTAATTATATTAAATAAGTTGAACTATGTGTGTGTTTATATTAGTTAGTTTTTTAGTTAGTTTAATTCCAAGTAATTATTGTATTTGTATGCAGTTAGTTATAGTGTTAATAGGTCGAGCAGAATCGGTTAGTGGCTATAGTCTAGCTATCATGTAGAGGCTTAGTTGGCCGAAGATATTTTTTTAATTTTGTATTCGTGTATATATATTGATAAGCAGAGTAATGAAAGTTTCTTTTCCATTTATCAAATTATGCGTCCAATGATTTTCTCTTTCTCAACATAACTCAATTTTCCTTTCAACCTTTCTCCTTCAATGGAGTTTTCTCTTCGAATCCTCAGTATTCTAACATGGTATCAGAGCTAGAGCTATCGTTTTCGTAGTTATTCAATATTGCTATATTCGATTATCTCAAAATTTTCTTTATTTTCTTATTTTTTGTTGAAAATTCTGGTTTCTGCTTTTCTAGTGTTTTGATTTCAGTTGAAATCTTCAATTTTCATCTTCATCATTATCATTTGTTGCTCAATTTTCTTTGTTTAGAAGTTTGCTCCTTGTTTCTCTTCAAATTCAGTTGAAAAATTCCACAAAATTCTCATTTTTCCTTGAGAAACTTCGTCACTCTATGGAATATTCATGGCTTCTCCTACTGAAATAAGTCGAAATTCAGCTTCGCAAATTATCGATTTCAATAAACCTTTGTATATGCATCCATCAAAGAACACCAAATCTTTAATTATTCGATGGTTTTCAATGACACTGGGTACAAGTGTTTGAGGTGAGCCGTCCTTGGAGTACTCTTTGTTAAAAATAAATTGAGCCTCATAAACGACATAGTTGCCAAACCATCACCTAATTTACCGATGGTTACACAGTAGGAATGATGTAATAACATGGTCACATCATGAATTCTGAATTCACTCTTAAAGGAGTTATATGATAGTCTACAATATGTCAACAATGCATAGAAATTATGGAAAGAGCTGAAGCACAGATACAACCAAGCAAATGGTGCAAAAGTATATCAATTATAACAAAAAAATTAATGACCTCAAACAAGGTAATCTGGACATCACTGGATACTCTATCAAAATCAGACAACTTTGAAAGAACTTAACACTCTAAACACCAACACATAATGTACTTTTTATGCAATTGTGGGGGTAAAGCAAAGATTCATAAGGCCGAGCAGAAATGAAAAATCATTCCATTCTGATAGGTCTAAATAATATGTACATAGTTTTGAGAAGAAGTATTCTACTGATGAATGCACTACCTACCATGGCATGGGCCTTCTCGATCTTGGTTCAAGATAAATAACAGCAAGAAGTTAAAGCACACACTCATGTGGTCTTAGGGTCTACCTCTCTTAGTGCCAGCTCTGGAAAGAATAGTTTTAGGATAAATTACCCTCACAACAAGCACACTACAATCCAAAATATGTATAGGAGCCCTTCCAATCAACCTCAGTACAAAAATACTTACAAACCTACCTATCATTTTTCTGATACTAACAAATCAAAACTATTTTATGGTTACTGCAAGAAAAGTGGACACACTGAGGCAAAATATTACAAATACGTGATTTTCCTTAAAATTTCAAGTTTAAAAAAGGCAAAAATTAAACCTTAGCAACCAATATTCATGAAACCTGTGAAGCGATGACGAACAACAACCATGGGATGGACTAACATAAATTTAGATAAGGAGATCATAGCCTCACCTAAGAATAATATAATCATCTAGTGAAGCTATTGGAAAATGCACAAGTATAGGGGACATTTGGAAGTACCAAGGAGAATGTGGATATTAACAGTTGTGAACCTTGCAGGTATTTTGGCTAGTCACTATTTTATTAGTTAAATTAGTGGCCTTTCATGTGGTTATTTGAGCTTGACCGTTGAATTATGGATCATAGACTCTGGAGCATCATCTTATGTATTTTAATAAAATGTTAATGAAAATTTTAGGCCACTATTTTTCTTCTTTCTAGTGACATTACCAAATGGTTATAGATTGAAAGTAACTAAAATTGGGGATGCTAGTTTAAGTTCAACACTAATTTTATACAAAGTATTATTTGTGCCTAGTTTTAAGTTCAATTTAATTTCAATCCATTGTATCACTTCACACCTCAAAGGTGTAGTCAGTTTTAGTGATTTCTCATGGTTCATGTAGGAACCTTCATCGAAGATCCCTCTAGTGATAAGCAGAGCAAGTAATGGACTCTAATTTCTTTGTGCTCAATATGTTACCATGATCCTTTTCTAGTTTCTATTGAATTTGAATCTTTACCAACTATTTTTCCCCTTTATTACATATTTTAAATAAATATGTTTTACATTCTCCTACTTTATCTATAAATGTAATGACCCTCCAGGGCTTATTTTTGCCATTTTGAGATTTTCTATAGCTGCCCAAGCCATTTATGACTTTCTGGAAGTGACATTTTGATTACTAAATAGTTTGTTTAGTTTTTATAGTCAATTCTCTGTTTTGAAGTCTTCGTTGGTTCAAATTGGCTATTAGGCAAAAATGTCAACCAAAAAATATCATATGCCTTTTATGACAGTTTTAACAGCTCCAAAATATCGATTTTAGGCTAGCTGAATCCTTGGTTTGGGTCCCGAGGATTCTGAACATATTTCCAATTATTGTACGAAAGTTAACAAAAATAACACATGGGTGTAGGACCCATTTTTTCTTAAAACGACCTTGGATGGAAATTTCAACTGTGCCTTTGAGTTTCAAATGTCAAATTTGATAGGGTAGCATAGTCTGTTTGTATATATGAGATTTCAGATGAATTCTGAGGGAGTTGGCAGACACTTGAAATATTCCAAGTCTCAGTTGGTGCTGTTGCATCGCTTAAGATCCCCATGGGTTGCTTAAGCAACCTGGCTAAGCCCAACAGGTATCTCTTAAGCGATGACTTTGGCACTTAAGTGATGGTTTCTTATACAGAGCGATTATTGGCATTGGTTACCAAAATCAAGTAAGCAACACTAGGTCACTAAGCGATAGTCTCTTAAGAGACTCGGTGTCCGTTTAAGCGACACCTGGGGAGCCTATAAAACCCCTACTTAGACTATTTTTCTCTATTTTTCACCCATTCTCAAGTGTGTAGAACCCTAAAGTGTGTAGAAATTTGGTAGAATAATTAGTGGGTGATTTTAAAGTGTTCGTCGACTCAACTAATGCATTTTTTCTTTGAATTCTTAGTAACATCAAATTCCATGGCTAATTTCTCAGGATTTCCCTAAAATTTCTAAAATATTGGTCGGTTTATTATATTCTCATTTGAGCTCATAATTCACTCATTCTTGAGGATAAATGTTCCTTGAGCATTGAGGGACATTTTGACGGTTTTGAATGTGTGATTCCGCAAACGGGCTCCCACAGAGTTTTTATTTAATTTTGAACCTAAAGCACAATAGTACAATATGGGTATTATTATTCTCATTTTGATGAGTAGATTGTGATTTTGATAGTGTGCATCTTGTAGAAACTTCTTAGAAGGGGAAATTGGTGGCTTAGTAGATTCTTCGGGCTTTTCTTTGACATCTAGATAGGATAGGTTTACTTTCTTTATAGATTGAGCTAATTCATAGTATAATTATAATATTATGCTGGATATGGGATGAGATTTAGGTATTGGAAGCATGATTTGTATGATTAGTCTTATTTGGACTCTTTAGGCTATTTTGAAATCGTAATATAGGTGGAATTGATTTAGCCATGTTAAGGTGGAATTTACCTAGTAGCTCATGTATAAGTGGAATTGACCTAGTTGCTCATGTTCTAGGTGGAATTGACCTAATTGTTCATGTTTTGGATTGAATTGACTTGGTTACTTATGTTTTAAGATGGAATTGACTTAGTTGCTCATGTTTTAGAGAAGATTGACTTAGTTGCTCATGTTTTAGGAAGAATTGCTATGAATTTAGAGACCTTAGTTTAGTCGGGGGTAGGATTTGCCTTAAAATATGAAATTTTTGCTTAGTAATGACATTAATCTCAACCCACCTTGTAAACTTGATTTTGAATATTGATAATTGTATGGTTTAACTTGAATTTTAAACCCATTGCATTGCATTAAAGGATAAATGAATGAATACAATTTTGTATACCCTTGGTGGCCTAGGTTTTGGATTTTAAATGGAATTTGGAAGTCAATTTGGTTATATGAATTGGTTTGGCATAACTGAATTAGCTTGCAAGCATATTGGTATGACGATACCATGCTGATAAATGCCTTAATAAATGACTCATGGGTTAATGGTTGGTTTATGTGCAACTATTTTAATTTGGGCTAAAAGAGAAATGTGTAGCTCTCCATAAAGGTGTAGGTTACGGGGGATCCATACTGGAAACCACGTTTGCGAGTGCTGGGGGTCCATATGACTATATGCTTGGTGCACATATTATATATATATATATATATATTTTAGAAGGGATATGGCCATGATGTTTTATCCTTTCCTCGGTTTTCCTCAGTTCGTGAGGCCAACACGGACTGGGGCTCTTCTAGCAGGGGGAGCTGGACCCATATAGCCCATAGGTGCCTTCAGGATAGAGCGAGCTACACAGTTTAGGCTAATGGTTTAAACTCTCATGTTCATAACCCTTGTTCCTATCCCAGCATCCTATATATATGTATATGAACGTGGTGCATATGGTTTATGACTAGATTTTGGTAATTGCATTATTTTATCCCTATCCCTTTAGTTATATTCCAGTGCTTGCCCCACTGACCATCCCTTAATACTACATCATTTCATGATTTAGGTCCAAGGTCTTTTCTGTTGCTCATGTGCAGTGTTGGGTGATTCGGTTTGTTTGCTAGTTTGATGTGAAGTGGTGAGCCTCTATCTTTCAAAAGGCTCGGTCATTTCACTATATTTAGTATTGTATCAATATTTTATTTTGGATTCTTTATGGTCATAGTTAGGGCATGTCCTGACTTAGTTGGTATTTCTAGTTATGGAGACTCTTCTGGACAAGTGTGGATTGGTTGTTTATTTGAATTCTTAAATTAGTCATTTGACTTATTTATTCTTATAACTATTTTTATTGACTTTCCCTATTTATATTTATGTTCTCTTGAGGTAAGGCTAAGGGGGTAGTCTCCGGCCCACGATGGGCGGGTGGTACTTATGTCTAGATACCTCAGGGAGATATCTTTAATGCGAGGTTATGTTAGTTTATTCATATGCTTGCTAATTTTGTGGCATCATAGTCTTGTCGGTCCAATTATGTTGGTTTCGCTGCTAGTTCATCTATGGTCACTTGGGTTGGCCAGTTTATATGGTTGAATCCCCCAACCTTTATAGGCTCTAAGGTTGAGGAGGATCCTCAAGGGTTTATCAATGAGATGGAGAAGATTTTAAGGTGATATATGTTACTGATTCTGAAGATGTAGAGTTTGTTGTGTATCAGTTGAAGGATGTGTCTTACTGATGGTATGAGGAGTGGGAATTAATGAGGGGTGATGAGGTTGAATCGATAGTGTGGGATGACTTTTCAGGTGATTTTCGTAATCATTTCTTTCCTCAGAAGTTGAGGGAAGGCTGAAGAGTTTGTGAACCTGAGTCAAAGTAAGATGAGTGTTAAGGGGTACACACTGAAATTCCAGCAGTTGTCCTATTATGCTCTAGAGTTAAGTGTCTAATATAAGGTTTAGAATGAGTAAGTTTGCTTCTAGTTTGTCCTATGATTTGGTGTTAAAGTTTAAGGATGCCATATTGAATAATGATATGGATATTTCTAGTCTGGTTGTTTATATGTAGTAGGTAGATGATGAGAAAAACAAGCAGGTAGAGATGGGAGATAGGCAGAACAAGAAGTTTTGATATTTAAAGTAGGGTATAAATCATTAAAACAATGAGAGATATAGTAGGCAGTGGACTTAGAATAATAACTAGGGCAATTCGTATTTGACAGCTAGCGCTCCCTATCGTAACCCTTTTTGTGATCGATCTTTTCAGGCTAGTAGTTGTTTTAAGGCACAGGGTGCCCACTCTTAGGCCAGTGGAGCTCAGTTAACCCCACCTTATCCTCCTTGCCATTTTTATGGAAAACTTCCTTGTGGTTATTGTGAGGAGGGGATAAATCAGTGATATAATTATGGTCAGCTTGGTCATATGCAGAGAGATTGTCCTTCGTCTAGGGTTGCCACATGAGCTAATAAGGTCCTGATTTCCACTTCTTTGGCTCATACTCCTACGGGATCCACTTTAGGCACCGATAGTGGACGAAATTATCTCTATGATTTTGCTACTTTTCAAGAATCTGAGGCATCCCCATACATTGTCAGTGGTATGGTACAACTCTCCTCTCGTAATGTTTTTTTTAGTTGCTTGATTCTTGATCTTCCATATCTTATGTAACCTTTTATGTGGATGTACACTTTGGTTTTGGTCCAGAAAAAATTTGTGACCCCTTTTCTGTGTCTACTCCGATGGGAGATTCTATTATTACTAGAAAAATCTATAGGAGTTTTGTGGTGTCTATCTTTCATAGGGAGACATTGGTGGATTTGATAGAACTTGATATTATGGACTTTGATGTAATCTTAGGGATGGATTGTCTTCATTCGTGATATGCTTCTCTGGATTGTAGGACCTAAAAGTCACTTTTCATTTTCCTAATGAACCAGTTATTGAATGGGAACGGAGTTCCTTAGTTCCTAAATGGAGGTTATTTCTTATCTTAGAGCTCAAAAGTTGATTTCTAAAGGATGACTGTACCATCTAGTTTGGGTTAACTAACTCTGGGAGTCCTTTCTTGCACTCTATACCTATAGTTAGTGAATTTCCTGAAGTTTTACCTGGTGATATTCCTAGAATTCCTCCCAATAGGGAAATAGATTTTGGGATTGATCTTCTATTAGATACTCGTCCTATTTCCATTCTTCTTTATAGAATGGCAACAACTGACATGACCTGAACTGGGGCTTTATTGTAATGGGCGTCCCAAGTCTGACAAGGACTGAAGACCACCCCCGTTACCCAACCCAACCTTCAGCCGCCTGCCCAGAGTTTCCTGAATTTCAAACATATAACAAGATAGCATAACTATCCAAATTACAGACTCTAGGATATGTCTGTTACTGCGATCGACCCAACTTAGTCCAACGACCTAAACCCATTCGAAAACCAAACCAAACCATAAACCGATCAACCAAATAATAACTAAACTAAGTTCCATAACATAATATAAGAGGATGGAACAACAACCAATGCAGTCAACTGGTATTATCCCTAATACCAATACAAAGGATGACACCCTTATCGATCCCGCCCATTCTAACCCATAGTAGTTCCACAAAATCCTCTAACCAAAAGAATACCAAAATCCGGTTAGGACATCCCTCCAACCATAGCCAAAACCAATATCCATAAATAAACCAAAGTGTGAAATAACATCCATTAAATGAAGCCTTTCTAAAAGATGAAAGCTCAGCACTTCAATCCAGTAGTTGATCCCAAATGTTCGATAGCTAAGTAGGAGGAGAAGAACAATCGATTCTTGCATCGCGTGGGGATAAAGCCACCCGAAGATGGGTTAACGGGTGAATGCTATCATGAACTCAAGATAAGAATAAAATAATGCCATTTAAGAAAACCAAGTAAAACCATCCATATGCACACAAACCATACATATATATATAATTATGCCAAAAAAGAAAATAGGGTTTAGAATGCATTTGAAACCATTTACCTGGGTATGTGTAGCTTAACCATACATAACTACCCACGGGCTATATGGGTTCAGTGTAACCCCCTGAATGGTTGCGTGTAGCCGTACGAACCGGAGATACCATAAGAGTAATGGATTCCCAAGTACCTTCACCCTCTATGATACATATGTACAATGTACTTAGAGGATTCCCGCGTACTTTGAGTATCATAAAGGGTTGCCATGCCTTACCCCTCATGTCGGCAAACATGAGTTTCCAGTGTTCGTTCTTTGAACTCCCACCTTCACAGTTAGCTATCACACCCCGCCACTATTGCCTAATTAAAACTATTTCCAACTAACCAATCCATTATTATTAACCGAGGCTATACATAGTGGTATCATCATACCAACTATAACATACAAATATTGTCCTTAGCCAAACCTTTTAAGGTAAAGGGATTCCCGTGTACCCATTTACGAAGTTATCTTGGGGGAGTCCCATGTACACCACAAGTGTTCCATTATGTTTGCTTGGGGGATTCTATTGTACCCCACAAGTGTCCCATTAACAAGTTTACTTGGGGGATTCCATTGTACCCCACAAGGATGTTTATTAAACAAAACAAATCTTATAGCCATTCCAAACCATTTAAACCATTTAGGGTTCCATTACCAAGTTCAAACTATGCAATAGTTCCATTAAAAATTCAACAATGTAGTGAAAATATTCTTGTGGGTATTTTATCAAACACATTGGGGGCATAGTATTTCCATAACCAAAGCCAATTACCAAATAACCATTCCCATGCAATCAATTATCCAAAACTACCATTAAAGCATATAAAAGCATAATTAAAACATGGAAAAACCATAACCAAATATTTATAACCAAAACCCCTTAATTATATTTGAAAACCCAAAACCTTACAATAATCAAACTATGAAAACATTATATAAAACCATGCTTGTAGTTGGAACTAACAATGAGGGAAGAGAACATGCCTTAAACTAAGAATATGATAGAGAGATATCATCAACATAAGCCCTGAATTAATCCTTAAGATGAAACCTTAGGCTTCCTTTATCCAAAAGCCTTAGAGAGAATTGTAGAGTGTTTAAGATAAGTTTATAAGTGTTAATGAATAGAATAATAGGGAAAGTAACCTTCTAATAGGAATATAAGTCATGGGGGCTTATTAGATTAAGTAGGGAAATATCCATATTGCCCTCACTTAAACTCCCAAAAATCTCGTCAGGTAGGTACGACTATCCATACCAGTCGTACCCTCTAATACTAGTGGTATGCACCACTCGTGCCCAAGGCCATATCCCTTGGAACCAATATTATCCAAGGTACGACTCACCCCAAACCATGTATTAGCAAAGTATACAACTAGTACCCATGATCCGTACCCCTGGCAGAATAAAAATCCAAAAGGATTGAACACTGACCACCATATGAGTCCATGGTACAATTTGTACCCTGGCTTATGGCTCTTGGTAAGCCACTCGTACTCAGATTCAACTTGAGTTACCAAGCCAATGATTAACCAAAGTAACCAAAGTACCAGTATCCACCGATATGACTCATACCACCCAAGTTGTACCCATTCCAAAAACCAAATCAAACCCACCAACCAATAGTGGTTAGTATACAACTAAACTATACCACTTGTATCCCAATGTACGAGTCATTTCCCCTAGTCATATCATGTCCAGAGACCAGAAATTTAGGAAATTTTCTAATGGCCAAAAATACAGGGTGTTTCAATCTCCCCCGCTAGGAAAATTCATCCCCAAATAACGAACAAGGTAGGGTAACCACAAGCATGATTCATTTTCATTATCAAATATTAATCCAACCTTTAACCAATTTAGGAAAAACAGATGCAAAGATATTAATCTTTCCTTTAACAAACTTAAAAAATAAAGATATGTTCAAGAACACATACCTTCCGCATGAATCCTAGAAGCAGAAAACAGATGTGGATACTTGGATATCATGTCCTCCTCCACTTCCCATATAGCGTCTTACACCTTATGGTTCCGCCATACAACCTTAACCGAGGCCACATCCTTGGTCCACAACCGATGAACCTGCCGATCCAGAATCTCAACCGGGATCACTTCATGAAACAGAGAATCGAAGATACCCAAGCCCTTTGAGGGAACCACCGACGAAGGATCATTAAGACACTTCCTCAACATGAAAACATAAAATACAAAATGAATGGAGCTCAAACTAGAATGAAACTTTAATTCATAAGTAACATTACTAATTCTCTACAAAATTACATAAGGACCAATAAATTGAGGACTGAGCTTCCCCTTCTTACCAAATTGCATTACTCCCTTCATGGGAGATACCTTTAGGAACACCTTATCCCAACCTCAAACTCCAAGTCTATACTCTAATATATACATAGGACTTTTGGCAACTTTGGATAGCCTTAACCTTATCCTGAGTCACCTTCACCTTTTCCATATCCTGATAAACTAAATCCAGACCAAACATGTCTGCCTCACCAAGCTTAACCATCCAATAGGAGATCTATACCTCATACTTTACAATGCCTCAAAAGGGGCCATACCAATACTTGAATGATAGCTATTGTTGTAAGCAAACTCTACCAAAGTTAGATGCTCAACCCAATTGCCACCATAATTAATCACATATTCCCGAAGCATATCCTCCAATGTATAAATAGTTCTTTCCACTTGCCCATCCATCTGAGGATGAAAAGAAGTACTCAGACTCACCTTAGTAACCAATCCCTTCTAAAAAGGCTGCCAGAAATGAGATGAAAACTACGTACCACGATCAAGGATAATTGAAACATGTACCCCATGCAGCTTCACCACCTCCTGAAGATACAACTTTACATAATCCTCTTTCAAAAAGGTAGTCCTCACTGGCAAAAAGTGAGCAGACTTTATTATCCTATCCACAATGACCCAAATTGGATCAAATTGGTTCTGCGACCGAGGAGGATTGGTAATAAAATCCATATTGATCACCTCCTATTTCCACTCAGGCAAAACAATTTCATGATACAACCATCTCGGCCTCATGTGCTCAACCTTAATATGTTGACTCACTATGTACTTGGCTACAAAATCAGCCACGTCCCTCTTTATACCATTCCACCAATATATCTCTTTGAGATCATAAAGTATCATCACCATTGATTTCAAATACCATTACCTTTTTCCCACCTACATCATTCTTGATTTTCGTTAAGATAGGATCTAGTAATTGTTTCTACTTAATCTCTGCCCCAAGGGATGATCTACCTGCTTCCTGTACCGATATATCATCATCCTCGGAGTCAAGGAGATGACTCCAAGGTTATCCAAGTAGTGAATATCCTTTACTAACTCTCGCTTCTCCTTATCCACATGAGCTAAAATCCCAATAGATAACCTTTTAAGAGCATCAACAATAACATTATCCTATCTTGGATGATAGTAAAAACCCATATCATAGTCCTTGAGAAGCTTCAGCCATCTCCTCTACCTGAGATTTAGCTCCTTTTGAGTGAACATATACTGTAGACTCTTATGATCAAAAAATATATCTACGTGCACTCCATACAAATAGTGCTACCATATTTTCAAAGCAAAAACTGCCGCCAATAGCTCTTAATCATGAGTAGGATAATTTCTCTCATGTACCTTCAACTGCTTGGAAAAATAGGTAATTACCTTCCCATGCTGCATCAAAACACAACCAAGTCCCATCTTAGATGCATCATAATAAACCACAAACCTCTCATTACTTTCACTCAATGTCAAAATCAGAGCCAAAGTTAGATTGTCCTTAAACTTCTCAAAACTCCCTTCACACACTTCTGACCAAGAAAATTTTACCTTCTTCTGAGTTAACTTAGTTAAAAGAGCCGCTATCAAAGAAAAGCTTTCCATAAATCACCTATAATACCCATCTAAACCGAAGAAGCTCTGAATGTTGGTTGGAGCCGCGGGTTTAGTCCACCTTTTAACCACAACTACCTTTTAAGGATCCACTATGATCCCCTCAAAAAAAATAATATAAAGTTATAACGTTAAATTAAAACTTATACTTAGAGAACTTGGCATACAACTTCTATTCCTTTAAGGTCTACCACACGACTCGGAGGTGATTAGCATAATCCATCTCACTTTTATAATACACCAAGATGTCATCAATGAACATAATGACAAAAAGATCAAAGAACTACCTGAAAACCCTATTTATTAAATTCATAAATATCGCCAGGGCATTAAAAGCCAAATAACATAACTAAGAGTTCAAAGTGCCCGTACTGAGTATGAAAATCCATCTTAGGGATATCTTCCTCCCTGATCTTAAGCTGATAATACCCGGACCAAAGTTCTATCTTAGAAAAGATCTTGTCACCTTGCAACAGATCAAACAAGCCATCTATCCTTTGAAGAGGATACTCGTACTTGACCGTTACCTTAATTAACTGTTGATAATCAATGCACATCCGAAGGGAACCATCCTTCTTGTGTACAAACAACATCGGTGCACCCCACATGGATATACTAGGATGAATAAAACCATTATCCAAAAGATCCTTAAGTTTCTCCTTGAGTTCCCTCAAATCAATCAGATCCATTTTATAAGGAGAAATATATATTGGACGAGTGTCCGAAACTAAATTAATACCAAACTTAATTTTCCTATATGGAGGAATGCTAGAAAGATCATTTGGAAAGACCTCAGGAAACTCATTTACCATCGAAACTAAATCAAAAGAGTGACCTTCTGAGTTAGGATCCTTAGCCCAGACCAAGTGAAAAAGACATCCTTTGGAGATTAATCTCTGATCTCTAAGATAAGAAATAAACCTCCCCCTAGGAGCTAGGGAACCATCCTCCCACTCCATAATTGGTTCACCACAGAACCTAAAGACAACCTTATGAGTCTAACAATATAAGGATTCGTAACAAGAGTGTAACCAATCCATCCCTAGAATAATATAAAATCTACCATATCCAACTCAAACAGATCTACCAAGGTCTTCTTGCTACCAAAAAATACCACACACCCCTTATAGACTCTTTTATAAATAATCAAGTCACTGTAATGCTCCAAAATCTAATCTCGAGATGTCACACTGTGCTCAAGACTATGAGTAGCCTTAAGCTAACCCTGTCTGCCTTTCTATTAGATCTGAGTCTCATAATAATGGGAATATAGTCATAAAAGTCATACTAAATACGGAAATTCATCTAAAATAACTAAGAATAATCTGAATATAATTTCTGAGAACTAAATGCTATAAATCTAAATCAAATCTAGTAGTCTGACAAGGCTCTACTAGTAATAGCTAGAGAGTCACTGGGACAAACCCCCAGCTGGCTCGAACTATCTAAAAGAATACTGAATCTCTAAATTAATAAACTAAAAATAAACTGAATGACTAAGTCTCTGATATATGAGGACTCACCAACTGTTGGATGTAGATGGAGATACTTGAACTATTCACGCTGCTGAAACTGAGCACCTGAACCTACATTTTGAGACAATATAACACATAGACGTATATGTGGATCAACACTTTAAGGATGTACTGAGTATATGGGGGTGAAATGAATAAGTAAAACATTATGTCATCATCATAATTTTTAAAACAGTGCATGCTAAATATAAATGACTCACATAAGCTGGAATATCTGAAAAAAGACTAAAATCTGTAATCATTAATAACAAATCATAATTTGTAAATCTAGTAATTCATAACATTTAGTTCTGAAAGCTGTGCTAATACTTTGACTTTAAATTATACTGTCTAAGTGTAGAAAGGATTCACTTCTATGTCTGGAATCTGAAAACTGAAATTTGTAACTATTATCTTTCTCTAAATCATAATCTTAATAAAATTGTTAGACTTTACACTTAGTTTTATAAAAGCTTTTTTGTTATTCTTTTCTGTTAGGGAAAATACTCAAAAGATATTTATTTACTTTTACTAGCTGAGGGGCTCTTCTAACTGACATAAACGATGTAAGCTAACATAGAGTCTAACGTCTTGTTCCCCTATGGGGAAAACCTTATGATGGGGAGAGGTGTCATACTCTTGCTAAGGAGTATAACCTGAGCTAAGTGATCACATCTGTAACTATAACCATATTAGAATGGGAATAATCTCATAATATGTACCTACATTGGCTACGTAGTTCTGTGGAAGATAGGGTACGCTAATCCCACACTTCCCTCTTGGTGCTAAATACTACTCCCTTTAAATCTGTATGCTTACTCTTTTGGAAATCCACTTTAAAATCTAGTATAATAGTTCATTACGAAACCAATTATGCTTTTATCTGAGTCATTAGGTAAATAAAGCTAATCTGAATTCTGTAATCAGTAATAAATTTGTAAAGTGGATTTTAAATCTTATCTGAGGATCAAAAGACAAAACTTTACTGAAAATCTATAATTAATCAAATCATAAGATGCTCAAAGCATCATCTTTCTTGAAATATCAACATATAAACTTGGGCTTGGTAACCCATGCATCAAGTTCATGTCAAAATATCATAATAATCATGCTTGATAATGTAAACAATGATAATTCATCTCAAAATCTAGAAATTTCGGCAATAGGCATGAAAAATATGAAAATAGACATGCAATTCATCTTTAAAATCTCTCAGAACACATAATCTTGCAATTAGCAATTATGGACATGAACCCTAATTTAAATCTCATGTATACTCATTCAAAATAATATGAATTTGTAATTAAAACTTGATTTTGCGCTCAAGGATGAAAGAAGATCCTTGTTCATAAACCCCGCATACCTTGGAAGATTATTAGATGAATTCCTATTTGAGTTCTTGAAGATGGATTCTTTATTATCTTGTCTTGGGAATCCTTAATTTTGAGCTTTCTTGGAGAAACGATAGAGGAATTTGATTTCTTTGGGGAGAAGTTTTGGAGCTCTAGGGCTTTATTTTGAGAGAAAATGGATGAAAATAAGCACAATGTGCTTAGAATTGGCTTAATCTTATGTTTTGGACAGATTGGGGGCTTGGGAATTAACCAAATAGCCCTTTCTAATTTTTCATTGGAACTAAAAAATCCTGAATTTGCGTGCCATCGCGATGCACCACTATTACGGTGTCTCACTTGATTCTTGACAGTTGGGAACTGGAAAATTACCGGGATACGGAGCTATCGCGGTACTCTATAGAAATTCCATTTAGGCCTTCATCGCGATGCGATACCATCACGTTGGCCAACTGGAAATGGACAACTAGGAAATCAAATCTCTCTGTGATCCGAGCTTATCGCGGAGGTCCACTGAAAATTAACAAATGGGAATTTAACCTTCACCGCGATGCAGTGATTGCTCAGGTTACACATTGCATTACGAAAAATTCCATAACTCCTCAATTGAGTATCGAATTTGGGCAAAATTGGTATCTATGGAAAGCTTATTTAATTTTCTACATAATAGAGGGTCTATATCTGGAAAATTCCACATAGAATAAATGTTATTCATTTTTAAAGCTAACCCTTGACATTCTAGGAGCGAAATTAAGCTATGAAAAAGTACGGGGTATTACAATATCTCCCCCTTGGGAACATTCATCCTCGAATGTGGCTAGTTAAGATAAAAGTACTGAGGAATCTGAGGCTATAAGCTATTATGCACAACTGAAATAAACTGCATAACTGAATCTAAAACATACTGAGCTACTGAACTGATCTATGAGTGCATGATTTTTACACAAAAATAGCTATATGGCTAAATCTGAGGCTAGAAAAGAACTGAATGAAGGAAGACTATTACCTTCGACTGAATTTGAGTTCGTGGAGAAGACTATTCCCAAGTAGCACCCTCAATGGACTAATTTCTCCACAGAACTTTGACCAAGGGAACTTCTTTGTTCCTTAGTCTACAGATCTGATAATCAAGAATCTCGACTGGAACTTTTTCATATGAAAGGCTATTCTAAATATTTGTACTTTCTAGAGGAACTATAACAGCTGAATCATCCATGCACTTCTTCAACAAGGACACATGGACTACTGGATAAACTGAGGATAAATCTACAGCTAGCTTAAGCTCATACGTTACCTTCCCAACACAGCTCAAAATATGGAAGAGACCTACATACCGGGGACTAAGCTTCCCCTTCTTGACAAATCTCTTCACCCCTTTACGGACAAAACTTTTAAATACACAAAATCATCCACCGCAAGCTCAAGATCTCTTCTTCTTATGTTTGCATAAGATTTCTGACGACTCTGAGCTGCTTTCAATCTCTCTCGAATCAACTGAACTTTCTCCATGGCCTCAAACACCATGTCTGGCCCAATTAAAGCGGCCTCACCTACTTTGAACCAACCAAATAGCAATCTATATCTCTGCCCGTAAAAAGTTTCAAATGGGGCCAATTGAATGCTAGCATGGTAAATGTTATTATAGGCGAACTCAATCAATGGTAAATGGTAATCCTAACTACCTTTGAAATCAAGAACATATCGCCTTAACATATCCTCTAAGATCTGAATGGTCCTCTCTGCCTAACCATCTGTCTGCTGATAAAAAGCTGAACTAAGATGAACTTGGGTACAAAGAACCTTTTACAATGCCCTCTAAAACTGAGAGGTAAACTGAGTACCCCTATCTGATATGATAGATAAAGGAACTCTATGTAATCTAACCAACTCTATGATATACAACATAGCATAATCTTCAGCTGTGTAAGACGTGTGAACTAGCAAGAAATGCACTGACTTAGTCAATCTGTCTACAATAACCCAAATTAAATCAAGATAACAATGCAAATGGGGTAAACTAGTCACAAAATCCATATTCACCTCTTCCCACTTCCAGTGGGGATACCAAACTCTTACAACGTACCACCAGGTCTTTGATGCTCTACCTTAACATATTGAAAAGCTGCATACTTGGCTACAAACTCTGCTATATCTCTCTTTATACCACTCCACCAATAGATTTCCCGTAAGTCACAGTACATCTTGGTAGCACCTAGATGAATGGAATAATGCACACCATGTGCTTCTTCCATAATCCGTTGCCTCAAATCATCTACATATAGAACACGTAATCTACTCTGGTACCTCAACACACCATCTTCCCTTGGGAGAAAACCTCTATCTTTTGGTCTTTAACTGACTCCTTCAGTTTGACCAAACTAGAATCCTTATCTAGCTTTTCTTTCACTTCAAAAACTAGGGAAGATTCAGAACTACTCTGAACCCAAACATCCCTTTCTGCTGAATCAACTAATCTCATACCTAATCTAGATAACCGGTGAACTTCTTGAACTAGATCTTTCTTATCATTCTCCACATGAGCAACACTTCCCATGGACAACCTACTAAGGGAATCTACAACTACTTTAGCCTTTCCCGAATGATATAACACACTCATATCATAATCTTTCAATAATTCCAACCACCTTTTCTGCTGAAGATTCAACTCCCTTTTTGTAAGCACTTACTGTAAGCTTTTGTGATCTGTGAACACATCAATATACACCCATAAAGATAGTGCCTCAAAATTTTCAAAGCAAAATTAATAATAGCTAACTCAAGGTCATGGGTCGGGTGGTTCTTTTCACGAGGCTTAAGCTGTCTAGAGGCGTAGGATATAACCTTACCTCTTTACATCAACACATAACCCAAACCAATTCTAGAGGCATCAAAATACACAATAAAACCATCTGTACCATCAAGTAATGTGAAAATTGGGGCTAAAGTGAGTCGAGTCTTTAGCTTCTGAAAACTCTTCTCATAGGAATCTGACCACTGAAACTTAACTTTATTTTGGGTCAATCTAGACATAGAAGACGCAATAGACAAGAAAACCTCAACAAAACATCTATAATTGCCAGCTAAACCCAAGCAACTCCTAATGTCTGATGGAGAGATATGTCTAGGATAATTTCTTACGGCTTTTATCTTTTGCGGATCAACTCTAATACCCTCACTGGAAATAATATAATCAAGGAATGCTACTAAACTTAGCCAAAATTCACATTTGCTGAATTTGGCAAATAACTGGTCATCTCTAAGAGTTTGCAATACAACTCTAAGATGATCTGCATGTTCATCCTTAATATAAGAGTAGACAAGAATATCATCGATGAAGACTATGATAAATATGTCTAGATACTATTTGAACACTCTGTTCATCAATTCTATGAAGGTGGCTAGGGCATTTGTTAGCTCGAAAGACATGAATAGGAACTCAAAATGACCATAATGGGTTCTGAAAACTGTCTTTGGAATATCACATTCTCTTAGTCTAAGTTGATGATAGCCAAATCTAAGGTTTATCTTTGATAAATAACTTGAACCTTGGAGTTGATCAAATAAGTCAGCAATTCTAGGAAGAGGAATTTGTTTTTTTGACTATTACTTTATTTAGTTGATGGTAGTCAATGCATATTTGCAAAGAACCATCTTTCTTTCGCTCGAATAAGATGGGAGCGCCCCATGGAGAAACACTAGGACTTATGAAACCCTTATTTAAAAGATCTTTGAGTTGCTCTTTTGACTCTTTAAGCTCAATCAGAGCCATACGATATGTAGGAAAAAATATAGGCTGAGTATCTAGGAGAAGGCCAATATTGAATTCTATTTCCCTATTAGGAGGCACCCCTGGCAAACCTTTTGGAAAAATATCAGGAAACTCATTAACTACACTGACTGACTGAACTGTTGGAGTCCAAGACTTGGTGTCCTTGACTCGAACTAGATGATAGGTATACCCTTTAGAAATCAACTTTTTGGATTTAAGATAAGATATGAAATGACTCTTGGGAGACACTGAATTACCTTTCCACTCAAAGACTGGCTCATTTGGAAACCAAAACTTCACTACTCGGGTCGACAATCTATGGATGCATAACAAGAATGGAGCCAATCTATCCCAAGAATAAGATTAAAGTCAAATATATCTAACTCTATTAAGTCTACTAACATAATTTTATGAAGGAAAGTGATAGGATACTTTCTATAAATCTGTTTAGCAACAACTGACTCACCTACTGGGTAGAAACCAAGAAAGGCTCGGGGATCTTTTCAAAAATTATCTCAAAATTTACAACAACTAATAGGGTCACATAAGAGAAGCTTGACCTAGGGTCTAAAAACACATAAACATCAAGGTGAAAGACACGAAAAATACTAGTAACAACATCTGGCGAATCTTCCTGCTCTTGAAGAGATGGTAATGCATAAAACTAATTCTGGTACTGACCACCACCGGTACTAGATGATACGCCCTCAAAAAAAACTGGGCGACCTAGAGAAGTTGGTGCACTAGTGGCCTGAGTCTGGGGACGAACATCCCTGTTTCCCTACTTAGCATGTAGGCTCTCTCTAATTCTATGACCCAAATTACCATAACCATAACAACAACCTTTCTATCTAGCTAAACACTCACCAGGGTTATTCTTACCACACTTAGCGCATGGAGCATAACTGGTCCTTGCACTCACACTATTATGAGATCTGGACATAGAATACTTACTCCACTACTCCTGTCAAGCTCTGGGAGTGGGATCACTAGCTGAAGATGTACTGGCATAGATGAACAATTCTGAAACTATTAATGATTTCCCCCTTCCAGATCTAGTCTGGCAATACTTAAACTGCCCAGTTCTAGCCTTCTTATTACTTCTCTCTCTTACCTTCAACTTCTCTTCCTTAATATGTTGAGCATGAATCATAAATCTAGCAAGATCTATGTCTCTAATAAGCATGGTAGTCCTACACTCCTTGACTACCAAACTAGACACTCCTGTAACAAACTTACTCATGCTTGCCCTAGGATCAACCATCGTATCAGGGGCATACTTAGACAACTAATTGAACTTAAGACAGTATTCCTTTACTATCATTGAGCCCTACCTCAGGTTCATAAACTTCTCTATCTTAGTTTCTCTTATTTTATGCGAAAAGAACCTGTCTAGAAAATCATCTCAAAATACCCGCTAACTCATAGGAGCTGTATTCTCACCTCTATCATTCTTCCACATAACTACCCAATTATATGCTACATACTTCAACCTATAGGATGCCAAATCTACACTTTCATCTTCAAAAACATACATAATCTGGGTATTTTCTTCACCTTATCTAAATAAAGCTGCGGGTCCTCACATGCCTTTGACCTAAAGAACTTTGGTGGATTCATTCTCATGAAATCTCTGATTTTGGCTGCTGCTAAATCACCATTCTGCTGAAATAGAACTGCAGCTGATGGTTTCCCTGAATATTGGAAGTCACTGCCTGGGCCAACGCCTAAAAGGCAGCCCTAAACTCAACATGGGATACATTCTTATTTAGAGGGTCAGTAGGCTCGGGTGGCTGGTTATCATTTCTGCGGGCGTTAGCTCGATGAGGAGGAATATTTATCTATCACATAAGAGAAAGTAGATAGAGATACTGTAAGCATGATAGATCATGAAAGAAATAGAATTTCCTAAGAAAGTCCTATAGCCTCTTTCTCATAAATATGACACACTTCACACCCATGATCAAGATTCAATGTAACGCGGCTTTTCTGACTCCCTAGGACTCTTATAAACCTTAGGCTCTAATAACGAATTTGTAACTCCTTGAAATTAAATCCCAAGACATCACACGGTGCTCAAGACTATGAGTAGCCTAAAGCTAACCCTGTTTGCCTTCTATTAGATCTGAGTTTCATAATAATGGGAATATTGGCCTAAAAGTTATACTAAATATGGAAATTCATCTGAAATAATTGAGAATAATCTAAATATAATTTTTGAGCACCAAATGCTATAAATTTGAATTAAATCTAGCAGCCTGGCAAGCCTCTACAACTAATATCTAAAGAGTCACTGGGATGAACCCTCAGCTAACTCAAACTGTCTGAAGGAATATTGAATTATCTAAACTGATAAGCTGAAAATAAAATGAATGACTAAGTCCCCAGTCTATGAGGACTCGCCAAGGGTCGAATGTAGATGGAGATGCTTGAACTACTCACGCTGCTAAAATTAATCACCTATACCTATATTATGAGATAATGTAGTACATAGATGTTTATGTGGATCAGTACTTTGAGGATGTACTGAGTATATAGGGGTGAAATGCATAAGTAAAACATCATATCATCATCACAATTTGTAAAACAATACATGATAAATATAAATAACTCACATAAGCTGGAATATCTGAAAGAAAGACTGAAATTTGTAATCATGAATAACAAATCATACTTTGTAAATATAGTGAGTCATAACATTTAATTCTGAAAGCTGTGCTAATACTCTATCTTTAAATCATACTGTCTAAGTATAGAAAAACTCACTACTATGTATGGAATCTAAACATTGAAATCTGTAACTATTATCTTTCTGTAAAGCATAATCTGAATAAAATTGTGAGCCTTTACACATAGTTTTCTAAAAGCTTTTTTGTTATTCTTTTCTATTAGGGAAAATACTCAAAAGTTATTTATTTACTTTTACTAGTAGGGAGGTTTTTCTAACCGACATAAACCATGTGAGCTAGTATGGAGTCCAATGTCTTGTTCCCCTATGGGGAAAACCTTATGATGGGGAAAGGTGTCATACTCTTGCCAAGAAGCATAACCTGAGCTAAGTAATTATATCTATTACTTTAACCCATATTGGAATGGGAATAATCTCATAATCTGTACCTACATTGGCTACGTAGTTCTATGGAAGATAGGGAACGCTAATCCCATACTTTCCGCTCGGTGCTAAATACTACTCCCTTTAAATCTGTATGCTTATTCTTTTGGAAATTTACTCTAAAATCTAGTATAATAATTCATTACGAAACCAATTATGCTTTTATCTGAGTCATTCTGTAAATAAAGATAATATGAATTTTTTAATCTATAATAAATCTGTAAAGTGGATTCCAAATCTTATCTGAGGATCATAAGATTAAAGCTTTACTGATAATATGTAATTAATCTGATCATAAGATGTTCAAAGCATCATCTTTCATGAAATATCATCATATAAAATTGGGCTTGATAACCCATGCATAAATTTCATGTCAAAACATCATAATAATCATGGTTGATGATGAAAACAATGATAGTCATCTCAAAATCTGGAATTTCTGCAATTGGCATGAAAATATGAAAATAGACATGCAATTTATCTTCAAAATCTCTCAAAAAACACAATCTTGCCATTAGCAATAATGGGCATGAACCCTAATTCAAATCTCATGTATACTCATTCAAAATCATATGAATTTGTAATTAAAACTTGGTTTTGGGCACAAGAATGAAAGAAGATCCTTGTTCATAAACCCCACATACCTTGGTAGATGATTAGATGGAGAATCTTAAACTTTTGATTCTTATGTGAGTTTTTGAAGATGGAGTCTTGATTATATTGTCTTTGGAATCCTTAATTTAGATCTTTCTTGGAGAAATAATGGAGGAATTTGATTTCTTAAAGGAGAAGCTTTGGAACTCTAGGGCTTTCTTTTGAGAGAGAATGGATGAAAATAAGCATAAAGTGCTTAGAATTTGCTTAATCTTATGTTTTGGATGGATTGGGGGCTTGGGAATTAACCAAAGAGCCCTTTCTTATTTTTTATCAGAATTGGAAAATCTCGACTTTGCATGCCATAGCGACGCGCCACTATCACGGTGGCTCACTGGATTCTTCACAATTGGGAACTGGTAAATTACCATGATATAGAGCTATCGCGGTACTCTATAGAAATGCAATTTAGGCCTTCGTCGTGATGCGGTACCGTCGCGTTGGCCTATTGGCAATGGACAACTGGGAAATTAGACCTCTCTGCTATGCAAGCTTATCACAGAGGTCCACTAGAAATTGACAAATGGGAAGTTAACCTTTGCCGTGATGCAGTGATTGCTCAGGTGACATACTCCAATACTAAAAGTTCCGTAACTCCTCAACTGAGTATCAGGTTTCGACTAAATTGGTATCAATGGAAAGCTTATTCTATTTTACACATAAATGAGGGTCTAAATTTGGAAAATTCCATATAAAATAAATGTTATTCATTTTTAAAGCTAACCCTTTACATTCGAGGAGTGAAATTAATATAGGAAAAAATTTGGGGTACTACAGTCACGTACAGGGGTAGAAATAGAAAAAAGATACGAAACAACCTCAGGTTAAAAAACAAAACATACAGTCACATATTGGATCACATAGAAAAGAGTGGAGCCCAAATCAAGTAGACAATACACGTCATGAGAAAAGTGTTGTATCATACCAGTTACAACATCAGGTGATGCCTCAAATTCCTACCGAGATGTAAGAGCATACATCCTATTTCAGCCAGTGCCGGTTCTAAAAATAGGAGTAGATGCTGAAGCCATACCACTAGGTGCAAAAACAAAAAATGAATCAACAGGAGCCTTGACCGTACCCGAAGCACCCTTACCAATCATACAATTTCTTAGCATATCGCCTGGATGACCATATTTAAAATATTTTTGCCTTCCTTCATCACAAAATGCTTGATGAAGACGACTGCAGAACTGACAAGTAGGACACAAAGAAGTCGACTGTTCCTCACTCGCTTGAGATTAGGAACGTAGTGCCCTAAAATTACCACCACCTTCCTAATGCTTGTCACCCAACTGCTTTAAGTAATGAGTGCTAGTAGTAGAGAAGGAACCAAAACTCCCCCATATATTCTTTGACCATTTTCCACCTTCCCGATCACCCTATTGCTGAGCACCACCCTACTCAGAGAACTTGCTCCTCTTTACCTTGCCTTTCTCTAAACTCTACATGTTTCTTCTTTTCATCCTCCACCTACTGCATGTGAAGAACTAACCTTAAAATATCCATATCCTTAATTAACAAACTAGTCTTGCTTTCAAGGATCAAATGAGATAGCCTAGAAGTGAACTTTCTCATCTTCACCCCGATATTAGCCACCAAATCTGGAGCATACCTTGACAGATGATGAAATTTCAAGGCGTACTTCTTGATAGACATTCTTCTCTGCTTAAGATTCATTAACTCTTCCATCCTTGCTTCCCTCGGCTCTTGAGGAAAGAAACAATCTTGAAAAATATTCTTATAAGGACAACTTTTGAACATCACCTCTATCCCTATCCCACTTTTCGTACCATTGGTACGTAGTATTTTTGAGCTGATAAGTCGCAAAATTCACCTCTTCCACGTTAGTGGTCTGCATCACTCTAAACATCTTCTCCATTTTATCCAAGAAAGCCTGAGGATCCTCCTCCACTTTTACACCAGTAAAAGTAGAAGGATTTATTTTCATAAACTGGCTAACCCTTGTGGCCCCAATAGATAAAACACCAGATGCATCTCGCTCAGCCTGAGAAGCAACTAACTGAGCAGTAGTATGAATCAACTATAGAAATTCTGCCTTAGTCACTTAACCTTGAGGGGGACTAGTGGCAACTTGGGGAACTCAGAAAAATAGGGATAGGACCCTGAGATCGGGTACAAACTCTAGGTTTAGGGCATACTCCATCAACATCGTCTCCAAATGGGATAGAAGGATTTCCTTGTGTTCCAGATCAATGAGGCATGATCTAAAGATTAACAAAAAAGAATTAGAGAAAATTTCAGGACTTAGACTCCACTCTTGAAAATAGAATACCAAGAAAGTGAAGCATTCCTAAATGTCCTATAGCCTCTCTCTTATGAGTGTCGCATGCTACTCCTCCTCAAAAGAGACTCTACTAGACATGTTATTGTGGACTCTAAATTAACCATGAACCTAAAATTCTGATACCAACTTGACCCGACCCGACCCATGGCCTTATTGTAATGGGCATCCTAAGTTCGACTGGGTCCGAAGACCACCCCTATTATCCAACCCAACCTCTAGATGCTTTCCCTAAGTTGGACAAATTTCAAACATATAATAAGATAGAATAACTATCAAAATTATAGACTCTGGGATAGGTCTATTACTAAGACCAGCCCAACCGAGTCTAAACGCCCAAACCTATCTGATAACTAAACCAAACCATAAATTGATCAACCAAATAATAACCAAACCAAGTTCCATAACATAATATAATAGGATGGAACAACCAACAATGTTGTCAACCGGTATATGCCCTACTACCATTGCTAATACTAAAGCTGACACCCCTACCGATCCTACCCGTTCCAACCCATAGTAGTTCTATAAAAGCCTCTAACCAAAAAAATACCAAAATCCAGTTGGGAGAGGACCCCAACCATAGCCAAAGCCAATATCCATAAATGAACCAAAGTATGAAATAACATCCATAAAATAGATCCTTTTGGAAAATTAGAATCTTACTACTTCAATCCAGTAGCTAATCCCTAATGTTTGATAGCTAAGCAGGAGAAGTGGAATGGTCGATTCCTATATTGTGTGGGGATATATCCTTTCGAAGATGTGTTAGTGGGTGAACGCTAGTATGGACTCAGTATAAGGATAAAATAATGACATTTAAGAAAACTAAGTAAAACCATCTGTATGCACACAAATCATACATATATATATCTAACTATGTCGAGAAGGGGAGCTGGGTTTAGCATGCATTTGAAATCATTAACCTAGGTATGTGTATATTAATCGTCCTTAACCACTCACGGGGTATATGGGTCCAGTGTAACCCCCTGGATGGTGCCCGAAACGTGTAGCCGCATGGATTGGATATACCATAATAGTAAGGGATTGCCAAGTACCCTCACCTTCCATGATACATATGTACAATGTACTTAAAGGATTTTTTCTTACCTCATAATATCATAAAAGGGTCGCCATGCCCTACCCTTCATGTCGGCAAACATGAGTTTCCAACATTCGTTCATTGAACTCCCACCTTCACGGTTTGCTATCACACCCCACCACTATTTCCCAATTAATATAATTTCCAACCATCTAATCCATTATTATTAATCGACGGTACACATAATGGTATTGTCATACTAACTATAACTTGCAAGTCTTGTCCTTAGCCAATCCTTTTAAGGTAAAGGGAATCCAATGTACTCATTTACCAAGTTAACTTGGGGGAGTCCTATGTACCCTACAAGTGTTCCATTATGTTTGCTTAGGGGATTCCATTGTACCTCACAAGTGTCCCATTAACAAGTTTACTTAAAGGATTCCATTGTATCCTACAAGGATATTTATTAAACCGAACCATTCCATTTAACCATACTAAACTATTTAAATCATTCAGGGTTCCATTAACAAGTTCAAACTATGCAATAGTTCCATTAAAATCTAATAATGTGGTGAAAAAAATTCTCATAGGCATTTTATCAAACACATTAGGGGCATAGTATTTCTGAAACAAAAGCCAATTACCAAATAATCATTCCCATGTAACCAATTATCCTAAACCACTATTAAAACATGGGAAAACCACAACCAAAAATTTATAACCAACACCCTCAAATTATATTTGAAAATCCAAAACCATACGATAATCAAACCATGAAAACATTGTATAAAACCATGGCTTAGTTGGAACTAACAATGAGGGAATAGAATATTTCTTAAACAAAGGAGATGATGGAGAAAAATAACCAACACAAGCCCCAAATTAATCCTTAAGATGAAACCCTAGCCTTCTTTCACCCAAAAGCCTTAGAAAGAATTGTAGAGTGTCTAAGAGAAGTTTCTCAGTGTTAATTAATAGAATAATAGGGAAAATCATCTACTAATAGGAATACACATCATCGGACCTTATTAGGTTAAGTGGGGAAATGTCCATATTGCCCATACTTAAACTCTCAAAAATCCTATTAGGTTGGTACGAATATCCATACTAGTCTTACCCTTGAATACATGTGGTACCCACCACTCGTACCCTAGGCCATCTCTCTCTGAACCAACACTATCCAAGGTATGACTTACCCCAAACCGTGTCGTATCCAAGTATACAACTAGTACCTATGATCCATACCTCTAGCAGAATAGAATCCCAAAAGGATTGAAGATTGACTACCATACGAGTCCATAGCACGATTCGTACACTGGCTTATGTCTCTTGGTGAGCCACTCGTACTTAGATTCAACTTAAGTTACCAAGCTAAGATTAACTAAAGTAGCCAAACTACTCGTATTCACCAATATGACTCGTACAACCCAAGTCTTACATATTCTAGAAACCAAATCCAACCCACCAACAAATACTGGTCAGTATACAACTAACCCATACAACTCTTATCCTAGTGTACAAGTTATTTCCCCTAGTTGTATCCTGTCTAGAGACCAAAAATCTAGGAAATTTTCTATAAGCCAAAAACCCAGGGTGTTTTAGCTGAACTAAAGGAACTAATGGAGAATTTAAAGGATCTTCTTATCGGATCTTCTTGATAAGGCTCCCATCTATCCTAGTTTTTCTCTTTAGGGTAAGCCATGTTTTTTGTGCAAAATAATGATGGGTCTCTTTGGATATGTATAGACTACCGTTAGTTGAATGAGGTTATAGTGAAGAATAAGTACCCTCCCTAAGTTTGATGACCTTTTTGATTAGCTTCAGGGTGCTAGGTATTTCTCTTAGATTGATCTTCATTCAGGCTACTACTTGTTGAAAATTATGGAGTTGATTTTCCTAAGATAGTTTTTCGAACACGGTATAGCCATTATGAGTTTTTGGTTATGTTATTTGAGTTGACTAATGCTCTAGCTACTTTCATGGATATTATAATTTAGGTGTTTAGGTAGTTTCTTAATTTATTTACTATAGTCTTCATGGATGACATCTCAATTTACTTTAAAAGTAAGGAGGATCATACCAATCACCTCCAAATTATGTTGCAGACTCTTAAAGACCAAAAGTTGTATGCTATATTTTCTAAGTGTGAATTTTGGTTAAGTATTGTGACCTTTATTGGGGATGTTATTTCTATTAAGGTGATCAAGGTGGATTCATAAAAAGTTAAGAGAGTTAAGAAATAGGATAAACCCACGATTCAAATCGACATTAGGAGCTTCTTAGATATGGAAGGGTATTATAGGAGGTTTGTGGAGAGTTGTTCATCTATTTCTAGTCCGCTAATGAAGTTAACTCAAAAAAAGGTTTAGTTCTTATGGTCCGATGCTTGTGAAGGTAGTTTTGAAAAATTGAAGGATAAGTTGACTTTTATGCTTATTTTTACCCTATTCGTGGGTACTGATGGGTTTGTTGTGTATTGTGATGCATCTCGGGTAGGACTGGGTTGTGTTGTGATGCCATATGGTAAGGTTGTAGCCTATTCTTCAAAACAGCTTAAGATTCATGAGAGGAATTACCCAACTTGCGGTTTAGAGTTGGTGGTTGTGGTTTTTGCTATGAATTTCTAACGCCATTACCTGTACAGGGTGCATATGGATATTTACTTAGACCATAAGATCTTACAATATGTGTTTATATGGAAGGAATTAAATCTCAGGCAAAGGAGGTAGCTTGAATTGCTCAAGGATTATGATATTTGCTAGCACTAGCTGATTTTGGTACTTTAGTCATCACGGCATCTACCCATGCCTTGCATGTCAGCTCTATTATCATAGCTCATATTCATGCACTGTTCATTGAATGATGTATGCTTCTAGTTCTTAGTATGATGTGTTCTAGTACACTCAGCAGTACGAATCATATTCCATGAATTTATGAACTCCAAACACAGGTCATATAGCTCATGACTCATGTACTCATTCTTTTCAAATGTTCAGTTCTAGGTACTCATGGTACACCTTTAATGACCAGTGAAATTTAGATTATGTCATGTAGGTCCTCAGATTAAGACTCTTTGATGAATTCATTTTGTTGATATAATATACCTCAAGCCTCAGTTAAGTGTGAAAGTTACATATAGTATTCTTCCATATTTCAAGATCTCATGTTCTAACCTTTCAATGACCTCTTCATAAGAAATGGTAGTGGTTATGAGTAATGTTTAGATGGGAGAGAGTGAATGTTCCGTATTAGGAAAAGATCATTGTATGTTTATTTTATGTAAAGCTATAAGTTTGAAGGAATATTTAGGTAGAGCTTTTGATATATGTCATGGTTAGTTGAAATTTTGTATGAGTTTTCTTAGGGATAGTGCAGGAAAGTTGTTACTGATAGAGGTATTAGAGAATATGGGAAATATTCTTTGGTGGGTTGTTTTCATAAAAGTTCATATGTGTTTCTAATGATAGGCTTGAATGTCATGTTGGTATATTAGTGGATGGGTGTATTGTGCACTAGTGAATTCCTAGAAAGAGGTTGCATTTAGTTGTTGAAGTGGTAAGAAGAATTATACTTGAGATAAGAGCTGTGAAACACACATAGGGTATTGAATTCGTAGGTTATACTAGTACTATGATGTTATGTGTTATACCTTGTATTCTCAAGTTAGGCTTGAACATGGTGAGATCATGTAGTTTAACGCAGAATCTGGATAGAGTAGTTATATGTACCCATGCGAGTATTTGAGAAGTGGGGCTAAGCTTGATGTTAGTCATTGCATTGCCTAAGGCGAAGTAATGCTAACCTAGCTTATGTTTTATTGGCCTACATTCCATGGAGTTTTAGCCATGTTGCGATTCCTTATTCAAATATATTATTCAGATCATCCCAAAATTCTTTTCTCCCTAATGTTATTGAAATTCTTAGAGTGTTTAAGAAATACTCCAGTTGAGTATAAACTTTTAGTATGATTCAGTCCGTATAGCCAACAATTCAGTTTAGCAATCAAACAGATAAGCTCCTATGGTTTTCCATCTTTCCATCTAGTCTTACTATCTGAAAGTTTCATGAATATGGCTTGTCTATGAGGTAATTTATTCACATTCATGCATCATGTCTACGATTCAAATACTTAGTCATGATTCCGTTCATAAGTATTTAGTGAATGATCCCATTTTTCCAGGTATTTCAGTTCAAACAGTGTAATAACCCTTGTATGACCTTTGTTTAGTTTTCTCATGATTCATTCTTACATAATGTACTTGGCAATGCCATAAAGTTGATCTCTTTTTATTCCTATACGTGTTTTGTTGAGGAACAATTCCTAATAAGAAGTTATGTACTTTATTCCCTCCTTAGTAAATTTTGGAATTTTATTACACCAGTTATCACTTTCCAGTTCTATATGTAAAATCATATCATGAAGATTTCAAGTGAGTTCTAAACTTTCAGCATGAATCAACTCCTTACAGTCTATATAGTCAATCCAACTCAGAAATCAATTTTATGATAGAAATTTTAATGTTTTAGCTATGCTATATCCTATATTAGCAGACATGTCATGTCTACACTATTCCATATTTCTAAGACTTCAACAAGTTCCTATCCATCATTCGAGGATGAATGATTCTAATGGGGAGATAATGTAACCTCCTACATTTTTAGGCTAGACATTGAACCATCGTTCCTACATGTATAAAATCTAATCCCACATTTTATATTTGAATACTTGTTTCATGATCTTTATCCTAGTGTGTGAAGTGCTTATGAGGTGAAAAATGTTCGTAGGAATTACTTAAGAGCAAAGTTGAGCTAAGGGACTTTGATTCGGCCAAATTTTGGTATTTGATTCTACAAGGGTCAACTTTGAACGTGTATAACTTTTGACATATCTGGAATTTTGTAGCTCAAGATTCACCAAATATTATATAATTAAATTATCTTTTAAACGATACCAATTTTGCCTTAATTCAATATCTGAGCGAAAAGTTATGACCATTTTTGTGAGAAACGGTAAGGGTTCGAATAGCCTCACGTCGCGAGGGCTATTACCCCAAAATTGGTGTTGCGTCATGAGGTCTATTCCTTTGGAATAGGGGTCATGCCACAAGGGCTATTCTAGCTTCTTAAAGGGGCCAAGGGGTAATTTAGTCCTTCCCTCAACCCCAGTCGTCCAAAACATAAGTTATAACATTCATAGGGGTATTATTTGCCCGTTAACCTCAAAATTAGTCACGTATAAACCCTCCCCCTTCCCAAGAATGAGAAATTCAAGCTTCTCTTTCCAAGAATAAGAAATTCATTTGTTTCAAAGAATTCAAGCATTCTAGCTTCAATTTCAAAGTTTTCTTCAAGGATTCAAGTAATTGAGGAAAGTGAGGTATTTATCAATGGGTCCCTTTCACCCATTAAGCCCAAAAAAAAAATACTCTCTTTGATTAAAGTATGAGTTTTTCCTTCATTATAAAATTTTCACATGTTCAAGATGAATTCAATCCATGCTTTTCTTTAGGAAATTGACTCAATCCATGCCCTTATATGACCTCATGAAAAATTAGGCTATATCTTTTATGCTTTAAATTTCAAGTTTCCATGTCATATTCAAGTGATTTCATGTTACAATAGCAAATTATGTATTAAACCATGCAACTATGTTGCCCTCTCTTGTTTAACACATTCTCATGTTCAAAATTCATGTTTCTCACCTATTTGTTAAAATGTCTTATGTTTTTGGGTCTTTGAATAATGGTTCCATACCACTATATTAAGCATTGTTTTCGCATTTTTGAAAACATTCAGTGCTAGTGGGTTATTAGCACCTAATGACTATATGTCTTTACAAGATTTTCATTTCCAAGAAATAAATCAGTCATACCATGATTATCTTCTTTTATTACCACCTTCAATATATTATATTCATGCTGAGAATTTACTAGTAATGTACCATGTCATGTTAAACAACTAATAATACCAAAGTCTTTCAGTTGGGAGTAACACTTAGCACCGAGTGAACATAGGGATGACGAATCCCCCATCAATAAAGGCATGAGTCATTTATAGCAGTCCCTAAGTTCCAGACCTACGACACCACCATATATTATTAGGGGTCCCCTATTAGTAGAGGCATAAACCGTCGTCCTTCGAGACATCACCCTTGTGAATCCACATCTTCATTCATGTATTGGTACCCGCAAGGTACCAACACCCTTCCAACTGGGGTTAAAGTTTGGACCCAAATAGCTAAGGTTGGGGCATATCAATTTTAGTTAGGTTCTACAGTCTCAGTACAATATTCAGAGTATGTTAGTTCAGGTTTGCATGACCAAGTACTCAAACATCAGTTATTCAGTTATTTCAGATATCAGTTAGTCAGTTATTTAGGTCATGCCAATACATGATTAAGCCTTATCTTGCATTCTCAGTTTTACATGTTCATGTTGTTATGATCCGTATCCATACATGATTCTCAGTTTAGTTTTTCATCATGTTCAACTTTATATGAGATTTAAATATAATATTCATGTTTTACCACTTCCTATCTTTAGTTCTACTTATTCTACAAAAGTAAAGATGTAAGAAACTAAGTGTAGTGATTTACCATATTATCATATTATGTTTGTTACTCATGCTTTAAGATACTTTATCTTTCAGTTGATTTTAGTCTCTTAGTGAGTCAACTTGCACTTAGCATAAATGTTTTAAGATTATATCTCTATTCAGTTTTACTTATTGCATTTACCCCCCTTACTTAATACATTCCAGTAGTACTGAACACATATATGTCTGTATGGCTACATTGTTTCATAATGTAGTTATCAAGAGTAGTCCACACACCAGGGTCAAACTATTCTTAGCTTTCAGCTAGCAGGTGATGAGTTCTCTTATTTTGAGAACTCTAATCAGTTATAGTTCATGTATATTAGTTTAAATATTCATGTGTATTAATTAGTGGTAGTTGGCAGAATGTCCTAGCTATCTATAGTCAGTATAGTAGAGGCTTCATATATGGTCAGTCATAGTCATTCAAGTAATTCAAGTTATTTCTTTAGTTTTATCCTGTTGTAACCTTTATCAGTATTACATTTATTCAGACTTTTTCATGAACATGTTTTATCTCAATAAATTTAGTTTTTATACAGCTTTAATCAGTTTCTCAAGTAGTATGCCAGTTCATGGGTTAGCTTGGGATCACTTGTGCTTCTAAGCACCTTGTTACGATAAGGGGTCATCTCGGCTTGTGATAAATATTCAGAGCTTCTTAGGCTTAGCCAAATACTATCAAATATTTATGGAGAGTTTCTCGACTATAGCTAACCCATTCACTAAGCTGACCCAAATAAGGGTGAAGTTTTTGTGGTCCGACATTTGTGAGGGTAGTTTTGAGAAGCTATAAGATAAGTTGACTTCAGCTCTATTTTTGACTTTGCTTGAAAGTATTGACGGTTTTGTTGTTTATTGGGATGCGTCCCATGTGGGACTTGGTTTTCTGTTGATCCAATATGGTAGGGTAGTGGCCTAGGTTTTTGGGCAGTTAAAAGTTTATGAGAAGAATTACCTGACACCTAACTTGGAGCTTTTGTGGTGGTGTTCACATTGAAGATTTGACATCACTATTTGTATGGAGTCCTTGTAGATATATTTTCTGATCATAAAAGTCTGAAATTTGTATTCACCTAGAAGGAGTTGAATCTCAAGCAGAGGAGGTGGCTTGAGTTGCTAAAAAATTATGACATGAGTGTCCACTATCACCTAGGTAAATTTAATATAGTTGTTGATGCTCTTAGTAGGTTATCCATGGGGATTCAAGCTTATGTGGATGAGGATAAGAGGGAGTTGGTTAAAGATATTCATTATTTGGATAAACATGAAGTTCTTCTCTTGGACTCTAAGGATGGTGGTATGTTTGTGCAAGGGGTGGCAAAGTTATCCCTTGTTACTGAAACAAAAGAGAAATAGGTAGTGGATCTTGTCTTAATGAAGATTAAGAGAAATATGAGTGAGCAAAAGGTTATAGCCTTTGAGATCGGTGGCAATGTTATCTTAAGGTATGAAGGAAAATTATGTGTTGCGAATGTAGATGGGTTTTGAGAAAGGATCTTTGCTAAGGCTCATGAGTCGTGTTATGTCATTTATCCTAGTTTGATAAAGATAAATGATCTTAAGGATATCTATTGGTGGAACAATATGAAGTAAGATATGGCTAGTTTTGTGGCTAAATACATGGGGTGTCAACAAGTGAAGGTTGAATACTTGAGGCCCAGTGGGTTGACTTAAGAGATTGAACTTCCGGTATGGAAATGAGAGATAATTAATATGGATTTCGTCACAGTCTTTCTCAATTTCAGAATTAGTTTGATTTGATTTGGGTCATCATGGATAGTATGACTAAGTTTACTCACTTCTTGCAAGTGAGGACTAATTATTTGGAAGAGGATTATGCAAATTTGTTCCTCCAAGAGATTATGAAGTCGTATGAGTCGCCAGTTTCTATCATTTCATATTATGGTACTCAGTTTTTGTTGCATTTTTTGCATTCATTTTAGAGAGGTTTGGAAATTAAGATGAGCCTTAGTACTGCTTTCCACCTGCAGTCCGATGGACAAGTGGAAAGGACTATTCTGGCATTAAAAGATATGCTTCAGGCTTATGTGATATACTATGATGGTAGTTGGGTTGATCATTTGTCTCTTATAGAGTTTGCTTATAATAATAGCTACCATTCATGTATTGGGATGACTCCATTTGAGTTGTTATATGGTAGGAGTTATAGGTCTCCTATTGGGTGGTTTGAGGTTGGTGAGAAAGTAATATTTGTCCTAAATTTAGTTTACCAAGCAATGGAGAAGGTAAAGGTGATTTACGATAGACTTTAAGCTGCCTAACAATTCCAAAAGTCCTATACAGATGTGAGGCGTAGGGAGCTAGAGTTTAAGGTTTGTGATTGGGTGTTATTAAAGGTATCTCCCATGAAGGCAGTAATGTAGTTTGGGAAGAGGAGGAAGCTCAGTCCCCAGTATGTTAGCCCGTACTTGGTTTTGAAAAAGGTTTGTAGTATTGTATATGAGTTGGAGTTTCCTCCTAGTTTGATCTCCAATTATCTTATGTTCCATATGTCAATGTTGAGAAAGTATGTAGGTGATCTGTCTCTTATTGTTCCTATCAAGGATATTGGTATTTTTGATTCCTTATCGTATGAGGAAGTTTTGGTTAAGATCTTGGATCGTCAAGTTCATCTGTTGCGAATGAAGGACGTAGCTTCAGTAAAGGTTATATGGAGGAACTACAAGGTTGAAGAGGCTACTTGGGAAACCTAAGAAGACATGAAGTCCAAGTATCCATTCTTATTTTCCGCCTTGGATAATTGTGCATAAGTAATGTATTATTTTTAACATTTTTCTTTTTGACTTTGTAAAAGAAAATGATGATTTCCTTTGTATCTTTATTTTCTGAGTTTGCTATAGGTAAGAGTAAGGGAATATAGAGTCAAATCGTGTAAGAAATTGCCTTGTCCTATTATTCGAGGATAAATGATATAAGTGGGGGATTCTTAAAACATTCTGGATATTTGTCCCTTGAAAATTTCTTGAACTTTGGGCTCACTACCCTTGTTACGACTGGACCCCCAGAGTCATAGGGTGTCTTGATGACTCATTGGGATGAGTCATATATAAACTAGTAAGTTTGAGGATTGATTCTACTCAGAGTACAAGTGGCTCACTAAGAACAGTAATGATATGTCACGACTTATTGGTCTAATTATGGGTGTCCAGTGTATTGGGGTCCTAGTCACTGTCTTGGTTATGACTCGAGGTGACGAGTTGTATGGTGCGGTTACGAGTCAAGAAGTCAACTCGTGGTCAAAGGGGGCACTTTTTTAGCTTTTAAGTGGAGCGCACTCTGGATATTTCCCACTTTAATCCCTTCAACCCTATAACTTAAATCCTTCCTTTGGACTTCAACATCACATCAATCCCAATAAAACCCTCCCAAATTCTCCTCAAACTCTCTGTTCAAGTTAAGGCAAGGGTGTTAAAAGGTTGATCAATTAGGGCTCTCAAGGGTGGTTTCTCTCCATAAATCTTACTATTTTAGGCATGTTAGTCTTACCTCATTGTTAACTTTTTAAAGGCATGTGATTTGAAGTATTGTTCATAAGATTATTGTTTTGGTTTTAAAAAACAAAGGTTTGGGATTTTGAATTTTATGAATTGAACAATGTTTCTCATGGTTTTTAAATATGATTTTCATGCTTTTAATATGGTTTTTAACTTATGGGTGCATAGGTATGGTGAATAAACTAATGATTTTGATTTTCCCAATCTTGTGACTTTTGAAGTGATTATGACCCCAACCCCATAATGCGAAATTGGTTTTAGTTATGAGAATTATGGAAATTTGCAAAATTGTACTAGTCTTGAATGATTGCATGATATAAAGAAGTATTTGAAATACAATGGTATTATTTAATGAACAAAGGGATGTGTATTAGTGAACAAAGGGAGTTGTTCTCCCCAAGTTAATGGAAATTATTTAGGCATAATGTGTTTCCTTGAAAGTGTAGTTGGTATGATGATACCAATAATGTATTCCTTTAAGTGTATTGTGGTTCATTGAATGGGAATATGTGATACTAATTTTAATTAGGCTTTAATATGAGTTGTATAGCTTAGTCATGAAAGTGGAGGTTCGAGTGATCGCTACTGGTAATTGCATTTGCCGATGTAGGGGTCAAAGTGACTAGAGAGGTTTGAGTCCCCCTCATTATTATTTCATAATTAGTGAGGTTCGAGTTTATAAATCATTATATGATCGGGTACTTAATTTTCCTTGGTATATATTAGAGGGTTTGAGTCCCCTATGTGCATATATATGAGATTATTCTCCGGTTCATGTGGTTACATGCACTGGGGCCCGACCAGGGTGTGAGAGTTTGGGCACATATATCCTTTGGGTACTATTATATGGCGATTGAGCTACACAATCCAGGCTAAAGTTTTGAAAAGCATGCTAAGCCTGGTTCCTTATCCCGTCATGTGATATATATATATTTATGCATATCCATTTGATTATGTGCGTTGGCTTTTGAATGATTTTAAACTATTGATCATATCATTTTGTTATCCTTATCCCCGAGTCTCATGCTAGAGTTCACCCGTCTAACCATCTTCGGACGCTATATTCCTATGTAATGTAAGAATTAGTCATACTTCCACTCCTCCTGCTTAGTGACTAGGCGATTTAGGGATAGCCATTGAGTCAAACTAATGTGGTAAACTTCCATACTTTGCAGGATTCTTTTTTGTACTGTGGATTTGTTTACGACTTTACTATTTCTGTGGTCTTAGTGTTTGGCTATGGTCAGGGGCATGTCCTAACTAGATATTCCTTGGTTTTGATTAGAGGCTTTGTCGGACTACTGTAGGCATGGGTGGTATTGATATTGGTATCAGTATTGGTTTTGACACTAGTATTGGTTGGTTTTGGTTATAGACTAATTTTAATGTCTTTAAATTGATATTCTCCTATCTTCTTATATGTTCAAAATTCAGCCAACTTTGGGGTGTGGCGTGTTTGGTTTTGTTAGGTGCATGGGATGATATTTGTTATACAAAGGACTAGAGATACCAGTCATATCTAAGCCCTGGTTTGGGTCATGATAAAATATCCTCTCCCTAGGGTTGATGGCCTGTATGACTAGCTTTAGGGTGCTAAGTAATTTTCTAAGATTTATCTATAGTCAGGTTATCATTAGTTGTGTATTAATAAGGTGGATATCCCTAAGACTGCTTGTCGAACTTGGTATGACCACTGTGAGTTCTTGGTCATGTCTTTTTGGTATACTAATGCTCCAGCGACGTTCATGGATCTTATGAACCAGGCATTCTATCAGCATTTGAATTTGTTTGTCATTGTGTTTATTAATGACATCTTGGTATACTCCAAGAGTGAGAAGGATCATGCCAATCACCTCTGTATAGTGTTGCAAACTCTTAAGGATAACCGGTTGTATGCAAAGTTCTCAAAGTATGAGTTCTAGTTAAATGTTGTGATCTTTCTTGGTCATGTTTTTCTAGTTAGGAGGTTTGTATAGAGTTTCTCTTCGATTTTCGCTCCATTGAATAGGTTGCCTTATAAGAAAGTGAATTTTTTATGATCCGATACTTGTGAGGGTAGCTTTGAAAAGATGAAAGATAAGTTGACTTCAGCTTTCGTTTTGATCCTACCCAAAGGGACTGATGGTTTTGTTGATTTTTGTGATAATCCCGTCTAGGATTGGGTTGTGTGTTAATGCCATGTGGTAAGGTTGTGGCGTATCTATCTATGTAGCTTAAGGTACATGAGAAGAATTATCTGTCTTATGATTTGGAGTTGCTGGCTATGGTTTTTTCTTTAAATATTTGGTTCCATTACTTGTAAGGAGTTCATGTTGACATATATTCTGGCCATAAGAACTTGCAGTATGTGTTCACCCAGAAGGAGTTGAATCTCAGACAAAGGAGATGGCTTGAGTTACTTAAGGATTACGGCATGAGCCTTCATTATCGCACAAGTAAATATAATGTGGTTGTTAATACTCTTAGTAGGTTGTCTATGAGATGCTTATATAATGTTGATGACGAGAACTGAGGTTTAGTAATGTGGTTGTTGATGCTTTTAGTAGGTTGTCTATGGGAAGCTTATCTCATGTTGATGAAGAGAAGCGAGGTTTAAAGAAGGATATTCACCATTTGGCTAATCTTGGAGTTTATGTTTGGACTCTAAGGATGGAGGTGTGATTGTGCAAGAGGTGGTGTAGTCATCTTTTACTGCTGAGGTGAAGGAGAAGATGGCTTAGGATCCTATCTTGATGCAAATTAAGGATGATTTGGGTCATAAGAAGGACATGGCTTTTGAGATTTTTGGAGATGGTATCTTGAGGTACCAAGATAGATTATCTGTTCCTGATGTTGATTGGCAGTGAAGGAGGATCTTGGCTTAGGCTCTTGAGTTGAGGTACACTGTCCATCCCGATTCAATGAAGATGTACCATAATTTGAAAGAGGTCTATTGGTAGAATAACAAGAAGAGGGATATGGCCAATTTTGTTGCCACGTATATATTTTTTTACCAAGTAAAAGGGTGCATTTGAGGCTTGGTGGTTTTTCTCAAGAGATTGAGTTGCCTGTGTGGAAGTGGGAAGTAATTAACATGGACTTTGTTATTGGTCTTCTACTATCTTAAAGTCAGTTTGATTCGATTTGGGTCATCGTGGATAGGATGACTAAGTCCACTCACTTTTTGCTAGTGAGGTCTAATTATTCTGTGGAGTATTATGCTAAGTTTTTCATTTAGGAGATCATCAAGTTTCATGGTGTGCCTGTTTCTATTATATTTGATTGATGCACCCAGTTCTCATCACACTTTTGGCGGTCATTTCAAAGGGGTTTGGGAACTAAAGTTAACCTTACCGCTTTGCACCCTTAAATGGATGGACAAACAAAAAGGACTATTCAGACTTTGGAAGATATACTAAGGGATTGCATGATTGGCTTTTGTGGTAGTTGGACTAAACATTTGTCTCTCATAGAGTTTACGTATAATAACAACTGTCATTCTAGTATCAGATGGCTCCATTTGAGAATTTGTATGGTGTGATATATCGTTCTCGTATTGGGTGGTTTGTGGTTGGTGAGACTATATTGTTTGGTCCTAACTTAGTTCATCAAGCAATGGAAAAGGTGAAGGTGATTTGGGATAGACTTAAGACTGCTTAGAGTTGCCAAAATTCCTACGCGAATGTGAGGTGTAGGGAATTGGAGTTTGATGTTGGTTATTAGGTTTTATTGAAGGTGTCTCCTGTGAAAGGAGTGATGAGGTTTGGAAAGAAGGGAAAGCTCAGTCCCTAATATGTTGGCCCTTACTTGATTATGAGCAAAGTGGGAAATGTGGCTTATAAGTTAGGGTTGCTTTCAAATTTGGGTTCTATCCATCCGGTCTTCCATGTTTCTACATTGAAGAAGTTCATGGGTAATCCTTTGTAACGCCCCAAAATTGGGTCTCGAGACGTCACACAGTGCTTAGGGGCACAAGTGACCCCAAGCTAAACCTCCTTCTGGCATAACTCATAAGCAACTTGATAAAATGCTTAAATCTATATAAAATCAGCGAAAACATAGAACTATTCTGAACTTGATCAATATAAACATGAACTTTACAAGATTAAAACTCTACTTTTACCAAACGAAACTGAAATTGAATACATCAACTTCTACTAACTGTCTATGATGCCTCTACTGGTACTAACTTTAGATAGCCCGGTCATGATTCCCAACTATCTAAGCTCAATACGGCTAAAATAAGAAAATACAATACTTCTCAAAATGTATAGCCAACTCAAGTCCTCGAATCAAAAGGACTCGTCACCTGCTGACTGGAAGCGGCGGACTGACTAAATGCAGTATCTGCGCTACAATTTGTACCTACATTATAAGACACTGTAGCACATAAAAATATATAGGGGTCAGTACTTTAAGGAATGTACTGAGTATGTGGGGGTGCAGTGCAGCATTATAAATAATATCATAAATGATTATGAAAATCATGCATGCTGACGATAACGACTTTCTTTACTTGAATTAATTGAAATATATTTCTTGTAAATCATCAATAGTAATGCAAGCATTATATATCTCATAAATCATTATACTCAACTCAAAATCCTTAACTCATGACTTAGAGTGACTCGGTAACTCATGAAACTTGAACTCTTATGGACTTGGGAGGTTCTTATAACCGACATAAACCATGTGAGCTAGATGGAGTTCAACATTTTGCCCTCCTAAGGAGAGAACCCCACATTGGCTGGAGCGTCGTACTCTTGCCAGGGAACAACCTAAATTTAGTGATCACAATCTCATACTCAGCCTCCGGTCCATAATTATCAATATCAATCCTACGGTGGCACGTAGTTTCGAGGGAAATACCATATTTCCCGCTCGGTGCTAAATACTACTCCCAGTCACAAGCTCAGAACGCGTTACAAAATCCACCACAAACATCACAAGGGTCTATCATGAAGACCAAATCAAATCTCTTTCTCATTTATCAAATCATAATCAATTTGTGGATTTCTAACTCGACTTTAATCAAATCAATCTTTCTCAGTATCAAAATGTATCAATTTATTAAGTCATGGCAACATCAATAACAGTGAGGAAATATCAAGACTCATTGTAACAACTCAATCTCATGAATCAATATACTCAATAATCTAATTTGTCATAAGGAAGCTTAAAGCTTGACACATGTCTTGAAAGCACTTGAAATACCAACTCATGGTAGAAACAAGAAATTCACAATATTAAATATCAAGTCATAATTTGGAAATTGTAAAATAATCATGTATCAAAAACTTTAAGAAAACATCATAGAACTCATTCTTGACTCTCAAGCTCAAATATCAATATATATATTCAATAATCAAACTTCTCATAAAAAATCTTAAATCATGACTCTTATCTCAAATCATTCAAAAATCATTAACTCATAATAACAATATTAAACTTATGGCATAAGTTCTCAATTAATAAATAAAATGATGAAATAATCATATGTATCAATCTTGAATAGCTCAAATATCATAAATCATTAATAAAGTAATTTGAGTGTAAACCCACTTTGCAAAATCATGAATTTCAATTGTAGAAATTAAATCTTTGGGCACAGGAACGAAAGAAGTGTTCTTGTTCTAACCCCACATACCTTGGATTATGATTTTAAGATGAGCAAGCTTGATTGGAAACTCTTCTTCACACTTTTGAGCTAAGTTCTTGATTCCTTTGACTTGGAGAACTTGATTCTTGAACAACTTGGTAAAATCTTTGGAAGATTCTTAAATTTTCTTGTAGAAGATTTGATTTAGGATTTTGGAAGAAACCTTAGTTCTATATCTTTCTTGAAAGAGAAATGAGAGAAAATAAACTTCTCTTCTCTACTTGGATATATATATATATATAGTACCAAAATGGGTGGAAATGACCAAAATGCTCTTGCAAAAACGTCCCTTAATTTCTGGAACCAAATAGCTAACGACATCCGTGACAAGCCGTCAGGCCCGTGATAGGCCGTCATGAATTGTCGTCACAAAAAGGGTGGATTTTATGATTTTTAGCTTAAAGTTGACGACATTTTGTGACTAGCCGTCAAACTTGTGACAAGCCATCAAAAAATCTTGTCACAAAAGGTTGGATTTTGAGAATTTCTTCCTTAAGGTGACGACATTTTGTGACAAGCCGCCAGGCTTGTGATAAGTCGTCACAAAAGGTCGTCACGGAGTTTCCAGGCTGACACGCTGGAGTAAAATAAGCCTAACTCTTTGCTCCGATATCTGATTTTAACGAAATTGGTATCATTGGAAATATAATTCAATTATCTATCTTTTGGTAGGTCATGAGATCAATGATTCATAGTATAACGAGAGATATGATAATTTGAAGTTGGATATAGAAAAATCCATCCCATGAATTCAATCGGTAAGGAATGTTTTAATTCACCTAATCTCTAGGACATCTGTCAGGCCTTAATACACATCACACTTGATTAGAAAACAACCAAAGCACTATAATTTATTTCTCATGAGCTTGATTCATGGTTGCACTATTGGTTAGAGTCTCAGGGTATTACAAAATGGCTCTAACTCCCTCACCGGGTGTTTGATTCGAGTGAATCTTATGTTAATGGAAAGCTTATCCAGTTATACTAAAGATAGAAAGTGGAATTTAGGGAAATACAACACGATATAAACAACAATCACTTTGAAAGTCATCCATATTCACTCAAAAAATAAATTTAGGCTTAAGAAATGATCGGGGTATTACATCCTTCCTAGGTTATTCCTATTTCTATCATTTTAGATCTCAGTTCTATATTCACTTCAAGGTTTTGGAGGAAATTTTTAGAGGAGTTAGGTTCTCATTTGGATTTGAGTACAACCTTTCATCCGCAGACCGATCGTCAGTCCGAGTAGATTATTTAGGTTCTTTAGGACATGCTTTAAGCCTGCCTTATGGATTTTAGGGGCTAGTGGGAGAAATGCTTAGACTTGACCGAGTTCGCATATAAAAATAGTTTCCATTGAAGTATTGAATGACGCCTTATGAGTCTTTGTATGGTAGGAGATATCGTTCTCTGATTGAATAATTTGAGACTTTCAAGGTATGAATTTGCTTCTTGTCTCCTTGGTTAGAGTTAGGGTGATTGAAGATAGACTACGAGTAACTCAGAGTAGGTAAAAAGCCTCTGTAGACCATAGGCTCTGTGACTTGAGATTTGGTGTTGGTGACCGTGTATTCCTCTATATTTCACATATAAAGGGTGTGAAGAGGTTCGAGAAGAAGTGTAATCTCAGTCCTTGATATATTGGTCCATTTGAGATTCTTTGCACAGTTGGTGAGGTAGATTTACCTCTGAATTTTGATATATTTCATCCATCTTTCTATGTCTCTATGTTGTAGCAGTATATTCCTGACCCATCTTATATGCTTAGATGGGACTCAATTCAATTAGATGAGAGTTTGTTCTTTATGGAGAAGCCTATGCTTATTTTCGTTAGTAATATGAAGTGGTTGTGTACTAGGGAGATTCCTATACTTAAGGTTAAGTTTTGGCACCGCCCAGTGAAGAAGAAAACTCGAGAGATCAAGAGTGAGATGCAGGCCTAGTATCCTCACCTATTTGAGCCTTCAAGTGTTTCCTTATCTTTAACTCCCGAGGATGAAAGTTCTTTTAGTTTTGGATATTGAAATGACTCTTCAGGTCATTTTTTGTATTTCTTCTTATTTTTGTTGTTAGAGATTTTTCATAGCTACCCCAAGTTATTAATGACTTCCTAGTACTGATAGTTCGGTTACCAACAGTTCATTTGGTTTTTAGAGCTAATTTCTTATTTAGAAATCTTCGCTGATTCTAAATGGCCACCGGGCAGAAACTTTAATAATATGACCTCAAATGCAAATTTCTACTGCTCCAACACCTCTCAAATATTGATTTTAGGATAGATAGACCTTTGGTTCAGGTCCCAATGCACCTGAGCTTATTTTGACCTATTTGTAAAAAAGTTAGAAAATTAAAATTTTTGTTGTGGGACCTATATTAGGTCAAAACAACCTTGGATGGAAAATTTAATTTCTCCAAAACATCTAGAACATTGAATTCATTATTGTTACAATAATCATTTGCATATATTGGATTTTGATTGAATCTCGAGGCGTTGTTGGAAACTTGGAAAATTTTCTAAGTTTGCTGGTGCTAATGCTTGTGTGATCGGACAAAAGCCATCATGTTTGCCCTATTATGATTCAATAAGGCCAAGGCTATCACCCAATCGTGATTGCAATCCATGGACTGTGATAGCCATAGTTGAGTACCTAATATGGGTATAAAAGGGCCCCTTAGGCCGTATTTTGGCCATTCCTCACTAAGTTTTGAGACCTAAGAACTTTAAGATATTGTGCTAACCTTAAATTGAGTCTTGAGTGTGACTTGAGGTCTTAATTAACATATATTTTCATGATTATCATTGGATTTAAGGTAATAATCCTTCAATTTCATGCTTGAATTTCTTGATTATTTGACCAAAGCTCTAAATCACTTAGGTCTTGATTTTAGCCCAATGTTTACTTGGTTTTCACCCATTTTGAGGGTTTTGATTCCATGAGTTTCATATTATATTGGGTTGGTTTTGAAAATATATTTTTCCATGAGTGGGACCCATATGAGGCTTTGGTGTGATTTTTGGACCGAAACACAATGGTGCAATATGGGTATTAATATTATCATATTGATGAGTATGTATTTTTCATAACTTTGCATATTGAAGAGGCTTCTGAGAAGTAAAAAGGGGAGTTTTAGGGATTTCATGAGCTTTCTTTAGATTTAAGGTAGGTTAGGTTTATTCCTTGTTAGATTGAGTTATGTCATAGTATATTTGTGATATCTTGCTAGATTGGGATGGATTTTAGGTGTTGAATGGATGATATGTAAGATTTGGGATTAGTTGGACCTTGAAGCTCTATGATATCCTAGAATTGAAATGCTTGACTTATTTCCTATAGCTTAGGTGGATTAGTCTTCATTGCTCATGTTCAGCTTGATAATGCCTTAATTATCCAGTAATAGGTGAAATGCTATAGTTGCTTACTTTTGGAGTAAGTTGGCCTTAAATGCTTATACTAATGGAGGTTGCCTTAGTTCCATTGGACTTAGTGAAGGTTACTTGAGTAGAATGTAAGCCCTAGGTCTTATTGGGGCTTGCTATACATCTAAAAGTTGGCTTAGATACCTTATCCTAGTCCGGGGTAGAAATTGACTTATAATGTATTTCAGGAATTTAGGAGTGAGCTCATTGACCCACCTTAAGCCAAGATTGATGATTTAACCTCTTGAACCCTTATTCTTAGTAATTGCCTAGCGAGTGCCCTTTAGGGGCAATATAGATGACTTTGGGTACTTGCTGGTGTTGAAGATATATTTTTAGGAAAAACCCTGATGATATTTTTTAATATTAATGGTATATATTCATATATCACTTGATAAAAAGATATTATGATGAATGACGAGTTTTGGAGGTATTCTCTTCTTTACTTCTCCTTTATGCTCATTTACTTTAGCCTTCGTAGGATTTGTCATTTACTTTAGCTCTCATGGGGCTTGTCATTTACTTTAGCCCTTGTGGAGTTTGTCCTTTATAATTATCATCAATTTGCCTATTATGATGACATGGTGATACTCGACAAGGGCAGAGAATATTATTGTGATAATATTGATACCCATCAAGGCCGTAGGATATTATTGTAATGATGATGATACCCGACAAGGCCATAGGATATTGTGATGATGATGTTGATCTCGACAAGGTCAGAGGATATTATGGTGATGATGATACACCCGGTAGGGTCGGAAGATGATTATTTGATGTGCCTAGGTTGACATCTATCGATTCGAGTCTTGATAGCCCTTTGTATGGAAAATATATACATGCTCTTATATATATATACATCTATGTAAGTAATGTGGGGTGAAGTTGACCTTAGGGTGCAAGTTATAGCTCACTAGTGTTAAATACATAAAACGTGGGGTAGTTAATGATTAATGTTAACTAAGGATTTGTGGTGGATAATGTTCAAATGATTAATCAAGATATTTGATAAGCGGGAAACTAGTTGTAAAATGAGGATTCACTTAGTGAGTACAACTCGTGATAAATAATGTTTATTAAGTAGTTTTGGTTATCTAAATGGCTATGTGGTGAAATAAATGACTATAATTATGTGATTGTTAGTAATCTAATGAATTAGTTAATGATCTTTGTTTAGCTAGAGAATAATGGCTGATGGGTATCAATAACAAGGGGTCAATGTGGTAATAGTATGGGTTATTGCTATATGGTCAATGTTGGTAATTAATGAAAGTCCGGTAAAATGTTCGATGGAGGATAAATATGGAATATGGTTGAATAATGATGATATTTTGATTTGTTGTTAGTTAAATGCTTTACTATTTATCTTGGGTGTATTCTCCAGTAGTATGCAATGCTATGATGAGTTTTTTTACTTTATGCACCAGTTGGCGTATGGTCGCTAACTTTGTACTTATTTCTGCTTGTCGTTATGCTATTTGATGCATTATGGTTCAAAATTATCTATTATTTATGAACAATGGTACTGACTTGCATTGAAGCCTTATGTTATAATATTATTCTGATTTAATTTCTTATTATATACAGTGATGATGGGAAGATTCAGGTTTGATTCTGTACCTTAACTTATTTTGGATTATCTTGCATTATATTAACTTTATATCATGACTTAGCTCAGTCAGACTATGATGCCTCTTGAGTACCCGTTATTTTGGTACTCATACTACACTTTTGTACCTTCTTGGTGCACATCAAAGTACTAGTTGTCGCTATTGATTTAAGTTCGTGCAGTGTTGACATTCTGGAGATAGGGTGAGCTCTTGAAGTTTGTGTCACCCATTTTGTTCTATTTTATTATTATTCAACCTTTTGCATTGAGGCAGATATATTGGCTAATTTTAGACCATTGGGTTGTATCATTGATACTAAATGCTCTTGCACTGACTATATCGGATCATGGGAGTGCTATTCAGGTTGTCTGTTTATCTATGTTAGAGCATTGTTTATTCATAACTTGAGTTCATTGATCTTGGCCTATGTTAGCATTTCTTATCACATTAACCCATTGTGTTAGCTCTGGGTTATATTATTGTCTTACCTACTAGCGGGATTTAGTAGGTGCCATCATGATCTGTAAATCGGGTCGTGATAGTCTTACATGCATATTTATTTCAAAAGTTCCTAGTTGGAGTTGATAATCATGAATTGTGGACATAATGAGTTGATTTCTAAGCTCACTTATATATATACATGTTGGATGAATTTGTATATCATCACATTGAGTTGATTGTGAAGATTACATCCTCATTCCATACATATATATTAATGAGATACTGGTACCATTGAGAAATACTATTTTTGAAAGAAAATAAGACACTTTATGAAAGCTCTCTTAGTAAATACAAGTAGAGAGATAAGTCTAGATTAAGATATAAGATATTGAAAATAGGTTGCGAATTTCTCCCTCCTATAGGTCTTACCTGGGTGTTGCGAGCTCGGTGGGTGTATACAGAAAGTCGTACGATGACTTTTATCATTCATCCTATCCATATTACATTGCATTGCATTTGAATGCACATCTTTCATGATTTCTTTAGTTGCCTTGCTTTGAGTTTAGTTTTTGTATCTCTTTTTTAAATATATGTGCTATTTTTTAGAACTGTATTTATGTATTAAAACTATTAGTAAAGATGGTGTGAGTTACCATTTGGAATTTTCTACTTGCAGATGATGTGCTCATAGTGTTATTTTCCTTATCTTATTTTTTGATTTGCTCAGCTGGCTTATGATACGTACTGAGTACAAAAGGACTGTATTCACCCTTATTGAGCCCTTTCAATGCATAACTTAAAATGAGTATGATACGCAGAGGTTAAGATTATGCTATTGATTAGTGTTATTCGAGGTATTGGACCATTCTAATGTTTAGGACAGATTTCGAATCTCATTCTATTTTACTTATGTCTTTATTTTGATCAGAGACAGATTTTGTATTTTTTTAATTATTGAATCTGTACCTAAATGCTCTTATATTCTGACTCCAGGTTTTGGATGATTTATTATATTTCATTCAGACCTTTGGTATTATTATACTTGTATGGATTTGACTTCATTAAAGAAGTCTCGCCTTGGGTTGTGTTGTTTTTGTTTCTGTTTTCCTTTATCATTTTGGGTGAGTGACTTATTTGTCAAGACTGAGCCATGATAAGTACCATCATGACCCATATTTGCATTGTGGCATTTTATTACCCAAAGAGAATCATGAAACTTAATGGGTACAACTCAAATAATGCACGTCCCAAATGGAATCACTAACAATTTCAAAATTGAGATTTTATCAGCTTAATGGCCTTACAAAACAATTGTTATTTCAATGGCCTCAAAAACACTTAGCACCCTAATGATTTATTTTATGCATCAATAATATAATAATTAGACCATAATTATTCTACTAGAAATAATTTGGATCAACATACTTAAAAAGACATGAAACTATGCAACAAAAGGCTCAACTTAAATTTAGATATAAAGAAAGTAATCTTTACATATAAAATATGTCTAATGAATTCATTAATTTTACCGCAACTGGTATGCTTGATTTTAAGAAAACATCAACTAGAGATAATAAGTCAACCAATCCCTTATTATACACTAATTAGTTACCCAGTGCAATGTCTTCTATAAATATATAGACAACTATCTCTTGATATAACAAATCTTAGTGAAATAATAATTTTCACTTTTATCAAATAAGAACACTACATAAAATTAGCAAAAGATGCACTCACATGATCAACTATATATCCACTGTAACACAATTTCTAGATTTACATATAAGTCTCTAGTCTAGAATTTTATGCTAAATTTTTTGGATTTATAGTTAAAAATTTCAGGTAAGGCTAGTTTCAAAAAAAAATTAGAGCGAGGTATGGTCTAGAACAATCCAAAATTTAATTGGGTGAGTATGGTAGAATTTGAATTGGTTTTTATTTAAATAATACATTAAAAAAGACATTGTATTTGATAGAACTGAATTTGGGTAAGTAAAACTTTCAGAATTGATCTTAGCATAAAGGGTATGTTTGGGATATCTTAGATTTAAGGTGTGTTGTGAAAAGAGATTTTAGGAGAAATCAAGCATTCCACCTTGCCCATATAGCTATAGAGATATGCCCAAATATGGAGAAAGTCCATCTATAGCCTCAAGCTAATGCAGTCAATAGCCGCTATAGTGACATAAATCATTGTTTTATTGTAAGAACCTCCTAAAATTATTTATTACTCTTAAACACATCTTGAGGAAAAAGAGAGGTGACTTGGGGAAAAAAACTTCAGTTGTCCATCATTTTTATTTATTAAGTAAAGAACTTCATTCCAATTAACTAGAAATTGATAATCGAGCCTTAAACTTGCTAGTGTACGAAATTTGGGGAGAGTTAAGGGCTAGTTTTAGTTTATTTTTATAGTGAAAGGGATTAATTTAACTATAAAAACATTGGGTTTTGATTAATGTCTATTAAATTACCCATTCATGTAGTTAATTATCTAATTTATCCATGATATTAATAGTTTTAGGTGAATTATGGTAGAAAAGCCCTAGAACGAGAAGGAAATGTTCATGAACTTTGCTTTAGGAGTTGAGAATGAGTTATAATCCCCAATGTGGTAAATACTTTTACTAAGTATGTGTTTGTATGTATTTGTAGACCGAGATCAAGTTGAAATTGCATGAAAGGACAAGACTCAAGCTTAGTTGAGTCGTGCAAGTTTAGATTGAGGTAGGTGATGGTATTGTAATTTAATTCAATTTGTGCTATATGTGCATGTTAATTACTTATTAATATTACTCATTATTAAATGTTGTTTTGTTGTTCATTTTTCAAATGAATTTCTTGTATAACTTCTGGATATTACAAGAGTCGATTTATTTTATTGCTAGTATAATGTTGTTATAGTCTAATGTTGATTTTATGGAATTTTTGGTATTTGGACATTCTCATGGATTAATAGTGGAAGAAGGATGACAAGCACTTGTTTCTGAATTTTGGGTATATGCATGAAATTTGTTCTCTGTCGTTCAAGACTAGAGTGTAGGTATGTTACACTTAGCTTGTATGTACAAGGTATAGGTGAGTTTGATAATTTCATAAGTGTATTGGGTAATACATACATACATACATACATATATGTATGTATGTATGTATATTTATATATGTATGCATATATATATATATATATATATATATATATATATATATAAATGTCACTATGTTTGGTGTTTAACGTGTCTTGACTGGACATTACTTAAGTGTAGATATATGTATGTATATATATGTATGTATGTATATATATATGTATGTATGTATTTATGTATATATATGTATGTATATATATATGTGTGTGTGTGTATATATATATATATAAATATCATTGTGCTTGGTGTTTAATGTGTCTTGACTAGACTTTACTTTATTGTAGATGTCTTGACTTGTTGCTAGTGATTCTGATATACTTTAATTGCTAATTATTGTGCTAGGTGTAGCTAGGGTTAGTATGCATTAACTTATGGTACTATATTTTGGTTAAGTGTTCATATTCTCATCTTGGATTTGCCAAATGACCCACCCAGTACATTGTTGATTTCTTGTGTGCTGTTACTATACCTGATCTTACTTTTGTTTTGTGCAACACATATTCCAATAGTTCCTACAAGAACTCACTTGTAACTCTAGCGTATTTCAAATTTCAAGGGTTAGAAGAATTTTCAGGCTACCATGGAATCCTTCTTCAATGACATAGTCCTTCCTTTTGGACATTCATTTCTTATATCTAGGGTTTGATAGCCTTGTTGACCATCATTGGTATGTTTTTGTACCAACTTTCAGATCCAATAGATATTTATTGATTTTTGTACTGTGTTCCATGCTTTTGAGTTATTTTAAACTAGATAATCTTTGAACTACAATGGGATAGTTTTCTTATTTTCTTTACGTGTTGGATAATGCTTCTAGGGTTATTGGTTCTCTAGCTAGAGAATGGGATGGGTTCAACTTATGTCCATTTGGGACGTGACAAAGTTTGTGTTAGATCCTAGGTTATTCGATCTTGCTGTACCAAAAACATCTAGTAGAGTCTCACAAAATGGTACAGAGACGTTTATACTTTTCTTTGAGAGGCTATAAAACTATATGAAAGTTGTCATTTTTGCTTCTCTCATGCTGTAACTTGATTCCAATTAGTACCTAATTTTCTTCACTCTTTTGTCTGTGGATGGTAACTGCTAGGTCAAACCAAACCCAAGTAGTAACCCTTTCACAAGCCACTCTAACTACGGAGTCAATTTTAAAGAGAAGAGAACGAGTGAAAGGAAGACGTTGGGGAGGAACGGGAGAAGTGTAACACCCTAGATTTTTTGCCCTGGAAAATTCCTGAGTTTTTGAACTCACTACCCAGAGTACGACTTACCTTATGATTCATAAGGTGTTTATACAGGTCGTAGGACCCCAATTATAGGGTTACCAATGAGATTGCCCAAGTTGTCTGTTTTCAGTACGACTAGACTCAATGAGTCATCAAAACTCTAAATGAGTCGTATAGTGCTCCTCATACCTAAACCAATAAAGGTGCTTGATGTTTCTATCTTGAACACGACTAGGACCCTATATGCAATAGTGACACCTTATGATTCATAGTGTGTAACTCATAGGTTAAAAACGAGGGGTCCTCGAGCTACTGCTCAGACTATGAGTTTTGGAAATGACTTGTAGCCAGACGTCATGAGTCGTAAGATGACCCTTGATGACTGGGCGACTTTTTCTAAACTTTTAAGTAGGGGCATTCTTGTCATTTTCCTTCTTTCTCACTTAGAACCCACGTCCATAAATCACCCAAAGAGGATTATTTTCATCACTTGAATAATCAATTAGATGCTCTTATTTCTCTTAAATCCCTAAGTCAAGAACACTAGGGTTTTCCAAGGAATTGGTAAATGGAGCATCTAAGGGTTTTGCTTAAAGCATGTATTTAAATGATTGTTCATATGGATTTAAATACCTTTTTTGATATGGTTGAGAGTTTTGGAATAAATGTTATTTGAATTGAATTTCCATTATTTTATATGCATTGTTCATGCTTTATTAATGTTTTTTGAACTAATTAGGTACATGGGTATGAGAATTGGAATGGGGGTCGAGGCATTCCCCCAATTTGATAATTTTGGTTTGGAGTTTGATTTTTTAAATTGTGTTCCCTCCACCCATTTGTGTAATTAGCTTCAAATATGATTTGTCACATGGTTTAACTTACTCAACTATATTATTGCATTGCATAAAAGGTTAAACAGATGTTAAAGGGTTTTTGAAAGCCTTTTTGGCCATGTTTTGATATTAAACTAGAAGGTCGGGGTCAAGGCATTATCCCGAGTTGATTTGATAAACTAAAAAATGGTCGAGACTTTCCCTCAATACTATTTAATAAATAAAGGGGGCCATGGCATTCCCCTATATTTGTATCCTGGATTGTTGTGGGTTCAGGATATTCTCTGTTCTTCTTTGATACCTCTAGTTCGTGCGGCTAACACGTACTAGGGCCATTTCAGTAGGGGAGCTGGACCCATATAGCCCATGGGTTCCTTTTTATGATGGTTAGGCTAAATAATCTATGCTAATGTTTTACTAGCATGCTAAGCCTTGTTCCTTATCCTAACATCTTATATGTATATGTATGTATGCATATATATGAACATATATATTGAGTCTGGAGTGGATTTTGAATTGGCATTATTTTTACCCTTATCTTTAGTTATATGCTAGCGCTCTGCCCACTAGTTATCTTTGTACAATATATCCCCATGTGATGTAGGAATTAAAGACACTTTTTTTCTATGCAGTGATAGGATTTTTGGGTTATCAGCAATCAACTTTGAAGTAGTGAGCTTCCATTCTCTAGAAGGCTATCATTTCAAAGTCTTATTTCATGTTTATCTTAGACTATTTCTATTGTACTATTTGGCTATCGTTGGGGGCATGTCCTGAGTCAGAATAGTTTTGCTCTTCTTAGAGGCTTTGTGGATTACCATGGATTAGGATGTTGCTAAAATTCTAAGATTTTATTTTTTGAGTTGCCTACTTGTTGTATATTTGGAACTCAACTTATCTTGTTATATATTTGGAGTTTATATGCTCCTAGATATATTGTGTTTTGTTTGAATAGGTTAAGAGGGTGGTCTTCGATCCTCGAGACTTGAGATACTTGTCATGGCCAGGTCCAGGTTTGGGTCATGACAAGTTGGTATCAAAGCCCTGGATTTATGGCCAATTGGGTATCCACAAATCTATGTCGCTTAGAGTTATTTTGATTGGTGTGTAGTGCGCCACACTTATAAGGGAGAGGTTACAAGGCATTTACGAATATTTACCTTTCTTATATTCTACTTTTGGGTTGTAGAGTCTAGAATGTTGAATTCTCCAATTCCATTTTTTCGTAGTTCAGATCATGCCTCCCCAAAGGTTGGATGTTCATGGAGACTCCTCTGTCCCACCTGAGGACAATGTTGGTAGAGCTCTCCTACTTATAGAGTGGAGATGTAGTCTAGTGTCTATGTTTTTAATTGCCCCCAAAGAGTTCCACTAGTCCCTACTGGTCTTCTCTAGGATCCTCCAGCTGATGGTACTTCTACCGCAATGCCTCAGGGGTGTGTATCTAATACTGAGTTTTGCTAGTTAATGCATTGCTTACTCAGTTGGTGGCCTCCAGTTGTGACTGTGCCCACAAGTATTGGTCAGTTCATGAGGTTGAGTCCTCCGAATTTCACTGGTTCCAAAGTTAAGAAGGATGCTCAAGGGTTCAAAGATGAGATGGAAAAGATTTTCTGAGTGATGCATGCTTTTAACTCTTACGGTATAGAGTTCTCAATATTTCAGTTGAAGGATGTGGCATAGAAGTGGTATGAGGATTGGGAACAGTTGATAGAATATGCTATTGATCTATCTATGTGGGATGACTTCTTTGGTATTTTTGTTGATTGCTTCTTTCCTCAAAATCTAAGAAAAGTGAAGATTAAAGAGTTTGTGCATTTGAAAAAAGGTAGAATGAATATGAAGGAGTATGCCTTAAAATTCCATTATTTGTCTCGCTATGCCCCAGGGTTGGTGTCGTCTATGAGGGATAAGATGAGGAAGTTTGTTTTGGGCTTGTCTTGGGACTTGGAGTTTCAGTGTAAGGCTGCCTTGCTAAATAATGACATGGATATCTCTAGGCATGTTGTATATATGCAGCAGGTTGAGGACCAAAAAAAATAAGCCAAAATAGGGGAAATACAGAGTAAGAAATTAAGGTATTATAAGGGTGAAGGGCAGCAGAATAATGGTAGGGATTGTAGGTAGTGGTGTAACAAGAAGTGGGAAAATCTAGTTCTTATTCTATGGCTAGTTCTCTGTATCCTAAGATTTTTGGTGATCGTTATTTTCAGAGCAATGGTGGGTTTAAGGTACAAGGTGTACAATCTCAGGCCAGTGGGGCCCAATCAAATCTATTATATCCTCCTTGCAAGATTTTGTTGATAGTTTCACAATGGTTTTGGGATAAGGGGAGAAATAGGTGCTTAATTTGTGGATAGCCTAACCATATTCAGAGGAATTATCCTATAGGCGATGTTGCTATTGGATCTAATAAGGTTATGATTGCTATATCTTCATCTCCAGCACTAAAAGGTGCTATTTCTTGTATCAGCATTGGTCAAAATCGTCTATATACTTTTACCACCTATTAGGAATCTAAAGCTTCTCCTAATACTATCACTGGTATGTTACAACTCTTCTGTTGTGACGTGTATTGCATACATGATTCGGGGCATACACTTTCTTATGTGCCCCCTTATGTGTCTACTTATTTTATTTTTGTCCCGAATATATTTCAAATTCCTTTTCTATGTCCCCCTGGTAAGTGACTTTATTGTGGCTAGAAAGGTCTATCAGGATTGCGTGGTATCTATCTATGGCAGAAAGATGTTGGTAGATCTGATAGAGTTGGATATGTTTGATTTTTATATGATATTGGGGATGGATGTCTCCATTCGCGGTATGCATCTCTTGATTGTAGAACCTGAAGAGTCAGTTTTAAATTCCCGAATGAGTCCATGATTGAGTGGGAAGGGAGTGCCCTGGTGCCTAAGAAAAGGTTTATTTCTTTTCTTAGAGATTGGAAATTGATTTCCTAGGGGTGTTTATATCATCTAGTTTGGGTTAAGGATTATAATTTCGAGGAACCTTCTATGCAATCCATCCCTGTTATTAATTAGTTTCCTAAAGTATTTCTCGATGATCTTTCTAGTATTCCTCCTAATAGGGAAATAAACTTGGGGATTGATCTTTATTCGAATACTCGTTCTATATCTATCCTTCCTTACAGAATGGGTCCGATCGATTTCAAAGAACTCAAGAAGCAGTTCAAAGATCTTCTTGATAATGGATTTATTTTCCAAAGTGTTTCTTCGTGGGGTACTCCTCTCCTTTTTATGAGTAAGAAGGATAGTTCCCTTCGGATGTGTATAAACTATTGATAGTTGAATAAGGTGACTATGAAGAATAAATATGAAACGCCCAAATTTTTTTCCCTTGAAAATTTCTTGTGCTTTAGGCTCATTTCCCTATTACGAGTAGTCCCTCGGAGTTGTAGGGTATCCTGATGACTCGTTGGGATGAGTCATACCATAACCAGTAAGTTTGTAGCTTAATTCAGCTCAAAGTATAAGTAGCTTACTAAGGACCGTAAAGGTATGTCACGAATCATTAGGTGTAAACATAAGGTGTCCATTGTATGTCCCAATTTTGTTCTATGTTGACTATGACTTGACCCTATGAGTCGTAGGATCTCATTACAAATGGGTTAGTTGAGTTGTATGGTCGATAGTGTATTGGGGTCCTAGTCACTATCATCATATGGTGTGGTTGACTCATGGTCAAAGGCGACTCTTTTGCAACTTTTAAGTAGAGGGCACTCTGGACATTTCCTACTTTAACCCCTTGGACCCCATGACATAAAGCCTTCCTTGGGACTTTATTATCACATCATTCCCAATAAAACACTCCCAAATTATCTCTCAAACTCTGTGTTTGAGTTATGGCTAGGGTTCAAAAGTTTGATCAATCAGAGCTCTCAAAGGTGGTTTCTCTTTGTACATCTTACTATTTAAGGCATGTTACTCTTCCCTTATTGTTAATTTGCAAAAACATGTGATTTAAACCATTGTTCATACGAATATTGTTTTCGTTTTGAAAGCAAAGGTTGGGGATTTTGAATTTTATGAATTGAACATTGTTTCTCATCGTTTATATATATGATTTTCGTGTTTTTAATATGGTTTGAACTTGTGGGTGCATGGGTATGGTGAATGAACTAGGGAATTGTGATTTTCCCAAACTTGTGACTTTTAAATGGTTACGACCCCAACCCTATAATGCAAAATTGGTTTTAGTTCGGAGAACTATGGGAATTTTTAAAATTGAACTAGTCTTTGAGCTATTGCATGATATAAAGACGTATTTGAAATACAATGGTATGATTTAAAGAACAAAGGGAGTCGATGTTCCCCAATATTTATTAATGAACAAAGGGAGTTATTTTCCCCAAGTTAATGGAAATTGTTTTTGTATGATGTGTTACCTTGCAAGTATAGTTGGTGTATTATGATTCATTGAATGGGAATGTGTGATACTTGTTTTAATTGGGCTTTAATAAGAATTGTGTAGCTGAGTCATGAAAGTGGAGGTTCGAGTGATTGATACTGGAAACCGCATTGCCGACGTGTGGGTTAAAGTTTCCAGGGAGGTTTGAGTCCCCCTTATTATTATTTCATGATTAGGGAGGTTCGAGTCCCTTGTAAATCATTATATGATCGGGTGCTTAAGTTACCTTGGTATATGTTGGAGGGTTTGAGTCCCTCATGTACATATATATGCGATTATTCTCCAGTTCATGCGACTACACACACTGGGGCCCAACCAGGGGGTGAGAGCTGGGGCCCATATAGGTCGTGGGTACTATTATATGATTGTTGATCTACACGATCAAGGTTAAAGTTTTGAAATGCATGTTAAGCCTTTTTCCTTATCCTGACATGTGATATATAAATTTATGTTTATGTATTTAATTATGTGTATTGACTTTTGAATGATTTTAAACTATTGATTATATCATTATGTTATCCTTATCCCCAAGATTCATGCAAGAGTTCACCTCACTAACTATCTTCGAATGTTGTATCCCTACGCGATGTAGCAATTGGTCATACTTTCACTTCTACTACTCAGTGACTAGGTGATTCAGGGACAACTGTTGAGTCAGATTGAAGTTGTAAGCTTTTATACTTTGGAGGACTCCATTTTGTGGTATGGATTTCTTTACGGCATTTCTATTCCTTTGGTCTTGGTTTTTATCCATGGCCGAGGGCATGTCCCGACCGAATATTCGTTGGTGTTGATTAGAGGCTTTGTCAGACTACTGTAGACATGAGAGGTATTGGTATTTATATTAGTATTGGTATTGATACTGGTATCAGTTGGTTCTGGTTATAGGCTTATTTTAATGTACTTAAAATGATATTCTCTTATCTTATTATATGTTCAAAATTTAGTCAAACTCTGGGTGTGGTGTGTTTGGTTTGGTTAGGTATAGGGGGTGATCTCTGATCCACATGGGACTTAAGATACCCTTCATGGCTAGGCCCTGATTCGGGTTGGGACAAAGGGGGTATCAGAGCCTAGGTTTGATGCCATTGGGTATCCAAAAAAGTCATATCAAGTAGAGTCTCTCTTATAGGTATGTAGTGTGTCACACTTATATGGGTGGGGCTATGAGATATTTAGGAATGTTTCACTTTTGTGTTGCTCACTTTCAAGCCATAAAAGTCTAAGGTCTTAGGTCTCTCTAATTCTTGTTTGTTTGCTTTTCAGATCATGCCCCCTAGATGATCTAAAGCTCATGGAAACTTCTCTGTCCCACTTTAGGACAATGTTGATGTAATACACCCTTCTTATAGGGTACAAATCTGGTCTAGGGGTCTAGTTCCTAATTTTCTTCGTGGAGTTCCACCAGTCCTCTCTAGTCCCTTTCGAGCTCCTCAGGCTGATTTTAGTCAGTCCATTCATATGTTGGCTAAGTCGATAGCTTCCTAGTCTGAGTGTGGAGCTTCTGTTACTCTATCTTTCTAGAACAGAGAGGTTTGCCAGTTTATGAGGTTGAGTCCTATACCTTTTATCGGTGTTATAATTGAGGAGGATCCATAAGGATTTGTTAATAATATAGATAAGATCTTCTGAGTTATGCATGACACTAATGTGGAGGGTGTAGAATTAGCTGTCTATCACTTAAAGGATGTAGCATACCAATGGTATAAGGAATGGGAACAATCTAGGGGAGATGATATCAAATTCACAATATGGGGTGATTTCTCTAGTGCTTTTTTGTACCGCTTTATTCCTCAAGAGTTAAGGGAGGCAAAATCAGAAGATTTTGTTAATCTGAAGCAATTCATCAGTTGTCCTAATATTCTCTTGAGTTAGTGTCTAGCATGAGGGCTATAATAAAGAAATTTTCCTCTGGATTATTCCATGATTTAATTCTTGAGAGTAAGGCTGCCTTGTTGAACAAGGAAATAGATATCTCCAGAATGATTAAGTCAATGTAGCGAGTTGAGAAAGAGAATAAGAAATAGTAAGAGATAGGGGAAAGATAGAATAAGAATTTTAGATTTTTTGATCAGGTTGAAGGTCAATAAAAGATTGGTGAGGATAGTGGAAAGTGGTCTAAAAAGAAGTGGGGGAGATATGGTTCCTACTCTACAGTTAGTGCTCCGTATCTAAACCCGTCGGGAGATTGTCATTCTCAGCATGATAGTAGGTTTAGGGCACAAGTTTCCTAATCTCAGGCTGGCGGGGCTCAATTCGCTCCATCATATCCTCCATTTAGATTTTATGGGTAGGTACACCATGGGATTTGTGAAGAAGGGAGGGTTACATGTTTTCAATAAGGTCAGATTGGTCACTTTAAGAGGGATTTTCCTTCTAAGACTACTTTGGTGGCAAATAAGATTCCTATTGCCACTTCATCCGCTTATGCACCCAAGGGTGCTGCTTCTGCTTCTAGCCGACACTGGAAAAAATCACTTCTATGCTATTGCTACCCGCTAGGAATCTGAGGTATCCCCCGACGTTGTCATTGGTACGTTATGACTTTTTTCTTCTGATGTGTATTTCTTGCTTAATCCAGCGTCCATTCTTTCTTATGTGACCCCATTTATGGCTTTTCAACTTGGTTTTAGTCCCAAGTATAGCCCTGATCCCTTATCAGTTTCTACCTAAGTGGGTGACTCATTAGTTGCTATAAAAGTCTATAGGAGTTGTGTGGTATCTGTTGGTGGTAAACTATAGTAGATCAGATAGAGTTAGATATGGATGATTTTGACGTCAAATTGGGGATGGATTGGTTGAATTGGTGGTATATCTCCTTAGATTGTCGATATCTCCTTAGATTGTCGAACCCTTAGGGTTATGTTTAGATTCCCCAATGAGCCGGTCATTGAATGGGAAAAGGTTTTCTTTAGTGCCTTAGGGAAGGTTCATATCATATCTTAGAGCCTAGGAGTTGATTTCTAAGGGATGTCGCTATCATTTGGTCTGGGTTAATAATTCTAACTAAGAGGGTCCTTCATTGACATCCGTTCTCGTGGTTGATAAATTTTCCAATGTTTTTCCTGACATTCTTCCTGGTATTCCTTCTGATAGGGAGATTGATTTTATGATTGACCTTGTACTGAACATTCGTGCTATCTCTATCCCTACTTATAGAATGGCTCCAGCTGAGTTCAAGGAGCTTAAAGAGTAATTGAAAGACCTCTTTACTAAGGTTTTATCCATTCTTTTGTTTCTTCGGGGGGTGCTCCTATTCTATTCGTCCGTAAGAAGGATGGTTTCCTTCAAATGTGCATTGATTACCGTCAGTTGAATAAGCTCACAGTGAATAATAAGTATCTTCTTCCTCAGATTGATGATTTGTTTGACTAGATTCAGGGTGCTAGGTGTTTCTCTAAGATTGATTGTAGGACCAGTTATGATCAACTAAATATTAGGGTAGTGGATATCCCTAAGACCTCTTTCCAAACTCGGTATGGACATTATGAGTTCTTAGTTATTTAATTTGGTTGACTAATGCTCCTACGTTATTCTTGGGCATGATAAATAGGGTCTTCTATCAGTTTCTGGATTTGTTTATCATCGTGTTTATTAATGATATTGTGGTGTATTATAAGAGTTATGCGGATCATGCCAATCACGTCCATATCATTTTAGAAACCTTATAAGAACATCATTTGTATGCTAACTTTTTGAATTGTGAATTTTGTTTAAAGGCTATTACTTTAATGGGTCATATCATTTCTAGTAAAGGTATCATGGTGAATCTGCAGAAGGTTACAGTGGTTAAGAATTGGCCTAGGCCTTCGACTCCAACCGATATTATAGCACCCCATATTTTTGGGATAAACATTGTCATTTCTACATGTGTAAACTTTAATCCCATGATTTATATTTGAATACATGTGTCATGATCTTTATCCTAGTGTGTGAAGTGCTTATGAGGTGAAAAATGTTTGTATGAATCACTTAGAGCAAAGTTGATCTAACAGCCTTTGATTCGGACAAATTTTGGTATTCGATTCTACAAGGGTCAACTTTGAAACTATATAACATTTGACATTTGTGGAATTTTTCAGCTCAAGACCCATCAAATTATATATAATTAAATTATCTTTTCAACGGTACCAATTTTGCCTTAATCTAATACCTAAGTGAAAAGTTATGACCATTTTTGTTAGAAATAGTATGGGTTCGCGATAACCTCATGCTGCGAGGGCTATTGCCCTTGAATTAGGGTCGCGTCGTAAGGGCTACTCCTATGGAATACGGGTCGCACCACAAGGTCTATTCTAGCTTCATAAAGGGTCTAAGGAGTAATTGGTCCTTTCCCCTCAACCCCAGTAGTCTAAAACACAATTTATAACATTTATAGGGGTACATTAACGTCAAAATTACTCACATATAAACCCTCCCCCTTTCCAAGAATGATCTATTCAAGCCTCTTTTCCCCAACTTTCTCTCCAAGAATTCAAATATTCAAGCTTAAATTTTAAGTTTTCTTCAATTATTCAAGTAATTTAGGTATATGGGGGTATTCATCAATGGGTCCATTTCACCCATTGAGCCCAAAAAAGCTCTCTCTTTGATTAAAGTATGAGTTTTTCCTTCATTATAGAATTTTCACATGTTCAAGATGAATTCAATCCATGCTTTTCCTGAGTAAATTGACTCAATCCATGCTCGCATATGATCCTATGAAAAATTAGGTTATTTTATTTTTAAATTTCAAGTTCCCATGTCATATTTAAGTGATTTCATGTTACAAAATCAAATTATATATTAAACCATGTAAATATGTTGCCCTCTCTTGTTTAACACATTCTCATGTTCAAAATTCATGTTTCTCACCTATTTGCTAAAATGTCTTATGTTTTTGGTTCTTTGAATTATGATTCCATACCACTATTTTAAGCATTGTTATAATATTTTTGTAATCATTCAGTGCTGGCGGGTTATGAACACCCGATATCTATATGTTTTTACATAGTTTTCATTTCTAAGGAATAAATCAGTATGACCATGATTATTTTCTTTTATTATCACCTTCAGGGTATTATATTCATGCTGAGCATTTACCAGTACCATACCATGTCATGTTAAATAACTAATAATACCAAAGTCTTTCAGTTGGGAGTAATACTTGGCACAGAGTAGACGTAGGGATAACGACTCCCCCGTCAGTAGAGGCATGAGTCATTACTAGCAGTACCTAAGTTCCAAACCTATGGCACTATCGTAGATTATGAGGGGTCCCCTTAAGTAGAGTCATGACACCCTTGTCCTTCGGGACATCAACTTTATTGATCCAAATCGTCATTCATCTGCTAGTACCCTTGTCAAGGTACCAACACTCTTCTAACTGGGGTTACAAGTTGGACCCTAATAGCTTAGATTGGGGCATGTCTATTATAGTTAGCTCCCATAGTCTCAATACAGTATTTAGAGTGTGTAAGTATAAGTTTGCATGAATAAGTATTCAGACATCAGTTATTCAGTTATTTGAGATACCAAATCAGTTATTTAGTTTATGTCAGTACATGTTTAAGCTTGGTCTTTCGTTCTTAGTTTTACTTGTTCATGCTTTCATTATTAGTATCCATATATGATACTCAGTTCAGTTTTACAGCATGTTCAGCTTTACATGAGATTCAAGTACATTATTCATGTTTAACTACTTCCCAACTTTAGTTCTACTTATAATACAAAAGTAAAGATTTAAGAAACCAAGTGCAGTGATTCACCAACTTATCAGATTATGTTTGTTACTTATTTTTTAAGATACTTCAACTTTCAGTTGATTTTAGTCTCTTGGTGAGTCTACTTGCACTTAGTATGCATGTTTTAATATTATGTATCTATTCAGTTTTACTTATTGCATTCACCCCCACTTACTCAGTATATTGCAAAAGTACTAACCATATATACATCTTTGTGGATACATGAATTCATAATGTAGGTATCAGGAGTAGTCAATACATCAGGGTCAAATAGTTCTCAGTTTTCAGCCAGTAGGTGATGAGTTTTCCTATTTTGAGAACTCCAGTCAGTTGTAGTTCATGTACTTTATTTTGATTATTCATATGTATTGATTAGTTGTAGTTGGAGGCATTTCCCAGCTATCTATAGTCAGTATAGTAGAGGCTTTATAGATGGCCAGTTAGAGTCATTCATGTAATTCAAGTTATTTTTTTAGTTTTATCATGTTGTAAACCTTATCAGTATTATATTTATTCAGACTTTCTCATGATCATGTTTCCGCTTAGTAAATTTAGGTTTTATACAATTTCAATCAGTTGCATAAGTTGTATGCCATTTCTTGGGTTAGCTTGGGATAACTTGTGGTTCAAGCACTGTGTTACGACTAGGGGGTAGTTTTGGGTCGTGAAAAACTTGGTATCAGAGACAAGGTTAAAGTGTCCTAGGGTGTCAATTAAGTCGTGTATAGAGTCTTATAGAACGGTACATATACGTCTGCACTTTTCTTCAAGTGGCTAAAGGGTATTAAAGAAATTTTTCCATTTTTTTGTGGCTCAGATTGTGCAGTAGAAGTGTTCTCTAAGAAATTTATTTAGATACTTATGTGAATCCATTCATGGCAACTCTACCTTATTCTTGAGGGAATAAAAATAGCCAAGCTTAAATCCTTACAGATAGAGTTGTCTCAGACCGTCCCCATAAACAGTTATAGGATTGGACGTAGGTTTAAAAGTATCCCATCAGTGCTTTTAAGTTTTGAATTTTGAAATATTTCATTCATGTTCATGAAAATCGAGCACTGAGTCAAAGTCAGATGTGCCCTCAAATCCCTTCTCACAATCCTATGACAACATATGATCTAGAGTTACAAGCATGAACACAAAAGTTTAGTATTAGTAAATTGAGGATAGTGTTTATCTTAATTTAGCAGATTATGTATCCATGGGGCTAGTTGTATGAAAGGTGAACCAGTAGGCTTGAAACAGTGCATGCAAGCATTTAATATTATTTAGTTAAAATTAAGTATGATGGTGTAGGTATGATTTAGAGGTGTACCCAAGGTGATATGGGATTGTATTATTTCTAAGTTTTTAAAGTGTATGTTCTTGATAGTACCTTTGAGTTGCTATGTGTAAGTGAGGCTAGTTGTGTAGTATATGATGCTCTTACCAGCAAAGTTATATATAGGTTAATGATGTCAGGTATTTTGGTGTAATGTTAATTCTCATGGTTTAGGGAGAATATAAGTTTAGAGATTTGATATTAGTATAGTTTGTTAAAAGTTTGGGGTTATCCATGTTAAGTGTTAGAATCTAAGTTTGAATCTTGGAGGATTGAGCTATTAGAAAGGAGAATTGAAATTCTAAATGTTGTGAACTCAGTGTATGGTGATACTTATGAAGATTCTAAGTTAATCAATGCTTAATTATTATATGATGACTATTGGGGCTATAGGAAGTTAAGAGTTCTATCTTAGAAGAAAGTGCTAGCAGAGGGTTGCACACTTTCAGGTGTAGTATTTGAGGGTGAATATGTTATTGATGTGTATTGTTATATCCCATACTCTAGATAAAAGTGGTTGCATTTAAATTTAGAGTTTATTAATGGGGCCTACAAACTTAGAATAATGGCTTAAAGCTAAGGGGAGATGATAGAACAAGAAACCAAGTCAGGCTCTCAGATTCTAGTAGTGATACCAGTGTGTTGTAGAACAACACTAGAGGAGGAATATGCCCGTCCCTTTCTTATTTTAGCACTGATTTTTGTACTTCAGTCATCACGACATCTACCCATGCTTTGCATGTCAGCTCCCTCATCATAGCTCATATTTATGCAGTTTCCATAGAATTATGTATGCTTCTAGTTCCTAGTATGAGGTGTTCCAGTACACTCAGCAGTTTGAATCATATTCCATGAATTTATGAACTCCAAACACAGGTCATACAACTCATGACTCATGTACTCATGCTTTACGGAATGTTCAGTTCCAGGCACTCATGGTACACCCTTAATGACTAGTGAAATTCAGATTATGTCGTGTAGGTCCTTAGATTAGATCTCTTTGATGAATTTATTATGTTGATGTAATATACCTCAAGCCTCAATTAAGTGTGAAAGTTACATATAGTATCCTACCATATTTCAAGATCTAATGTTCTAACCTTTCAAGACCTCTCCGTATGAAATAGTAGTGGTTATGGGTAATTTTTTAGATGGGAGAGAGTGAATGTTCCGTATTAGGAAAAGATCATTGTATTTTTGTTTTATGCAAAGCTATAAGTTTAAAGGAATATTGAGGTAGAGCTTTTGATATATGTCATGGTTAGTTGAAATTTCCTGTGTTTTCTTAGGGATAGTGCATGAAAGTTGTTATTGATAGAGGTATTAAAGAATATGGGAAAGATTCTTTGGTGGGTTGTTTTCCTAGAAGTTCATATGTGGTTCTAATGATAGGCTTGAACGTCATGTGGGTATATTAGTAGATGGGTGCATTATGCACTATTGAATTCCTAGAAAGAGGTTGCATTTAGTTGTTAAAATGGTAAGAAGAATTATACTTGAGATAAGAGCTGTGAAAGACACATAGGGTATTGAATTCGTAGGTTATACTAGTACTATGGTGTTATGTGTTATACCTTGTAATCTCAAGTTAGGCTTGAACATGGTGAGATCATGTAGTTTAACGTAGACTCTGGATAGAGTAGTTCTATGTACCCATGCGAGTATTTGAGAAGTGGGGCTAAGATTGATGTTAGTAGTTGAATTGCCTAAGGCCAAGTAATGCTATCCTAGCTTATGTTTTATTGGCCTATATTCCATGGAGTTTTAGCCATGTTTTGATTCCTTATTCAAATATATTATTCAGATAATCCCAAAATTCTTTGCTCCCTAATGTTATTAAAATTATTGCAAAGAGTGTTTAAGAAATACTCCAGTTTAGTACAAACTTTTAGTATGATTCATTTCGTATAGCCAGCAATTCAGTTTAGCAATCAAACAGATAATCTCCTATGGTTTTCCATCTTTCCATCTAGTCTTACTATCCGAAGTTTCATGAATATGGCTTGTCTATGAGGTAATTTATTCACGTTCATGCATCATGTCTATGATTCAAATACTTAGTCATGATTTAGTTCATAAGTGTTTAGTGAATGATCTCGTTTTTCCAAGTATTTCAGTTCAGACAGTGTAATAACCCTTGTATGACCTTAGTCTAGTTGTCTCATGATTCATGCTTACATAATGCACTTGGAGATGCCATAAAGTCTATCTCTTTTTATTCCAATATGTGTTTTGTTGAGGAATAATTCCGAATTAGAAGTTATGTAATTTATTGCCTCCTTAGTACCTTTTGGAATTTTATTGCACCAGTTATCACTTTACAGTTCTATATGTAAGATCATATCATGAACATTTCAAGTGAGTTCTAAACTCTTAGCATGAATCAACTTCTTACAGTCATTATAGTCAATCCAACTCAGAAATCAGTTTTATGATGAAAGTTTTAATGTTTTAGCAAGGCTATATCCTATGTGAGAAGACATGTCATGTCTACACTATTCCATACTTATAAGACTTCAACAAGTTCCTATCCATCATTCGAGGATGAATGATTCTAAGGGGGAGATAATATAACCTCCTGCATTTTTAGGCTAGACATTGAACCATCATTCCTACATGTATAAAATCTAATCCCATAATTTATATTTGAATACTTATGTCATGATATTTATCCTAGTGTGTGAAGTGCTTATGAGGTGATAAATGTTCGTAGGAATCACTTAGAGGAAAGTTGAGCTAAGAGACTTTGATTCAGCCAAATTTTGGTATTTGATTCTACAAGGGTCAACTTTGAACATGTATAACTTTTGACATATCTGGAATTTTGCAGCTCAAGATTCACCAAATATTATATAATTAAATCATCTTTCAAATGATACCAATTTTCCTCAATTCAATATCCGTGTGAAAAGTTAGGACCATTTTTGTGAGAAATAGTAAGGGTCCGCGATAGCCCCTTGCTGCAAGGGCTATTACCCCAGAATTAGTGTCGCATCGCGAGGGCTATTCCTTTAGAATAGGGGTCATGCCACAATGGCTTGTCTAGCTTTTTAAAGGGGCCAAGGGGTAATTTAGTCCTTTCCTCTCAACCCCATTCGTCCAAAACACAAGTTATAATATTCCTAGGGGTATTATTTGCCCATTAGCCTCAAAATTAGTCATGTATAAACCCTCCCTCTTCCCAAGAATGAGAAATTCAAGCTTCTCTTCCCAAGAACAAGAAATTTATCTGTTTCAAAGAATTCAAGCATTCAAGCTTCAATTTCAAGTTTTCTTCAAGGATTCAAGTAATTAAGAAAAGTGGGGTATTTACCAATGGGTCCCTTTCACCCATTGAGCCCAAAAAAAATATTCTCTTTGATTAAAGTATGAGTTTTTCCTTTATTATAGATTTTTTACATGTTCAATATGAATTCAGTCTATGCTTTCCTTAGGAAATTGACTCAATCCATGCCCTCATGTGATATTCAAGTGATTTCATGTTGCAATATCAAATTATGTATTAAACCATGCAACTACGTTGCCCTATCTTCTTTAACACATTCTCATGTTCAAAATTCATGTTTCTCACCTATTTGTTAAAATGTCTTATGTTTTTGGGTCTTTGAATAATAGTTCCATACCACTATTTTAAGCATTGTTATCGTATTTTTGTAAACATTCAGTGCTGGTGGGTTATTAGCACCCGCTAACTATATGTTTTTACAAGCTTTTCATTTCCAATAAATAAATCAGTTAGACCATGATTATCTTCTTTTATTACCACCTTTAGTACAATATATTCATGTTAAGAATTTATTAGTATCGTACCATGTCACGTTAATCAACTAATAATACCAAAGTTTTTCAGTTGGGAGTAACATTTAGCACCGAGTGAACATAGGGATGATAACTCCCCCATCAGTAGAGGCATGAGTCATTTATAGCAGCGCCTAAGTTCCAGACCTATGTTGCCACCGTAGATTATGAGGGGTCCCCTATCACTAGAGGCATAACACCCTCGTCCTTTGAGACATTACCCTTGTGAATCCACATCATCATTCATATATTGGTACCTGCAAGGTACCAACACCCTTCCAATTGGGGTTAAAGGTTGGACCCTAATAGCACAGGTTGGGCATATCGATTGTAGTTAGCTCCTACAGTGTCAGTACAGTATTCATAGTATGTTAGTTTGGGTTTGCATGACCAAGTATTCAAACATCAGTTATTCAGTTATTTCAGATATCAGTTAGTCAGCTAATTAGATCATGCCAATACATGATTATGCTTGGTCTTGCATTCCTAGTTTTACGCTTTGATGTTTTTATGATCAATACCCATACATGATCCTCAATTTAGTTTTACAGCATGTTCAGCTTTACTTGAGATTTACATACAATATTCATATTTTACCACTTCCCATCTTTAGTTCTACTTATTCTACAAAAGTAAAGATATAAGAAACTAAGTGTAGTAATTCACCATCTTATCAGATTATGTTTGTTACTCATGTTTTAAGATACTTTATCTTTCTGTTGATTTTAGTCTCTTAGTGAGTCAACTTGCACTTAGCATACATGTTTTAAGATTATATCTCTATTCAGTTTTACTTATTGCATTTACCCCCCTTACTCAATACATTCCAGAAGTACTGAAAACATATATGTCTATGTGGCTACGTCATTTCATAATGTAGTTATCAAGAGTAGTCCACACACCAGGGTTAAACCGTTCTCATCTTTCAGCTGGCAGGTGATGAGTTCTCTTATTTTGAGAACTCTAATCAGTTGTAGTTTATGTATATTAGTTTAATTGTTCATGTGTATTGATTAGTGGTAGTTGGCGGTATGTCCCAGCTATCTATAGTCAGTATTGTAGAGGCTTCATATATGGTCAGTCAGAGTCATTCATGTAATTCAAGTTATTTCTTTAGTTTTATCATGTTGTAAACTTTATCAGTATTACATTTATTCAGACTTTATGATGATCATGTTTTATCTTATTAAATTTAGTTTTTATACTACTTTAATCAGTTGCTCAAGTAGTATGCCAGTTCATGGGTTAGCTTGGGATCACTTGTGGTTCCAAGCACGTTGTTACAACTAGGGGTTATCTCGGGTCGTGACAAATATTCAGAGCTTCTTGGGCTTAGCTGAATACTATCAAAGATTTATGGAGAGTTTCTCAACTATAGCTGACCCATTGACTAAGCTGACCCAAATGAAGGTGAAGTTCTTGTGGTCCGATATTTGTGAGGGTGGTTTTGAGAAGCTAAAATAAGTTGACTTTAGCTCTATTTATAACTTTGCTTTAAAGTACTGATGGTTTTGTTGTTTATTAGGATGCGTTCCATGTGGGACTTGGTTGTCTGTTGATCCAACATGGTAGGGTAGTGGCCTATGCTTTTGGGTAGTTAAAAGTTCATGAGAAGAATTACGTGACACCTAACTTGGAGTTATTGTTGTAGTGTTCACAATGAAGATTTGGCATCACTATTTGTATGGAGTCTGTGTAGATATTTTTTCTAATCATAAGAGTCTAAAATATGTATTCACCCAAAAGGATTTGAATCTCAAGCAGAAGAGGTGGCTTGAGTTGCTAAAAGATTACGACATAAGTGTCCACTATCACCTAGGTAAATTTAATATAGTTGCTGATGTTATTAGTAGGTTATCCATGGGGATTCAAGCTTATGTGGATGAGGATAAGTGGGAGTTGGTTAAAGATATTCATTATGTGGCTAAACATTGAGTTCTTCTCTTGGACTCTAAAGATGGTGGTATGTTTGTGGAAGAGGTGGTGAAGTCATCCCTTGTTACTAAAATAAAGGAGAAACAGGTACTGGATCCTGTGTTAATAAAGATTAAGAGAAATATGAGTGAGCAAAATGTTATAGCTTTTGAGATTGGTGGTAATGGTATCTTGAGGTATGAAGGAAAATTATGTTACCGATGTAGATGGGTTGAGAGAAATGATCTTGGCTAAGGCTCATGAGTCGCATTATGTTATTCATCCTAGTTTGATAAAGATAAATAATGATCTTAAGGATATCTATTGGTGGAATAATATGAAGTAATGTGTGGTTAGTTTTATGGCTAAATACAAGGGGAGTCAACAAGTGAAGGTTGAATACTTGAGGCCCAGTGGGTTAACTTAAGAGATTGAACTGCCGGTGTGGAAATAGGAGATAATTAATATGGATTTCATCACAGTCTTCCTCAATTTCAAAATTAGTTTGATTTGATTTGGGTTATCGTGGATAGTATGACTAAGTTTTCTCACTTTTTTCTAGTGAGGACTACTTATTTGGAAGAGGATAATGCATATTTATTTCTCCAAGAGATTATGAAGTCGCATAAGGCGCCTGTTTCTATCATTTTATATTGTGGTACTCAGTTTTTGTTGCATTTTTTGCATTTATTTTAGAGAGGTTTGGGAATGAAGGTGAGCCTTAGTACTGCTTTCCACCTGCAGTCGGATGGACAAGTGGAAAGGATTATTTTGGCATTAAAAGATATGCTTCAGGCTTATGTGATATACTATGGTGGTAGTTGGGTTGATCATTCGCCTCTTATAGAGTTTGCTTATAATAATAGCTACCATTCTAGTATTGGGATGGATCCATTTTGGGCATTGTATGGTAGGAGTTATAGGTCTCCTATTGGGTGGTTCGAGGATGGTGAGGAAGTAATATTTGGCTTGAATTTAGTTCACCAAGCAATAGAGAAGGTAATGGTGATTTGCGATAGACTTTAAGCTGCCTAACAATTCAAAAAGTCCTATGCGGATGAGAGGCATAGGGAGCTAGAGTTTGAGGTTGGCGATTGGGTTTTCTTAATGGTATCTCCCATGAAAGAAGTAATGTAGTTTGGGAAGAGGAGGAAGCTCAGTCCCCAGTATGTTGGCCCATACTTAGTTCTAAAAAGGGTTGGTAGTATTGCATATAAGTTAGAGTCTCCTCCTAGTTTGAGCTTCATTTATCTGGTGTTCCATATTTTAATGTTGAGAATGTGTGTAGGTGATTCGTCTTTTATTGTTCTATCAAGGATAGTGGCATTTTAGAGTCCTTATCGTATGAGGAATTTTCGGTTAAGATCTTGGATCCGTAAGATAATCGATTGATAATGAAAGACGTAGCTTTAGTAAAGGTTCTATAAAGGAACCAAAAGGCTGAAAAGGCTACTTGGGAAGCCGAAGATGACATGAAGTCCAAGTATCCATTCTTGTTTTCGACCTTGGATAATTGTGCATAAGATATGTATTATTTTTAACACTTTTGTTTTTTGACCTTGTTAGAGAAAATGATGATTTCCTTGGCATCTTTATTTTTTGCATTTGTTATAGGTTAGAGTAGGGGAATATAGAGTCAAATCGTGTAAGAAATTGCCTTGTCCCATTATTCGAGGAAAAATGATCTAAGTGGGGAAGAATTAAAACACCCTGGATTTTTGTTCCTTGAAAATTTCTTAAACTTTGGGCTCACTGCCCTTGTTACGACTGGACCCCCAGAGTAATAGGGTGTCTTGATGACTCTTTGGGATGAGTCGTATCTAAACTAGTAAGTTTGAGGATTGATTCTGCTCAGAGTACAAGTGGCTCACTAAGAACAGTAATAATATATCACGAGTTATTGGTGTAATTGTAGGGTGTCCAGTGTATGTCCTAATTTTGTTCTTTGTTGACTATGACTGGACCCTATGAGTCGTAGGGTCTCATTACAAATGGGTTGGTTGAGTCGTAAGGTCGGCAATGTATTAGGGTCCTAGTCACTGTCTTGGTTATGACTTGGGGTGATGAGTTGTATGGTGCGGTTATGAGTTAAGGAGTCAACTTGTGGTCAAAGGGGGCATTTTTTTAGCTTTTAAGTGGAGCGCGCTCTGGATATTTACCACTTTAACCCCTTTGACCCCATGATTTAAAGCCTTCCTTTGGACTTTAACATCTTATCAATCCCAATAAAATACTCCCAAATTCTCTCTCAAACTCTCTATTTAAGATAAGGCAAGGGTTTTAAAAGGTTGATCAATTAGGGCTCTCAAGGGTGGTTTCTCTCTGTAAATCTTACTATTTTAGGCATGTTAATCTTACCTCATTGTTAACTTTTCAAAAGCATGTGTTTTAAAGTATTGAAAGCATGTGTTTTAAAGTATTGTTCATAAGATTATTGTTTTGGTTTTAAAAAACAAAAGTTAGGGATTTTGAATTTTATGAAATGAACAATGTTTCTCATGGTTTTTAAATATGATTTTCATGCTTTTAATATGGTTTTGAACTTATGGGTGCATAGGTATGGTGAATAAACTAATAATTGTGATTTTCCCAATCTTCTGACCTTTGAAGTGGCTATGACCCCAACCCCATAATGTGAAATTGGTTTTAGTTATGAGAATTATGGAAGTTTGCAAAATTGTACTAGCCTTGAACTATTGCATGATATAAAGAAGTATTTGAAATATAATGGTATTATTTAATGAACAAAGAGAGTTGGTGTTCCCAATATGGATTAGTGAACAAAGGGAGTTATTCTCCCTAAGTTAATGGAAATCATTTAGGCGTAATGTGTTACCTTGCAAGTGTAGTTGGTATAATGATACCACTAATGTATTTCTTAAAGTGTATTATGGTTCATCGAATGGGAATGTGTGATACTTATTTTAATTGGGCTTTAATATGGGTTGTATAGCTGAGTCTTGAAAGTGGAGGTTCGAGTGATCGATACTGGATATTGCATTTGCCGATTTAGGGGTCAAAGTTACTAGGGAGGTTTGAGTCCCCCTTATTATTATTTCATGATTAGTGATATTCGAGTTCCCTATAAATCATTATATGATCGGGTACTTAATTTTTCATAGTATATATCAGAGGGTTTGAGTCCCCCATGTGCATATATATGAGATTATTCTCCGATTCATATGGCTACATGCACTCGGGCCTGACCAGGGTATGAGAGTTTGGGCATACATAGCCCTTGGGTACTATTATATTGCGATTGAGCTACACAATCCAGGCTAAAGTTTTGTAAAACATGCTAAGCCTTGTTCCTTATCACGTCATGTGATATATATATATATTTATGTATATCCATTTGATTATGTGCATTGGCTTTTGAATGATTTTAAACTATTGATTATATCATTATGTTATCCTTATCCCCGAGTTTAATACTAGATTTCACCCAGCTAACCATCTTCGGACTATGCATTCCTATGTGATGTAAGAATTGGTCATACTTTCATTCCTCCTACTGAGTGACTAGGCAATTTGGGGATGGCCGTTGAGTCAGACTGATGTGGTAAGATTTCATACTTTGGAGGACTCCTTTTTGTACTATATATTTGCTTACGACTTTACTATTCCTTTGATCTTGGTGTTTGGCTATGGTCAAGGGCATGTCCCAACTAGATATTCCTTGGTTTTGATTAGAGGCGTTGTCGGACTACTGTAGGTAAAGATGGTGTCGGTAGTGGTAACAGTATTGGTTTTGACACTAGTATTGGTTGGTTTTGGTTATATACTAATTTTAATGTCTTTAAATTGATATTCTCTTATCTTCTTATATGTTCAAAATTCAGCCGACGTTGGGGTGTGGTGTGTTTGGCTTTGTTAGGTGCATGGGATGATCTTTGGTTTACATAGGACTTGAGATACCCGTCACATCCAGGCCCTGATTTGGGTCATGATAAAATATCCTCTTCCTAGGATTGATGGCCTATATGACAAACTTTAGGGTGCTAAGTACTTTTCTAAGATTTATCTATAGTCGGCTTATCATTAATTGTATATTAATGAGGTGGATATCCCTAAGACTGCTTTTCAAACTTGGTATGACCACTATGAGTTCTTGGTCATGTCTTTTGGGTATACTAATGCACCAGCGACGTTCATGGATCTTATGAACTAGGCATTCCATCAGCTTTTGGATTTGTTTGTCATTGTATTTATTAATGACATCTTGGTATACTCCAAGAGTGAGAAGGATCATGCTAATCACCTCTATATAGTGTTGCAAACTCTTAAGGATCAACGGTTGTATGCAAAGTTTTCAAAGTGTGAGTTCTAGTTAAATGTTGTCACCTTCTTTGGCCATGTTTTTCTAGTTAGGGGATAATGATGGATCCACAAAAAGTTGAGGCGGTGAAGAAGTTGCCTAGGCCCACGACTCTAATCAATTTCGGAGCTTCTTAGGTTTAACTTGGTATTATAGGAGGTTTGTGTAGAGTTTCTCTTCGATCACCGCTCCATTTAATAGGTTGCCTTATAAAAAAGTGAATTTTCTGTGGTCCAATACTTGTGAGGGTAGCTTTGAAAAGATGAAAGATAAGTTGACTTCAGCTTTGGTTTTAATCCTACCCAAAGGGACTGATGGTTTTGTTGATTTTTGTGATTATTCCGTCTAGGATTGGGTTGTGTGTTAATGCCATGTGGTAAGGTTGTGGCGTATCTATCTATTAGCTTAAGGTACATGGGAAGAATTATCTGTCTTATGATTTGGAGTTGCTGGCTGTGGTTTTTTCTTTGAATATTTGGTTCCATTACTTGTAAGGAGTTCATGTTGACATATATTATGGCCATAAGAACTTGCAGTATGTGTTCACCGAGAAGGAGTTGAATCTCAGACAAAGGAGATGGCTTGAGTTACTTAAGGATTACGGCATGAGCCTTCATTATCGCACAAGTAAATATAATGTGGTTGTTGATACTCTTAGTAGGTTGTCTATGAGAAGCTTATATCATGTTGATGACGAGAACTGAGTTTTAGTAATGTGGTTATTGATGCTTTTAGTAGGTTTTCTATAGGAAGCTTATCTCATGTTGATGAAGAGAAGCGAGGTTTAATGAAGGATATTCACCATTCGGCTAATCTTGGAGTTTATGTTTGGACTCTAAGGATGGAGGTGTGATTGTGCAAGAGGTGGTGTAGTCATCTTTTACTGCTGAGGTGAAGGAGAAGATGGCTTAGGATCCTATCTTAATGCAAATTAAGGATGATGTGGGTCATAAGAAGGACATGGCTTTTGAGATTTTTGGACATGGTATCTTGAGGTACTAAGATAGATTATGTGTTCCTAATGTTGATTGGCAGTAAAGGAGGATCTTGGCTTAGGCTCTTGAGTTGAGGTACACTGTCCATCCCGATTCAACGAAGATGTACCATAATTTGAAAGAGATCTATTGGTAGAATAACAAGAAGAGGGATATGGCCAATTTTGTTGCCACGTATATATTTTTTACCAAGTATAAGGGTGCACTTGAGGCTTGGTATTTTTTCTCAAGAGATTGAGTTGCCTGTGTGGAAGTGGGAAGTAATTAACATGGACTTTGTTAGTGCTCTTCTACTATCTTGAATTCAGCTTGATTCAATTTGGGTCATCGTGGATAGGATGACTAAGTCCACTCACTTTTTGCCAGTGAGGACTAATTATTCTGTAGAGTATTATGCAAAGATTTTCATTCAGGAGATCGTCAAGTTTCATGGTGCGCCTGTTTCTATTATATTTGCTCGATGCACCCAGTTCTCATCACACATTTCGTGGTTATTTCAAATAGGTTTGGGAACTAAGGTGAACCTTAATACTGTTTTCCACCCTTAAGTTGATGGACAAGCGGAAGGGACCATTCAGACTTTGAAAGATATCCTAAGGGATTGCGTGATTGACTTTTATGGTAGTTGGACTAAACATTTCCCTCTCATAGAGTTTGCATATAATAACAACAGTTATTCTAATATTCAGATGACTCCATTTGAGAATTTGTATGGTGTGATATATCATTCTCGTATTGGGTAGTTTAAGGTTGCTGAGTCTATATTGTTTGGTCCTAACTTAGTTCATTAAGCCATGGAAAAGGTGAAGGTTATTTGGGATAGAATTAAGATTGCTCAGAGTTACCAAAATTCCTATGCGAATGTAAGGTATAGGGAATTGGAGTTTGATGTTTGTTATTGGGTGTTATTGAAGGTGTCTCCTGTGAAAGGGGTGATGAGGTTTGGAAAGAAGAGAAATATCAGTCCCTAATATGTTGGCCCTTACTTGATTATGAGAAAAGTGGGAAATGTGGCTTATAATTTAGGGTTGCCTTCAAATTTGGGTTCTATCCATTCGGTGTTCCATGTTTTAATATCGAAGAAGTTCGTGGGTGATCCTTCCTTGGTTGTTCCCATAGAGAGTGTTGGCGTTTTGAATTGCTTGTCTTATGAGGAAGTCCTGGTTGAGATTTTGGATATGCAAGTCCGTCACTCAAGGTCTAAGTATGTGGCTTGAGTGAAGGTTCTATGGAGGAATCATAAGGTTATAGAAGCTACTTGGGAAGCTGAATTGGACATGAAGTCCAAATATGTATTCTAGTTTCTCGCTTTGGATAATTGTGCTTAAGGTATGTGTATTCCTTAATATCTTTGTTTTCTCTCTTTGATAAAGGTAATTGTGGTTTTGTCTCTAGGTTAAATCATTCTAATGGATTCCTTGACTCATCATTTAGGGATGAATAATCCTAGGGGGGTGAATGTAATACCTCAGATTTTTGGCCCTAGAATATACCTGATTTTTTAAGCTGACTGCCTAACTACGACTTACCTTTTGAGTCATAAAGTGTCCATATGGGTCATAGAACCCCAATCGCAGGGTGACCAATGAGGTTTACCAAGGTGTCTATTATGAGTACGACTAGACTCAACGAGTTGTCAAAACTCTAAATGAGTCGTATAGAGCTCCTCGTAGCCAAACAATAAAGGTGTTTAATGTTTCTGCCTTAAACACGACTAAGACCCTATGCATCATAGTTACATCTAAAAAGTCGAAATGTGTGACTTGTAGGGTCAACAGTGAGGGGTTCTCGAGCTACTGCTCAATCTACAAGTTATGGAGATGACTCGTTGCCAAATGTCACGAGTCATAAGGTGACCCGTGATGATTGGGCGACTTCTGCTGCACTTTTGAATGGGGGCGTTCTTCTTATTTCCCTCCTTTCCCACTTAGTACCCACGCCCATAAATCACCCAAAAAAGGTTATTTCCATCACTTTAACAATCTAATACATGCTGTCTTTCCTCTCAAATCCCTAAGTCAAGAGCAGTTGGGTTTTCCAAGGGACTGATCTTAATGACTATGTGCATAGTTCACACTTTTGATATTAATTTGTATCCTGGATTGATGTGGTGTTGAGGCATTCCCTAATCTTCTTTGATACATGTAGTTCTTGTGGCTAACATGCACTGGGGCCCTTTCACCAGGGCCCTTTCACTAAGCTACGTAGTCCAAGATAATGTTTTACTTGCACACTAATCCTTGTTCCCTATCCCAATATCTTACATATCAATATTTATGTATGTATGTATGTGAACATGTACATTGAGTTTGGACTAGATTTTAAAATGGCATTAATTTTACACTTATCCTAAGTTACATGCTATCTCTTAACCCGATAATCGTCCCTGGATGGTGTATCCCCATGCGATACAGGAACCAAAGACACTTCTACTTTTCCTACACAGTGAATGGATTTCCAAGTTGTCAGTAGTCAGCCCTGAAGTGGTGAGCATCTATTCTGTGGAAGGGCTATCATTTTAAAGTCTTGTTTTATTTTTATCTTAGACTATTACTAAAGGATTCTTTGACTATCGACGGGGGTATGTCCCAACTCAGAACGGTTTTGGTCTGTTTAGTAGCTTTGTGGATTATTGAGGATTGGGATGTTGCTAATCATATAGGGAAAGAGTTCAACGAGGTTTCAGATTCTGTCAAGAAGCTAGAAAAGGTCTCGAAAGTGAGTCAAGCTATAATATGTGCTAAGAAGTCTCATAATGTTGAAATTTTAGTGGATCTTACTCCAAGGGCTATGTATAGCACTCACCCTATTCAATTTAATATTGCCAGGATGTACTATGGGTATAAGACCTCTTCTTAGTCACAGGTTATTAGGATCCAAGAGGCTTCATATTCATCTTTCAGTCGGCTTTCTCTCAAGAGGAGATGTTATTATTGTGGTTTTGTTTGTTATTTTACGATAGAGTTTTCTTTAAGGAAGGTGAATGTCCAGGCGCAGCAACAGACTCAGTCTATAGTTCGAACTTTTAGAAGAGGAAGAAGTAACAACATAGGTCATCCACTCAAGAAAATAACGACGTAGGGGGAGAAATGTATCTAGGTAGGGATTTAGATCGGATTGAAGTCTAGGCTTATTATTATGATTTTCTAGGAAAGACTGATATTTAGGCTTATGATGCGGTTATGATAGGTACTATTTCTATGGCTTTTTTTTTGTCATTTGGTTGGGGGTCTACCTATTTTTATGTGTGTATTCAGTTTGTGATGACTCTGGATTTGGTTTTATCACAACCTGGAGTAGGGCCTGGCCATGACAGGAATCTCAAGTCTTCCAAGGACCGAAAAGACCACCCCCTTTGCCTAAACAAATAGAACAAAATACAACTAGCAGCGGATGAATTCCAAAAATATAACAAGATAAGCCGAGTTTCTAATATATAATAAGATAGGCAACTCAGAGAAGAAATTACTAAATTTCAACAACATCCAAATCCACTGTAATCCACAAGGCCTCTACTATCTAAAAATAATCTAAGTTGGGCCATTCCCCCAACGATAGCCAAATAAAACCATAAGAAATAGCCTATGACTCAAAGTATACCAGGAAGTAACAACCTTTTGGAAGAAGGAGGCTCACCACTTCAAGCTAACTCACGAACAATCCAAGATCACATATCAATGCACAAAATAAATAGAAGTGTCTCTGGTACCTGGATCGTGTGGGAATACAGCGTCAGGGGATGATTAGCAGGTTGAGCGCTAGCATGTAACTTTGAATAATTGTAAAATAATGTCAATTAAAAATCCATTCCAAACACAATATACATGTTCACATACATGCATAGATACATATTTATATATAAGATGCTAGGATAGGGAGCAAGTCTTAGCATGCATGTAAAATATTGCTTAAGGCATGTTAGTCGAATAAACCAGAGGTATCAAGGAAGACCAAGGAATTCCCTGACCCCACGTCAATATACGATACAAATAAATATCAATAGTGTGAACTATGCACATGGTTATTAAGACAACCCTTATACTGGAAAATGCGAGTTTTCAGTGTCGGTCCTTTGGGACCTCTACCTTCATGGCTTAGCTACATAACTCCCTTTAAGCCCATATTAAAACAAGTTTCACATAACCATTCCATTTAACCAAGGATATATTCATCAAGGCAAACCATAGGTATCGTCATACCTTTACAGTTGAAAACTTATAATTATGCATCACAATTGCATTAGGTTGGGGAAATGCCTCAAACCCCTTTGCTTATTAAATAAATGTGAGGGAATGCCACAACCTCTTTTGTTCATTAAATCAAATTTGGGGAATGCCTCAACCCCTTCTTTGTTATCAAAACATGGACATCAAGGCTTCCAAAACCATCATTTATCCATTTAACCATTTATCCAATGCAATAATATAGGTTAGTAAGTCATACCATATGACAAATTATATTTGAAGCTAATTACATATGGGTTGAGGGAACACAATTTATCAAACCAAATTTAAAACCAAAATCATAAAATTTGTGAGAATGCCTCGACCCCTTTTTCAATTCCCATACCCATGCACCCAATTATTTTAAAAACCATGGCCAAAACATAAACAATACATGTAAAATCATGGGAATTCAATTCAGATAATATTGATTCCAAAACCCTCAACCATATAAAAACCCATATTCAAATCTACATTAACAACCATTTAAATACACGTTTTAATCAAAACAAGTTTAAGGGATGACTCACATGCCTGATATATCCAGAATTATAGAAATAAGTCAACCCTTGGAAGATCTAATTGCCAATTCTTCAAGAAAACCTAGCGTTCTTCACTTAGGGATTTGAGAGAGAAAATAGTATGTTTTTAATTGATAAGTGTTGTGAATAGGTTCCCTAATATGCTTTTAAGTTGTGGCTCTTACATTCGAAAAGAGGGAAATGTCCAAAGTGCCCTTAATTAAAATACTAAAATTATCGCAAGAGACCGCGGGTCACCTTATGACTCTTGAGGACATACTACGACTCATAGGGTCCTAATCATACCTTAGGAAGAAGCTTAGATCATCAGATCAGTTTGGTTACGAGTTACAACCTATAACTCATGACCACACGATATAACTCATTGAGCCTAGTAGTGATTAATAAAGAGAGTTTGGCACCAAACTTGTTTACCTAAGAGTCATAGCTTAAGATGTGTAGTAATGAAATGCCTTAAAACACAACTTGTTCGAGAGAAACGTTGTTTTTCAGAAAAGAGTGTAGTGACAAGAAAATAGTATTTCCAACCCCTATTTCATATGTTAATGCCTTACTAAGATTAACTACTTGGAGATTTCGTATTGTTTTTGTGAACACATTTGATTCGAGAGAACTAAAGTGAATTAGTCCTTGATGGTTGAGAAACACTAGGATTATGTTCTTAAATACAATACACTTCTCTGTAAGCTTGATGCATGTATGAATTCGTAAAGCCTATGGTTAGACAGTATTGAAAACTACAGGGTGGACATATGTAAGGCCCCTCAAAATTCTCTCATAGTCTGAGCCTTAGACTGTGTTCAGTGAAGCATAAATCCGTCCCTAAAAGATTGAGAGTGCTTTCTGAAGTGAGAAATATTTTGAACCATGTAGAATTTCCCTAAGCTTGAATAATCTTTCCATCAATACCAATTTCGTCAAAATCCTACATCGGACGAGGAAGTTATGGCCGTTTTACTGAAAGCAGCCGGAACCACTGAGGTAAGATGGCTGCGTTGATGGATCATCGAGCTTGCGATGGACCATCTCCCAGACTGTCGCAACCAAGGCAATGACTGGCCCAAGTGTGATGGCCAGGATTACAGACCGTCAAGACTGCGACGGACCATCGTTGGGACCATCGCCGCTGAGGTAGTGTGGCCTCATCCTGGCCAACATGCGATGGACGATCTGACAGACCGTCGGGTTTGCGATGGACCATTGTTGAGACCATTGCATCGAGGTAGTGTGTTCTTTTTCAGACTGATGTGCGACATGCGATCTGACGGATCATCAAACTAAGTGACAGACCATCGCTTCGATCGTCGCAGCCCCCTTTCAGTATTTTTAACTCATTTTTAAAAGGGATTTTTGGTCTTTTTCTCACTCTTTTCAGCCCCTGTTTATACCCGATCAAGGCTCACAAATTTATTTCTCCTCTTCAATATCAAAATCTAGGGTTTCTACAAAATCAAAACCCTTCTTTCTTCTTAAAAAAAAATCAAGAGAAATCAAGAAATCAAGAATCTCTTCAAGAGCTTTCTAGAAAGAGTTTCCTAAGGTATACAGATGTTCATTCTTGGATCCCTTTCATCCAAGAAGCTCAAGAACCCTTTTCTAAATTTCAAAGATCTTATGTTTATGAGTTTTTATGATTCATGTGAGTTGAAATTGGAGTTCATACCATTGTTGAGTTTTATTCATGTTTGTTTACAAGGTTTTTAAGCTTTGACCCTAGTATGTGATATTCATGTGATGTTCATGATAAACCCTCTTCAAGTTGCTTGCTAAGTGATGTTTTCATGTTAATTAAGTATAGAAATTGTGTTCATCTTCATAATCAGTACATTCTCGTACTAACGGATTTGTGGTATGGTGTTTTATTTGACACCATAGGTTCAGAGGCATGAGATCCAGAGTACCCTTAGCAGCTCAGTCCCAGTCAGCAGCAATAGACGTAGCACTGAGTCCTCTTAATTCGAGGATGATCCTTTGTTTATTATTGCTTTAAGTTTTATTTATTTGTAGTAGATGGAGTTAGTTGGGGACATATCCCATCAATTCTACAGTCCAGGCAATTTAGAGACTTTTCGGATCGATGTATCAGTATTCAGTTTTCAATTTTGAGTATTTTTAGATGTTTTGAACCTTATGGCTAGTTTTCGCATTTATTATTTATATTATGCAGTACTCAGGTACAGATATTAGTAGAGGGTTAGCTTTTAGTCCTTCGGGATTATGAGCACCGTGTGACATTTCGATTCCAAAAAATCGGGTCGTTACAACATAATCCTAGCTTGCTATTTCTCTGAATTTGAACACTACCACACATACTTCATCTTATTAAACTTAAACCATTAATTTGTGAACTGAATCAAATCCCCCCTTTTATTTTACGAAAACAAAAGATTAAAAGTCAACTAATCTGCATACAACTTAATTAGCACCATATTCCCTGTGGGATTCGACCCCAACCTAGTTGGATTCTATATTTGATAGTGACCGCTTACACTCTTATAAGATAGTTGTAATTTGGCTGTATCAAACTTGGCGCCATTGCCGGGGAATACGGTTATCAATTGTGTTTATGTGTGTTTATTGGCTGTTAGTCAAATTTCCTTATTTTATGTTTATTTGTTGTTTTTATTTATTACAAGCTCATTGTTGTTTATGCCATTAACCAGAAGTTCAGGAGAACCATTATTACCATTCAATCCTGAACCTCATCTCATTGAAAGAATGGCTAACCAACAGGAAGCTGAAAGATTAGATGCTTTGGCTAATGCTCAATTAAATCAACAGAATGCAGATAACCCAGGTTGGGTACCTAATCTAGATAAAGAGGACCTGGGAGATGATGATTTAATTGATCCAGAAAATAGGAGACATGCAGCGAGAGTAGTTGAACCTGTAAATCAAAATCATCCATTTAGAGGAAGACTAGATCGTCAAGCAACATAATTTGATGTTGACAATGATGAGGATAATTTAGATGGAACTGGATCTACAGGGGCAATCATTCTACCACCACTAGCTCCTGCAGCAAAATTCAACATCACTAGTACTATGATCCAGCTACTGAATCTGAAAGGAATCTTTGGTAGATTACCTGGTGATGATCTAAATCTATATTTGGTGAATTTTATCAGTATTTCTAAGTCATGTGATAGTCTTAGTGTGGGAAAAAATGCTATTCATTTTAGATTATTCCCACTATCTCTGTCTAGAGAGGCAACTATATGGTTGAATGAGCTGACTCTTGATTCTATAATAAACTAGAGGCAATTGAAAGGACAAGAATGTTACACTTGAGGGATGAGAATAGAAACTTTAGGTAATTGGCTAATAAATCTTTGCATGAGACTTAGGCGAGGTTTAAAAAAAAGTTGACTCACTGCCCAAACCATAAGATGACTGATGAACACTTGATGGAAATATTCTATAGAGCTTTGAACTCACTTATAAAGCCAATAGTGGATAATGCTGTAGGAGGAGCTTTTATGGAGCTCACCTTTACTGAGGCTGTAGATATGTTAGATAGAATGACTAAGATAAGTAGATCTTGGATACGAGAGATTCTGTGGTAGCAAGCAATACTGGGTCTAGTGTAATATCAGTAGAGCAGTGTAGGAGAGAAAAGAAGTGTGATCAGGATATGGCTCACATAAAAACCCAGATGGATCTACTCACAAAACATTTGCTATTAGGGAATATAGAAAAGGTAAAAGTTATGAGGTCCCATTGTAAGCGATCTGAATTAAACACTGAGTAAGAGGCTAACTACTTTCATAACCAGGGGGTTTTCAAATCGGTGCTCAAGGAAACCAAGGTTGGAAGAATCTAGGAGATTGGAAGAATAAATATGATAGGAGTGGACTGTATGTACCTCCTGGAAGCCGTGATAATTCTTCCACCAGTTCAGGCAAAATGTCCAAGAAGGACATAATGGAGAAACTATTAAAGGGAGTTGAGGCGACCAATTTTGGGGTGACTACTATGAAGAGTGACATATCTTCCATGAGTCAACTATTAAATTTGCACTCAATCGCTATTAAACAACTGAAGCAGCAGACGAGCTAATTATCTGCAGCATTCAACTAAAGATAGAATAAAACTCTACCAAGTAATACAGTTCAGAATTCAAGGACTGATGGATCGTGTATGTCCATTACCACTAGGAGAGGTAAGATGTTATGTAGTCCAAGAATGGGAGCATCCTCTCATACTGATGTGGTCGAAATAGATTGGATGATGGTTGATGAATCTTCAATGGTGCTTGTGGAATTGGGAGGTTTCGAAAAGAAGAGTGAGGAAGTAAAACAACTACCTAAATCAAAGTATGTTAGTGATGTGGAGCAAGACATAAGAAAAGAGGTAAAATTTGCTCCAGCCAAAATCCCAAGGCCACCCCCCATTTCCACAATGATTAAAGAAGAAAGAATATGAAGGGAAGTTTAACAAACTAATGGATATATTAAAGCAATTGATAGTGAACGTGCCTTTAGTTGAAGTACTAGAATAAATGCCCGGATATGCTAAGTTTGTGAAAGATCTTATGATGAAAAAAAGACTGGTAAGCTATGATCGGTGGATAATATCCATCACTGTAGTTCTATTTCTACAAGGTCAATGGTAATGAAGAAGGAATACCCCAGAGCATTCACCATCCCTTGTATGATTGGTTCTCTGGATTTTGCTAAGGCCTTATGCGACCTGGGAGCTAGTATCAATCTGATGCCGCTAGCTATTTATAAGAAGTTATGTTTAGGAGACCCCACACCCACAAATATGTAACTTGTAATGGCGGATAGATCAATGAAAAGACCAGTTGGGGTTCTACATGATGTACTTATAAAGGTTGCTGATTTTATATTTCCTTCTGACTTCGTAATTCTTGATTGCGAAGAGGACTTTAAAGTACCCATAATTTTGGGCAAGCTGTTCTTAGCAACCAGGAGGGTGTTAGTTAACCTGGAGTTGAATGACCTAAAATTTAGGCTCAACGGGAAAGAGGTTAGTGTTGAAGTGCATAAATCCATGGAATAACAAAAGGAGATGAGTGTCTTTTCAATTGTTGATGTATTCTATGAAGATGAGAGAGATATACCAGTTAAGGATAGGATTACTGTGGAGACGATAGCTATTTTGGTTGAACTTGCAAGCAAGGATGTGAGTGACTTCAAAATAGCTGGACTTGGAATAAAGCATTTTCTTGGTCCAACAAATAAGGTACAAATGGTATCATCAATGTATTTTGACAAAGTTTGAGTAGTCAAGATAATCAAGTCATACCGCGATGTTAAATCAGGCGCTGTATGGGAGGCAACCCATCATTTTATTTTCATTTTATTATGTTAAATAAAAATGCAAAAATAAGAGTCGATCCATGACCAAAATTATGATGCTTAGTGGGAGGCAACCCATCCTTCTAATTATTTTTGTTGTTTTGATTAAGTGTAGGTGCATGAAGTGCTAAGGAGGTGATTAGTACCAAATTTTATTTGGAATTGAGCCATGTCAATGGTGGTAAGTTTAGGAGTAACGGGAATATGACAGGTAAGTTGGAGTGGTCAAATGTGTAAGGCTCGAGTCATGATTTGTGTTAGAGTTGTGACCCAAATTATGTTAATTCGACCCTAAAATTTCTGTGGTACAAACCTTTCTCAATGCCTCATATGGATAATGGGGTGCATGGAGTCCAAGTTTAAATGTCTATAGGGTGTGAGCTGCCTAAGTTTCATAGGCCATGGCAGATCATTGCCTAAAACATAGCTAAGCCTACTATCTAGGGTGTACTTTACGTTGTACGATGCCTACCTCAAGCTAGGAAATCACCTGTGTGGTGCATACATACTTTTAGAAGATCAGGTATGCGGTGCCTACCCTATCGCCAACACCTACTACCTCACTTATGCGATAACAAATGTGGAACCTAACTTAACTTGTGCGGTAGGTTGTGTGATGCACACTTGAGGTTGTGCGATTACTTATGTGCCACCTAGACCAACACACATGCTCACTAATTTGGTTGAGCGATAGGCTGTGTGATGCACACTTAATGATGTGCAATAACGTATGTGCAGTACACCCTTCTAAGTTCAATATATATCTGTCTTTGCATAGGACAACCCGACCCGGATTTCATTCTTTCAATAGACTCCATACCCTAAATGCCCAAATTCATCCTTATTTCACCCCAAGCCATACAAGATTTCTCCCTCACCATTCTCGTTGTCCTTCAAGATTACTCTTTGTTTAATAATCTCAAGAATTTCGTCCTTCATTCCTTAATCTTTCATCTTCAAGGTAAGTTTTACTTTTTTAACCCTTAGTTTTTGTGACCTTTTGATATAGTTAATTGATTTCTTGAGGATTATGAATTAAATTCTTGCCATGTCTATGTCAAAGAAGGATTTTGAGCATCTTGGGAAGATAAGCACCATTGTTGTAGTACTTGAGCTTGTACATGTGAGTGAATTGTTCATAAACAACATGGTAGTTGCGTAACCATTAGTTTCTATCTTATTGTGTTGAACATAAAATTGAGAAAATCATGTGAAAGTGATGGCGTTCAGTATATCTTTATATGGTTGAAGTTGTAGGGCATAATTTTTCTCAAAAAGTTCTTCATTTAAATAGAATTGGGAAAATTGAAGTGAGTGAATTGTATTGCGACTAATGTTAGTGCACTATATCAAAGTGTATGTCCACAAAGTCTGAGTACCCGATAATAACACTTAATTGGTTTATACTAATAAATTAAGTGTGGGATGGTGACTTCACTGCCTTTATCTTGATTATAGTTAGTTTCATTATGTGTGGTTGACATGGGTAATGTGATAAATATAGGAAAAATGGCTCCAATAATGATCTCTATGCAGGTGGCATGACTCCTAAGGTGGATGAAGAATACTACTAGCTAGGTTCTTTAGCTTGTTATTTGCACTGGGGATAGTTCCTAGATTAAGTGTGGGGTGGCTTGTTACTTTGCTAGTTATTTTGTAAGAAATTAGTACCTTCTCCTTAATATACTTATGTGATAGGATTATTTATTTATTTTATTTTGTTTCTTGTTAGATGTTTGTTAGATTTAGTCATATTTAGGTGTTTTTCTCGATGATGGATGGATGACGATCGTCTTAAGAGAAAATTAGTCATTTGTAGCATGTAAATGTTCGTGTGGATCACACGACATTATAGCATAAGTATTCGATGGATCAATACGTTTTAAACACCTAGGCTCCAGTTGTCACTCTTGTTGTGATTGTTGGCTTTATTTGAATTTATTTGATTTTAGGTCGAGAATCTATAATGCTCCTAACTGAGTTGACCATGTGCCATGAGTGTGTAAGACTATTGTGGATTTCTTGTTGCAACTGATGCTAGAACTTGCCTAGTGTGTGTATAAACCGAAACAAAGATAGTGTATTTAGGAGATGATTTAGGCATTTCTTTGACAGTCATTGTTGATACCTCCTTTTGACCTACCTTTGTACATTATCTTAGCTAGCCCTGTTGAGCCTTTAGCTTGTTCTTTGTTAGCCTTATTTGTAGCCCAATCCATTCTTTAATAGACCATAATTTGATCTAAAAGACCCTAAGCGGTTTAATGTAAAATCAATTTGAGTTAGGAGTTTGATAATAAGAGAAAAAAGGTTAAATTAATGCCCCAAAGTCTAGTTATTGGCGTGTGAAATTGATGTGTTTGGGAGTAGCAAAAATTATTGAAAAAGTTCCAAATTTTATCTCGGACATGTTACAATGAACCTGTTTTGGACCTGGTCCTTCTTGGACATTGTGCACCTCAACTAAGGCAAATCGCTTAAGTTGAGGGTGGCTATCATAGGGGTGCATAACGTGAAATGGGTGATATATATATATATATATTTGAAAGGGTTGCATACTTCTGCCATAGTGTTATTAATTGAGCTTAACGAGTTAGGGTGAAAAGCAAATCTGTGAAGATAGCAGAAATGGAAATTGGTTGTTAGAGATTGTTCTTAATTGCATAATGTAGTGTCTTAAAGCACTTAGGGAAGATAGTCACTATTTTTGGCCAAAATAGTTCCTACCCATCCCTTAGCCTGTATTACAACCCGTAAAAGAACTATTTGATCCCAATCTTAGCATTTTCATATTAGTGGAGCATTACACTAAGGGCAAGCATATGGTCATTAGTTGTAATTTGATAATTCTTTGTGAGAGTGAGCGTAACTTGATTCATGTACCCATTTTGTTAGAAATTGAATGATTGTGAGTAATTATGGGTAACTTTCTTGTTGTGAGGGCACATGGTTGGTGAATGTTGTGCAATTTATATGATTTATTAACTTAAATGACATGCATGCATTTTCCAACTTAATGAGTCTATTCTTGATGGTAGGTTGTCTCTAGTAATGATTCATGAATCTACTTCTTGTTCATAATTATTGTGTGAGCCTATTTGAGCATCTTGTTTTCCTTTGTGGGTGCTAAGACTTGTGTAATATGCATAAATGGATATGTCATTCGAGGATGAAGAAAGGTTTAAGTGTGTGGTGGTGATATTGGGTGTATTTACACGCCTAAGCACCATAACTTATCCATATTTTAGCTAAGTTTAGAGAAAAAAGTACCTAATTTCTTATGTTTTTACTTTACTTCTATGTAATTGAGCTAACCGATGTGATTAGCATGATTTCAGGTTTTAATGAGGTAGATGAAGACATAATGGGACTGTGGAATGCGGATGACATATGACACAAGAGAGAGTAGCAGTCTGGACCAAATGTGATGCCTAAAAATATGTCCAAGACTAATTTGTCATTTATTATTAGTTCAGGGACTTAGAAGGCAAATGTGAGAGAAAATTTTATTAAAAATACTTGATGCTGAATTTTTACATTTATTCATTATTCTGTATTATTTTGGGAGGAGAGTGGCGGCTTAGCACAGAGGGGAAAAATACGCAACTTCATCTTCTCCTCCAAGATTGTATTTACCTTTTGGTATGATGAATATTTCTATTGTGATTTTCATTTTATTCATGAGTAGCTAAGTTTATTAGTTATGGTTATGGAAGCCTTTAAGCATACAATCTATTACTTTGGTTTTTGAATTTATTATGCATTGATTTGTTTACATCATACTCTCTTCGTTTATCTTGAATTCTCGTGGTTGCAAACATAGAGGATATGCCTTAAAACACAACTTGTTCGAGAGAAAGGCTATTGTTCGGAAAAGAGTGTAGTGACAAGAAAATAGGATTTCTAACCCCTATTTCATATGTTAATGCCTTAACATGATTAACTACTTGGAGATTTCATATTGTTTTTGTAAACAGTTTTGATTTGAGAGAATTAAAGTGAATTAGTCCTTAATGGTTGAGAAACACTAGGAATATGTTATTAAATACAATACACTTCTCTGTAAGCTTGATGCATGTATGAATTTGTAAATCCTATGGTTAGAAAGTATTGAAAACTACAAGGTGCACATAACCCTAGCTTGCTATTTCTCTGAATTTGAACACTACCGCACATACTTTATCTTGTTAAACTAAAACCATTAATTTATGAATGAATCAAATCCCCCCTTTTGTTTTATGGAAACAAATGATTAAAAGTCAACCAATCTTTATACAACTTAACTAGCACCATATTCCCTGTGGGATTCGACCCTAACCTAGTTGGATTTTATATTTGACAGCGACCGCTACACTCTTGTAAGAGAGTTGTAACTTTGGCGTATCAATTGTCACGACCCAAACCCGTGCTTGGACATGATGGGTATCTCAAGTCCTATGTGGATTGGAGATCACCCCCTTCACCTAACCTAACCAATATATCCACCAAAAACATGGATGAATCCCATATATATAATAAAATAGAGTAATATAAGGCTAACAACAACTCAAAAAAATATCTAGACCATTCATCACCACCACACAGAAAACCATCACACCTAAGTCCACAGTAATACACAAAGCCTTTACAACCCAAAGTTAAGAAAATCTCAGGACATGCCCTCGACAATAGCAAAATCCAAGTCTAACAAAGTCAATGACATAGAGTAAAAATACCATGAAATGAATGCCGTTTGAATAATGGTAGCTCACCACTTCAATGTCAACTCACGAGCCACTTGAACACCTAGTTACTATGTAGGAAAAGAAGAAGAAGTTTTGGTCCCTGTATGGCATCGGGATATAGCGTTCGAAGACGGTTAGTAATTGGAATGCTAGCTTGTAACTCAGGCGTAGAGGAATAAAATAATTTCATCATTGAAACTAAGTCAAATTATCATATACAATCACATTTATACATATATATATCATATCGGGATAGGGTACATGGCTTATTATGAACTTTGAAAACATTAACCTGGGCTACATAACATAACAGTTATATAACAAGGCACCCACGTGCAATATGGGCTTAGCTCTCCCCTAGTAGGAAGGGAGCCAATGCTTGTAGCCACACAAACCAGAGAATATCTATATCTGTATATTCCATTATGAGGGACTCAAATATCCCGACATAATAAAGGTGACGTAGCACCAATGATGAAATATCCTGGGTTTTAAACCTTTGAAAATTTTCTAGAAATCTTTTCTCCGAACTCAATACGATTCATGGGTACAAGCCGTATGCTGGGGTACAAGTGTTATGGTCCTCTTGTATACTGACCAGTATTGGTTGGATACCAACCATATAGAAGGGTATGACTCGTGTGGGTCAGTCGTATCCTTGTGACAGGTTCTTAAGGGATTTAAGTAAGGGTATTCTAGATATTTTCCTACTTACCCTAATTAGGACCCACGACTTCTAATACACTTAGGAGGTTATTCACCCTATTATTCTATTTATTAACACTTAGAAACTATTCCAAAACATCTCATAATTTTCTCAAGAGCTTTTAGGACAAGAAGGCTAGGGTTTCATCTTACGGATTGCTTTGAGGCTTGTCTTGGTGATTTATTTCAATCAATTCTTTGGTTTAAGGTATGATTCTCTTCCCTCATTTTAGTTTCAACTAAAGGCATGGTTTATATGATTGATTTCATGGTTTTACTATTTCATGATTATGGTTTTCAAGTATTATTGGGGGTTTTTACATTGAATGCTTGGTTATGGTTTCCTATGGTTTTATTTATGCTTTTATATGCATTAATGGTTGTTTTGGACAATTGGATTGCATGGTAATGGTTTAATGCTCTTTGGAATTGATTTTGGTTATATTAATCCCCCAATGTGTTTGATAAAATGCTTATAAAGATATGTTCATTGCATTGACTATTTTTACTGGAACTCTTGTAAGTTTTAAACTGGAAGATGGATTTATGCATGGTTTAAATGTTTTGGAAAGGCTAAAGGCTAAATTATTGTGATTGTGAAGAACATGGAAGTCTCCCAAGTAGATTTAATATGATAATTGCAAGGGAACCTAAGGTCCCCTTGACCTAAATGGTTTGGCTATGGATATTACTTACAAGTAAGGGGTGGTATGATGATACCACTAATATTGAACTTGGTTAATAAATGTTAAATGAATTTTTTGGACATGGTTTTAATTGGGCATTAATTGCGGGGTGTGTAGATAATCCATGAAAAGTGGCAATCCCGGGGGGACCAAAATTTAAAAATCATATTTGCTAATATAAGGGGTCTTGATACCATATGCATGTGTCACATTTTATATTAGGGGATGTACTATTCATCCCATGGGATATTCCCTGGTCATACGGCTACACGTACTGGGGCCCTTTCAGTTAGGGTAAATATCTAAGTAAATAATAATACTCATGGTTTAACTGAATCATTACTTGGAAGATCTAAAATGTAAGTATTCACATAGGTATTGGGTGTTCATAACCCTCTAGCACTAAATGATCATAAAATACGATAACAAAGGTTAAAATTGTAGTATGGAATCATGGTTCAAAGATCCAAATCCTACATATTTCACCCACTAGTGAGTAAGAAGCATGAACTTGACTATGAAAGTGTATTAAACATGAGAGAACAACATCTATACAAGGTTTAATTCATAACCTAAGGATTTAACATGAAATCAATTGAGCATGACATAGGAATTGAAATTCAAAACATGAATTGGCTTAATTCACATGAAATCATATGTAGGCATGGCTTGTATTTGAGTTGATGAGAAGTTCATGGATTTAATTCATGAGTTTGATTTCATAAAATAGAAGTAGATTCTTACTTTTAAATAAAGATAGGGTTTTTGGGCTCAATGGGTGAAAATGTCTCATTGATGAATACCCCATATACCTTAATTGAATAGATTCTTGAATTATCTAACTGACAACTGTATGCTGATTATCTGATAATTGTATACTAATTAACAAATATCTTAATACAAATTACGTAAAACTAAATTGTACTTGGTCTGAATAACTGGATAGAAATTATCGGAGGTATCATGTAACAGATACACCACTTAGAAGGGTGTCAGTACTGTGCCATAGGTACTAACACATGGCTATGTGGATTTACTAAACTGGCGTTCTGAAGAGCTACTGAGTCACCCCCTAATGACAGGTACTCTTATGAGATATGTGTCAAACATTAATTGTCAAGAAGACATTTTAAACCTACGTTGGCTATGTAGTTCAAGAACTCAGGGATTGCTAGAAAAGATCACATCCTCTACTGGCAGGTGAGCCCGAATCCCTAGGTTCAATTGTTGCTAATCCTACTCCCAACTGAACTAACACTTGTACTAAATTGAGCTAAGTTTAACTGAATATTATTTCTTATAATGCTCATCATGATCATAAATATCTGTGTAAATAATAATACTCATGGTTTAACTGAATCATTACTTGGAATATCTAAAATGTAAGCAATCACATAGGTATCGGGTGTTTATAACCCGCCAGCACGGAATGATCATAAAATACGATAACAAATCTTAAAACTGTAGTCTGGAATTATGGTTCAAAGACCCAAAACCTAAATATTTCACCCACAAGTGAGTAATAAGAATGAACTAGACTATGGGAGTGTGATAAACATGAGAGAACAACATCTTCACATGGTTTAATTCATAACCTGAGGATTTAACATGAAATCAATTTAGCATGACATGGGAATTGAAACTCAAAACATGAAGTAGCTTAATTCACATGGAATCACATGTAGGCATGGCTTGTATTTGAGTTGATGAGAAGTTCATGGGTTTAATTCATGAGTTTCATGGATGATTTCATAAAATAAGAGTAGATTCATATTTTTATATAAAGATAGGTTTTTGGGCTCAATGGGCGAAATGAACCCATTGATGAATACCCCGAATACCTTAATTGAATGGGTTCTTGAAGAAATATTGAAATCAGGACTTAAATCCTTGTGTTATTGAGAGAAAAATCTTGAAATTATTCATGTTGAAAGGGAATCGGTTTTAGTGAGTTGTTTTTTAGGATTATGGGCAATTAATGCCCTCAGAAATGTCCCAAATCGTGTATTGGATGACTTGGGTTGAGGGGAAAGGACTAAATTATCTATTGGCCCATAGGGAGCTGTAACAATGGGGGAATAACCTCCGCGGCATAACCCTTACTCTGTGAGAGAGACCGACGCACTACATACCTTGCTCTGCTGGAAAGACCAATGCGCTGCAGGCCTATCGTAGAGGCTTACTATTTCTTACGAAAATGGTCATAACTTTTTTCTCGGATATCAGATTAAAGTAAAGTTGAAATCGTTGGAAATCCAATTCAATTATCTATAATTAGGTTATAAGATGTTTTACTCATTCAATTTTGACCCTTGTAGAATCGAATACAAAAATTTGGCCGAATCAAAGGCTCTTAGCTCAACTTTGCTCTAAGTTATTTCTATGAACATTTTTCACCTCATAAGAACTTCACACACAAGGATATAGAAAATGAAACATGTACTCAAATATAAATCATTAGATTTGAGTTTATACACATTCGAACGACGACTCAAAATCTTGCTAAAAAATGCGTGGTGTTACATTATCTCCCCCTTGGAATCATTCGTCCTCAAATAATGGATAGGAACTTGTTGAAGTCTTATAAGTAAGGAATAATGTACACATGATACATCTTCTGATGAAGGATGTAGCTGATATGAAACTTAATAACTTTTATCATGAAACTGATCTCTGAGTTGACTTGACTTTTTTAATATAAAGAGTTTATTCATGCACATCGTTTTGAACTTACTTGAAATGTCATGATATGATATTACATATAGAACTACGAAGTGATAAATGATGCTATAAAATTCCAAGAGTTACTATGGATGGATTAATGTACGTAACTTCTCATTAGGAATTATACCTCAACAAAACACGTATAAGGATCAAAAGAAAAGGTCTTCATGGCTTCGCCAAGTACATTATGTAAGCACAAATCATGATATAACGAGACTAAGGTCGTATAATAGGTAGCACAGTGTCTAAGCTGGAATACTTGGAAAACTGAGACATGCACTGAATACTTATCTACTGAGTCATGACTAAATAGTTGAATCTGAACTTGATGCTTGGACTAAACTGAATTCACAACTAACATGTATATGAAGAAATAACCTCATGGAATAGACATATTCATCAAAAATAAGATACTAAGACTACGTGGAAATATGGAAAACCATAGGAGCTTGTCGGTTTGTCTGCTAAACTGAATTTCTGGCTATACGGACTGAATTATACTGAAAGCCTATACTTAATTGAATTATTTCTTCAACATTCTTATTAATAAGATCTAATAACATTAGGCGGCAAAGAATTTTGGGCATGATCTGAATAAGATATCTGCATAAGGAATTGTAACAAGGCTACAACTCTATAAGCATGGACGATAGGCCTATAAAACATAAGCTAGGATAGAATCACTTTTCTAGGCAATGCAACTGCTAACTTTCAAGATTGAACACACTTCTCAAATACTCCCTCAACTATACTTGTCCCTTTGAATACTACGCTTATTTGATCAACTTAAAATTCTCACATGGGCACATATAACTATTCCAGCCAAAGTCTGAGTTGAAATACCTACTCTCACCATGTTCAAGCCTAACTCAAAATTACATGGTACAACACATAACACCATAATACTAGTTTAAAACATGAATTCAATAACCCATGTGTTTTCACAACTTCTCATCTGAAGAATAATTCTTCTTAGCACTTCAACAACTAAATTCAACCTATTACTAAGAATTCACTAGCACATAATGCACTCATCATCTTATATACCAACATAACATTCAAGACTATCATTATAACCACATACAAACTTCTAGGAAAATACCCATAAAAGTGTATTTCTCACATTCTCGAAACCTCTATCAATAACAACTCTCTTGCACTATTCTTATGAAGATACACATGGGATTCTCAACTAACCATAACATCTACAAAAAGCTTTGCCTCAATTTTCCTTCAGACTTATAGCCTTAGATAAAAGAAGCATACAACAATCTTTCCCTAGCATGAAATATTTACTCTCTCCTATCTAAATTATTGTTCATCATCCTTATTATTTCATAAGGAGAAGTAACTGAAAGGTTAGAACACGAGGACCTGAAACATAAAATAATATTATATATAACTTTGACACTTAGCTGAGGCTTGAAGAATAGAGTATTAACATCATGAATTCATTAAAGAGATCTAAACTAAGGATATATCTAAAATAATGCGATTTTCACTACTCATTAAGGGTACACCATGAGTTATGGTAACCAAGCATACCATAAATTATGAGTACAAGAGTCATGAGTTGCATGACCTGAGTTTTGAGTTCATAAATTCATGGAATATAACTGTTACTGCTGAGTTATCTGGAACTCCTTATACTAGGAGTGACGAGCGAACATGACTCTATATAAGTACATGAAAATGAACTATGATTATGGGGTTGACATGTAGGGAATGAGTAAATTTCATGATGACTGAAGAACAAAAATTTACACTGATATAAGAATTGGTCTAGCATCTTCCTCCCCTGCTATTGCTCTAAAAATCATTGGTATCACTACTAGAATTTGAGGGTCTTACTTGGTTTCTTGTTCTATCATCTCCCCCTTAGCTTTAAGCCATCATTCTAAGGCTGTGGACCCCTTTAATAAACGCTTAACTAAACTGCAACAACTGTATCCTAGAGTTCGAGATATAACAATTCACCTAAAGAATAAACTCTCCCTTAAAAACTGCACCTGAAAGTGTAAGACCCGTTGCTTGTACTCCCTTCAAAGATACAACTCTTAAATTTCTATAGACCCATTAGTCCTCATATAATAACTTGATCACATACTAACTTAGAACCTTTATGAGTATCCCCATATCCCAAGTTCACACGATCTAAATTTTGACTATTCTTTCTATTAGTTCAATCGTTCAAGATTCCAACTTAGATTCTAATACTTACATGGATATTCCCAAACTTTTTAATGAACTATACTAACTTCCTTCATAGCCTCCTAATATCACACCTATAAACTTATATTTTTTCCTAAGCCATATGAATTACCATTACACGTGAACATCCGACATCAACAACCATAACCCATAACTTAATAGGTAAGGACATCGTATACTACACTACTAGCCTCATTCGAACTTAAAAACTCAAGCGTACTATCTAAGCACACACATTTCAAAAAAATAAAAATACTAAAATCCCATATCACTTGGGCACACCAAAAGATCATACCCACATCATCATAGTTAATTTTGAATCAATAAATTTATATTCTTCCATACACTATTTCAAGCCTATGAATTCATCTTTCATACAACTAGCCCAATGAATATACAATCTACTAAATCCATATAAACACCATCCTTAATTTACCATTGTTAAACTTATAGATTCATGATCCTAACTCTGGGTCATAAGCTATTATAGGATTATGAGAAGGGATCTCAAAGAATATCTAACTTTGGCTTATGTCATAATTTTCATGAATATAAATGAAATCTTTCAAACTTTAGAATTTAAAGGAACTAGTGGGATACTTTAAAGTTTGCATGTAATCCTATAACTTTCTGTGGGAACTACTTGAGAAAAATGTAGCATTAGGAATTTAAGCTTCACTATTATCGTTACCTAAAGAATAAGGCAGAGTTGGCATGAATGAAGAATAATAAGAATCTATATAAATTTCTTAAAGAATCTTTCTACATCAAAATATAAGATATGAAAGAAGGAAAACTTATTTTAAATGCCTTTTATCCTCTCGAAAAAAGTATAGATATCTCTTTACCATTCCACAAGACTCTACTAGACACAACTTCATAGACACCCTAGGACGCTTGAACTATGGGCTCTGATACCAAGTTTATCACAACCCGAGGCTACCCCATAGTTGTAACATGGTACTTGGAACGACAAGTGATCTCAAGCTAACCCATGAACTGGTATACAACTTGAGAAGCTTTTTTAAATTGTATAAAACTAAATTTTTTTAGCAGAAACATAATCATGAGAAAGTATAAAAAAATTAAATACTAATAAATTTTACAACATAATAAAACTAAATAAAGAAACTTGAATTACATGAGTGACTCTGACTAACTATCTATGAAGCCTCTACTATCCAGATTGCAGGTGGCTCGAACATCCCTCCAAATACCACAAATCAATACACAAGAATAATAATAGTATAGTACATAAACTAGAACTAACTAGAGTTTATGAAACAAGACAACTCATCACCTTCTGGCTGGAAGCTGCAACCTATTTGATTATGATATGTAGGCTACAATTGGTACTTACATTATGAGATAATGAAGAATAAACTCATATATGTGTATCAGTACTTTGGAATGTACAGAGTATATGGAGATATGCATTAAATCATGGAAATACTTAAATTATGCTTTAAAACTGAGGATATAACTTATTTTCTGAAACATACATTTGAAACATGGCTATACTTGAAAACTATAAATCATAGAAAAATTTATAAATCATGGCTGGAAAAATTGTGTAAGCTTGTAAGTGGTAGAAACATAAATGTAAATCATGAGCTGAAAAATATTGTGTAAGCTTGTAAGTGGTAGAAATATAAATGATGTAAGTAAATCTCTTGTATGGCTGAATATGCTGTAAAAACAATACTGAGGATGATGTATGAATACCGGGTTTAATACTATATGGTGGAAACTAATATAACTCAAGGACCTGGATATACAAATATTCTGAGCATGACTGAATAAACAAACAAAACCAAACATAACATGTACGAAGCAGATCTAATTAACTAAATGGTTGATGCTTGTGTGACCGAAAAATTGAAATCTAAGTAAATAGATAACTAATGTTTGTATACTAAGTAGCTAATAAATGAATACTGACTAACTGATAGCTGAAAGCTGAATAACTGAAAACTGAATACTGAATAAGTGACATTTGAATACTGGTTAACTGAAATTTATATGTTGATTATTTGATAACTGTATACTGATTAACTGATATCTGAATACTAATCATATAAAACTAAATTGTACTTAGTCTGAATAACTGGACTAAAATTATGGGATATATCATATAGCTGACATTTTCGGATCTGAGCTAATCGGGTTCTAACCTATAACCCCAATTAGAAGTATTTCAGTATCGTGTCACGGGTACTAACACATGGTTGTGTGTATTCACTAAAATGGATTCCCAAAAGACTAAGGAGTCACCTTCTACTGCCAGGTGCTCTTATACGATATGTGTCAAACCTTAACTGGCTAAAAGATATCTCAAACCTACACTGGCTACTGGCACTCAGGGATTGATACTAAAGGCCAGACCCTCTTCTAGCAGGTGAGCCTCAATCCTTGGGTTCAATCGGTGCAAAATCCTAATCCCAACTGAACTGACACTAGTACTGTACAGAGATAAGTTTAGCTGAACATTATATTTGATAGTGCTTATCATGATCATAAATATCTGTGTAAATAATAATACTCATGATTTAACTGAATCATTACTTGAAAGATCTAAAACATAATTAATCATATAGGTATCGAGTGTTCATAACCTGCCAGTATGAAATGATCATAAAATACGATAACAAAGCTTAAAACTGTAGTCTGGAATCATAGTTCAAAGACCCAAAACCAAAATGTTTCTCCTACAAGTGAGCAAAAAGCATGAACTTGACTATGGGAGTGTGTTAAACATAAGAAAATAATATCTTCACATGGTTTAATTCATAACCTGAGGATTTAACATAAAATCAATTAAGCATGACATGGGAATTGAAATTCAAAACATGAAGTAGCTTAATTCACATGGAATCACATGTAGGCATGGCTTGTATTCGAGTTGATGAGAAGTTCATGGATTTAATTCATGAGTTTCATGGATGATTACATAAAATAGGAGTAGATTCATACTTTTAAATAAAGATAGGGTTTTTTGGCTCAATGGGTGAAAGAGACCCATTGATGAATACCCCACATACCTTAATTGAACGGATTCTTGAAGAAATCTTGAAACTGAGACTTAAATCCTTGTGTTATTTAGATGAAAAGGTTGAATTTTGTTCTTGGGAAAAGGGAAGAGGTTTTAGTGAGTTCTTTTTAAGGAAGATAGGCAAATAATGCCCTTTGAAATGTCCCAAATTGTGTTTTGGATGACTTGGGTTGAGGGGAAAGGACCAAATTATCCCATTGGTACATAAAGACCTAGAACAGTGGGGGAATAACCTCCATGGTGTGACCCGTACTCCAGGAAAGAGATCGACCTGGTATAGATCTTGCTCGGGGGGAGAGACCAACACGCTGCAGGCTATCACAGAGGCTAACTGTTTCTCATGAAAATGGTCATAACTTTTTTCTCGGGTATGTATTTAGGCAAAATTGGTATCATTCGAAATCTAATACTAAAATTTGTCTGAATCAAAGGCTCTTAGCTCAACTTTACTCTAAGTGATTTCTATGAATGTTTTTCACCTCATAAGCACTTCACACTCAAGGATAAATATGATGAAACATGTGTTAATATATAAATCATGGGATTTTAGTTTATACATATAGGAACGGCGGTTCAAAACCTAGCCCAAAAATATGGGGTGTTACATTATCTCCCCCTTGGAATACCTCATCCTCAAACGTTAGATAAGAACTTGTTGAAGTCTTAGAAGTATGGAATAATGTACACATGATACTTCTGATAATGAAGAGTGTAGCTGAGATAAAACATAATAACTTTTATCATGAAACTGATCTCTGAGTTAACTTGACTTTATTGAATATAAGGAGTTGATTCATGCTGAGAGTTTTGAACTCACTTAAAATGTCATGATATGAACTTACATATAAAACAATGAAGTGATAACTGATGCAATAAAATTACAAGAGTTACTAAGGATGGAGTAATGTATGTAACTTCTCATTAGGAATTATTCCTCAACAAAACACGTATAGGGATCAAAAGAAAAGGGTTTCATGGAATCGCCAAATACATTATGTAATTATGAATCATGAGATAATGAGTCCAAGGTCGTACAATAGGTATCACAATGTTTGAGCTGGAATACTTGCAAAACTGAGATCATGCACTAAACACTTATATACTAAGTCATGACTAAATAGCTGAATCTGAAATATGATGCTTGGACTGAACTGAATTCGCAACTTACATTTATATGAAGAAATTACTTCATGGAATAGCCATATTCGTGAAACATCAGATAGTAAGACTAGGTGGAAATATGGAAAACCATAGGAACTTATTGGCCTGTCTGCTAAACTGACTTACTGGCTATAGGGACTGAATTATACTAAAAGCCTATACTCAATTGAATTATTTCTTCAACACTCTTATTAAGAAGCTCTAATAATATTAGGGAGCAAAGAATTTTAGGCATGATTTGAATAAGATATCTGCATAAGGAATTGCAACATGGCTACAACTCTATAATCATGGACTATAGGCCTAAAAAACAAAAGCTAGGATAGAATCACTTTTCCTTTGGCAATGCAACTTTTAACTGTCAAGCTTGACCACACTTCTCAAATACTCCCTCAACCATACTTGTCCATTTGAATATTATGCTCATTTGATTCAACTTATAATCCCCACATGGGCACATATAAATTTTCCAGCTAATGTCCGAGTAGAACTACCTATTCTCACCATGTTCAAGCCTAACTCAAAATTACAAGATATAAAACATAACACCATAATACTAGTATAAAAAATGAATTCAATACCCCATGCATTTTTAGAACTTCTTATCACAAGAATAGTTCTTCTTACCACTTCAACAATAGATTCAACCTCTTGATAGGAATTCGCTAGCACATAATGCACCCATCCACGTATATATGAACATGAAACTCAAGCCTATCATTATAACCATATATAAACTTCTAGGCAAACACCCATAAAAGCATTTTTCTCATATTCTCTAAACCTCTATCAATAACAACTTTCTTGCACTATTCTTAAGAAGACACACATGGGATTCTCAACTAACCATGATATCTACCAAAAGCTTTGCTTCAATATTCTTTCACACTCATAGGCTTAGATAAAAGAAGCATACAATTATCTTTTCCCAGAATGAAACAATTACTCTCTCCCATCTAAACAATTGTTCATCACCCTTATTATTTCATAAGAAGAGGTCACTAGAAGGTTAGAACATAAGGACCTAAAGCATGAAAGAATACTATACATAACTTTGACACTTAGGTAAGGCTTAAGGAATAGAGTATCAACACAATGAATTCATTAAAGAGGTCTAAACTGAGGACATATATAGAATAATATGAGTTTTCACTAGTCATTAAGGGTGCACCATAAGTTATGGGAATTGAGCATACTGTAAATCATGAGGACAAGAGTCATGTGCTGCATGAACTAAGTTTGGAGTTCATAAATTCATGGAATATGACTTGTACTACTAAGTGAACTGAAACTCCTTATACTAGGAGCGAGGAGCACACATGATTATATATAAGTACATAAACATGAACTATGATTATGGAGCTGACCTATAAGACATGAGTAGGTGTCATGATGACTAAAATACAAAAATTTACACTGAGATAAGAATAGGTCGGGCATCTTCCTAAATTTACACTGAGATAAGAATGGGTCGGGCATCTTTCTCCCCTATTATTGCTCTTAAACACATTAGCATCACTACTAGACTCTGAAAGTCTTACTTGGTTTCTTATTCGATCATCTCCCCATTAGCATTAAGCCATTATTCTATGTTTGTAGACCCCTTTAATAAAATCTAAACTAAACTGCAACCATTGTACTCTAGAGTTCGAGATATAACAATGCACCTAAATAATGAACTCTCCCTAAAAAAATACATCTGAAAGTGTAAAATCCACTGCTAGTACTCTTTTCTATGACAACTCTTAACTTCATATAGCCCCACTAGTCCTTATATAATAAATTTAACGCTTACTAACTTAGAACCTTCATGAGTATCACCATATCCTGAGTTCAAACCATCTAAATTTCAACTCTTCTTTCTATTATCTTAATCATCCAAGCTTCAAACTTAAATTTAACACTTAACATGGATATTCCTAAACTTTTTAATGAACGATACCAACTTCCTTCATAGCCTACTAATATCACACCTCTAAACTTATATTTTCCTTAAACCATGAGAATTACCATTACACCTGAACATCTGACATCAATAACCATAACCTCAAAGGTACTATCTAAGAACACACACTTCAAAAACATAGAAATACAAAAATCCCATATCACCTAGGGTACACGACCAGATCATACCCACATCATCATACTTAATTTTGAATCATAAACTTATATTCTTGTGTACACTATTTTGAGCCTACGAATTCACCTTTCATACAACTTGCCCCATGGATACATAATCTATTAAATCCATATAAACATAATCCTCATTTTACCGTTGTTAAAATTCTAGATTCATGATTCTAACTCTAGATCATAAGCTATCATAGGATTTTGAGAAGGGATCTCAAAGAACATCTGACTTTGGATCAAGGCATAATTTTCATAAATATGAATGAAATCTTTCAAACTTTAGAACATAAAGGTACTGATGGGATACTTTCAGGTTTGCATATAATCCCATAACTTTTGATGAACACTATTTGAGAAAACTGTATCAATAGGAATTTAAGCTTGATTGTTTCTCCTACCTCAAGAATAAGGAAGAGTTGGCATGAATGGAACAAGATAAGAATCTGTGTAAGTTTTTTAGAGAAACTTTCTATAGAACAATATGAGATATGAAAGAAGGGAAACATTTTTTAAATGCCTTGTAACCTCTCAAAGAAAAGTACAAACATCCTGTATCCTTCCACAAGACTTTACTAAAAACTCTTCATAGACACCATAGGTCACTTGAACTCTAGGCTTCGATACCAATTTTTTCATGACCTAAGGCTATCCCTAATTGTAACATGGTATTTAGAACCGCAAGGGATCCCAAGCTTACCCATAAACTGGCATACTGCTTGAGCAACTGATTTAAATTGTATAAAAATAAAATTTGCTGAGCGAAAACATGATCATTAGAAATTTTGAATAACTTAAATGCTGATAAATTTTACAACATGATAAAACTAAATAAACAAACATGAATTGCATGAGTGACTCTGACTAACTGTCTGTGAAGCCTTTACTATATTGAATGTAGGTGGCTTAGACATTTCTCCAACTACCACAAATCAATACACAAGAATAATAACAATATAGCACATAAACTATAGCTGACTGGAGTCCCTGAAAAAAAAGAACTCATCACTTGCTTGTTGGAAGCTGCAAAGTGTCAGATTATGATGTGTAGGCTACGGTACCTACATTATGATACCATGTAGCACATAGATATATATGTGTATCAGTACTTTAGAATGTACTGAGTATATGAAGAGATGTACTAACTCATGGAAATACTTAAATTATGCCTTAAAACTGAGGATATAAGTTATTTGCTGAAACATACATTTAAAACATGGCTATACATGAAAACTGTAGATCATAGAGAAATTTATAAATCATGAACATGAAACAATTGTGTAAGATAGTAAGTGGTAGAAATATAAATGATGTAAGTAAATCTATTGTAAGGATGGATATGTTGTAAACATGTAATACTGGCTCTAAAACTATGTGATAGAACTGACATAACTCAATGTAGACACACAATTTTGTCCTAACATAGATTATTTTTTCTATTTTTACTCCATCTTACAATGCAACCTAACCCCATTCCATAATTTTTCCACAAAATAACAAAGTAATAACAATCTCTAAACAAATTTTATCCCTAAATTCCCACATAATCATTATTTGTACAAACTAACAAACCCTTCCTATAAAATTTGGTCACATCACTACCCCACACCCTACCCCACCTCACTCCTACCCCCACCCTCTTATCTTATTTTTTCCATTTTAGGATTGGATAAGCACAACACCTTACGGGGGACACATATTCACATATGCTTTATTGTATAGGGGGATTCTTCTATTTTTTATATACACAATTACACACAATCTCACAAAAAGATTCATATATATAGAACTCAAATTCCATTGACACACTGATCCTTCACTTCCACATAAAGAATACATATGCACACATAATTCACTATACTCATATACACACACAAAGTGGGGATATGACCATATATACACACACAGAATAATGTCCATGGCTTTCTTACCGTAGAGATATATGCACACATAGACTAACACAACACACTACATATTCACTTTAGTTATCTAGGGAAATACACACTACAAGATAAAGACACACCCACTCTACGCAGATACGATAGATACACACAAAAGGGAAAAATAGAGAAAGAGAGAGAAAATTGTGATCGATATACGAGAGAGGTAGAAAATAAGATTGGGAGTGAAATTAAACATAGGGGATGATCAGAAAATTGGCGAACAGTGATCAAAATCAGGCATCAGTGAGAGAAGATCTGGTTGAGAGGTATTTTTCTAGTGAATACATTAGAAAACATTAGTTCTGACTGCGAAAATCATATAAATTAACCTTTTGGGGTTAATTTAGGTAAAGCCTCATCAAAAAATAGTCATACCGGGTTTGTCTAGTTTTATTTTTGATATATCGGGTGTTTCGCTGTTCTTCTTGGATTTCTTTATTGGAATCAAATTTTGGATTTACATTGTTTGGGATTGATTCATAACTGATCAGGGGAGTTAAGGTTTTGGTATTTGTTAAGGTCCTCGGATGGCTTTTTATTCCCTTCATAAATCAGTCAAAATTATTCGAAAGGTCCAATTTTATCTTTTCTATCTATATTATTATGTAATCGTGAATGATTTTTGTATTTGGCATGTTTGAATATTTGTTGTGTTTTGGTTGATGTTGGATTTGGATGTGAAAACCTGGATTGATAGTTGAAGAATTAGTTAATTATTTGGAGAATGAATTCGGGAGAGGGATTGGTTTTGATAAAAAATGAATTTAGATTAATTTTGATTCATTGATAATGTGACACGTGATAGAATAATGATAAGTCAATTTGAAAGGCAAATTTTAAGTTTGGGGTAGGCAAAACATAGGGATTGTGATTGTTGAATGTTGGAATATGCTTAATGGCTTTTGCTTAATCGCTTCTGAATTTTTTTTATATTTATTTGGCCGGGGAATGCCCTTAGGAAATTGTACTTATTTACTGAGGAATGCCTCAAATTATCATGTAAGCAAAGGAGGTTCGTGATCAAGACCCGTGATATCGGAGGGAGTATAGTTTAGGATTAGTGTAGGTTAGTGTAGGTTTACATTTCGGTACCTTTCTATTTTGGGTCTATAATAAATTGATCTAGACATTATTTTGACTTTGTTTGTTTGATTGTTTGTTTACTCATTGTGTGTTTTGTTTGGTTTATACATCTTATAGTGTCTACTAGCCAATGTACTCTGTGAAGCAACTGTGGTTGAACCATGAGATCGAGGGGTGCCTAAAATCTTTCCCTCGATTAACAGTATTCCTTAACCAAAATCTCTGTTCATGGATCAGTTTACTAGAGTAAAATTATTTTTAAAAGGATTTTTCAAAGGTGACTTGGCACACCAGATTATGCCAAGTGGCAACTCTGAGTTAATTGTAAAATTAATCCTTTTTTGAAACAAATCTTTGTTTTGTCACTTTAATAATAAAAACCCTTTTAAGCCTTGAGATATAATCTTTTTGGTTAAAAAAGGGGGTGTGACAGCTCTGGCTACTCTGTTGGGGACTTTTTAGAATTCGATCTTATTTTTTAAAGTTGTATCATCTTAGTTTGGTGTTATGGGTGTGTAGATGTTGTTTGTGTTATTGTTAGTATTTGTTATATCATTGTTGAGTGCTTACTTGCTACGTATTTATAATTTGTTTTCCTCTTATGTGTTACCGCTTTATACTTGGTATCATTTGCATAACCCAAGTTAATTTTTTCTGCAATAAGTTTTGTAGTACACGATGTGGATATGACCTCTAGTTGAGTCACCCTTATTTTGGAAGGGGAAACTGTGAATGGTATAGAGTGGGTGGAAAGCAATCGCAACCACTATCGATCATACACTCCTTCGAACAGCCTTGTCAGTGGATCCCATCGTAGGTCGATCTTTATGTCATGCTTATCTGCATCATATTGAGACCTAGCGGGATCCACTTTGTCCTTTGTAGGAGACTCACCCCTAAAGCATCCCTATATTCTAATTATTGCATCTTTGAGGGTAATAGGGTCATTTAACAGACTGATTCTGGGAAAACACGCGCTAGAACTAAAAGAAAGTGTGTAGGCAAGAAAATGTTTGATAAAAAAAAGAAAAGAAAGGCAAAGTGAGTCAAAAAAAAGTTTCATAGTATTTAGAGTTCTTTATGAGTTTTTTTTTTTCACAATTCAAAAATTCAAAAAAGATTTAACCTTTTGCACTCATTTCTCAAAAAAAATTTCCTTTTGTTTCCTTTAGCAAGCATACATAATTCAATTTCTTTTTATAGGAGTTTTTTATAAAAGAAAAATTCAAAAAAGTTGGTAGAAGTTTTGTACATTGCATACAACAAAAATACCAAAAAGATTTTTCTTTTGTAGTTATTTGTATCAGTTTTATGTGAAGTGTCAAATTAAAAAATCCAAAAAGATTTTATTGGTGTTTTTCATTGTCTGTCTTTGGTCATGTCTCTTAAGTAAAGGTTTAGTTTGTTATTTAATCCATAATTGTCCAATCTGGACAAACTACGCACACCTGATTCTCCTCTTTTAGGCGTGAGATACGTGGACAGCCCTTCTCGGGTTTGGTGATCTTATTTAAGAAATTCAAAAAAGACTTTTTTCATCATTTAGAGTAGGTGTTTCAAATACATCTTTGAAAGAAAACTACAAAATGATTTTCCTTTAATAGTTTCAATTTTATTTTCATATGAAATTAAAAATCGCAAACCCAAAAAAAGATTTTTCTTTTGGTAATCATAAGTTTCATTTTGTAAAGAGAGTTTAAAACTAAAAAATTCAAAAAAATAAATAAATTGTCAATTCTTTTGACAATTTGTTATTTTCTTTTCTTCTCAGAGATTCAAGAAAAAAAGAAAAAAAAAGAAAGAGAGTTGATCGGTCATTTTATGGCCAAACTTCATGAACTATGCACACCTTATTCTCCTCTCTCTAGGGTGAGATACGTAGGTGCCCTTTTTGAGTTTGGTGATCTTTTCAAGAAAAAAAAAGAATTTGAGAAAGTGTTGAACTCTAACACGTTTGTTATCTCTTGCTCAGTTAGTTTAAGGTGGTTGGTTTATGGGATTTTGGTGGTTCCTCCACATCACACCAAATCTAAGGAAAGTTTAGATGTGTCCAATAAGGGTATAGAGATTGAAATCGTGGATTAAACAAGAAGTTAGGAAAATAAGAGTTTGAAGAAAGAGAATTTGAGACTACGACAACAAATGATGAAAATGTATCAAGTTTGGTCGTGTGGGATGCCTCCTCCTCCATTCCCCACTATTGACCCTACAAATATCTTGAGCTTTCCATCACAATTGCAAATTCAATTTCCTATTACTGTTGACGCACTACAACATACCTCAAAATTTATGCCATGTCAGCTGCATCCCAATACTTCCACCAACCCTTCTCTAGCTCCTAAGTATAAGACTACTACATTTACAACACCACATACTGTATGTGATTTTGCTGCTCCACCTTTTACTTAGGCTTCCACATTGGCTATCTACCCAACAGTTGTGGTTTTCCATGTCTCTAGTGAACCCATGTTCAATACTCTTAATGATCATTGCTACACTCTCGAGTCTACTTTTAAGTTAAATGGACCACCAAAATTTCTTACCAAGAAGTCTGAAATCGTAGAAGATTAAGAGAAAATGGTTGAAAAAATGAAGGGTGCAGAAAATGCTATGAAAAGTTCCCTAGGACTCGAGGGTAAAGAAGATGTTTCGTATACAAACTGGGGCATGTCTTCAAGTGTTAACCTTTCTCAAAGCTTTGAGATATCAAAATTTAAGGAACATAATGGACATGAGGATTCTATGAAATCTTTGGGACGATACTGCAATCAATTATGGGAAACTAAAGGGAAGAAGAATGAAAACGTACCTATCGTCGTGCCAGGGGCAAAACAGAGCACGAAAGGTCCAACTCATTAATATTGTCAGCCTCAATCCTGATCTTACAAATTAGATCCACATAATCACCTACAACATGGTTCCTTATTCCAAAATCTAAGCTATTCCCTTCCACTTCCTCAATATCCTTTGAACAATGTACAATTATATACTCGTCCATTATCTTATCCCTAATGGCAAGAACCGATCCCTCAAGATAGTCTTTAGCCCCCACCTATTTACTAAGGTACCTCTAAATCCAAGTTTCAACCAAGGCCAAAGTTTGCAAGGAAGAGGAAGGAAAAAGGATAATTTTACTCTTATTAGGGAATCCTATGCTAGTTTGTTCCAGAGATTGAGATAGTGGTCATGATTACTCCTCTCCTTGGGAATACACCTGACCCATATTCAAGAAATATTGACCCTAATGTACGGTGTGCATATTATTCTGATTTTCAGGGTCACAGTATTGAAGATTGTTGTACTTTGAAAAGAGAAATAGAAAAGATGATTCAAGAAAAAGTGATTGTAGTGCAAAACGTTGATACCTTGAGCTTCACATAGAATCCTTCACCAACACATGGTGATGCACACTACATGGGAAGAAATGAGTTGAGCATGAGGATACAAAAATTAATTGTTGAGGGAAATATGTTTGATGGTGATGAAAGATCTTGTTATGATGTGCAAATCAGTGGCTAAATGTCAAGTTCCGCTATTGGAAAGCTACTCCTCTCCTTACTAGAAATAGGTTTTGGTAGCTAGTCTTGTTTTCCTTTCTGTTTCTGAATTATTTCAGGGGTGTAATTCAGAATCTATCTTGTTTTATGCCTTTGTCATTTATGTTTAAACCCTTCTATCTTTTCTTTCAGCAAAATGTAGTGTCCCTTTTGACTTTTGTCTTATTTTAAGCTATTTGTTTCATTTACAAAATATAATTTACGTTGATTTTAGTGATACGACATGCTTACAAAATTTTCAGCTTGATCTTAAAATCTAGTTTAAGTATGAACTTTGAATCGGAGGGCTAAAATTATAAAAAAAAAACTAAGAAAATAGTTAGAGGTGTTGAAACATTTGCCGATAAATTGAAGCCTTCTTTGAAAATTAAGGGAATTATTTTGAGAATAACAAGAATAACCTTGTCATCAATGGAAAAGTATAGTTCAGTTAGGTCAAATAGTGGACGCGTGATTCCTGTATCCAGAGGAATAGAAAGAAAATCAGCTCCACGAAAGCATGATTCATTCAATGTCAGGGATGTACAATAAAGGTGGAGTTGTATGTTTGACAAGTGTAGAAGAAGTGACACACATGCTCAGTTAAAGTTAGTCTTGTTTAAGTGTCACAAATGATCTTCATTTTTCACTTCATATTGCATGATGTATACTTTCATTTTCAAGGATTGATATGATGAAGGCATTCCATTCTGCTATCCAAACATTGTGTCATCCTTTGTTTACCCCATTTGAGCTTAATTCTACTTTCTTTCATATCCCTCTTTTAGAATCAAGATAGAGTCATCAAAGCATAAAAGAAAAGAGTCGAGCAAGACAATAGCATCAGAAAAATTCCAAAAAAAAAGAAGAAAAAGAAAAAAATATGTCCAAAAAGAAAGAAAAGAGAAGTGTTAAAAAAATAGAGTCAGAAAAGGTCCCAAAGAGAAAAAGAGTTAACAAAAGAAAAAAAAGAAATCAGAATCATGCAAAAGAAGTTAAATAAACTACGTGTGACCTAATTCTTCTCTCTCGAGGCTAAGATACAAAGGTTTTCCTACTCGAGGCTCCGTCCAACCAAATAAACAATTTAGAATTGCCCAGTCAAAAGAAAGTAGAGTATGAGTTAATCCTCATTATTTGAGTTGATTCCAATAGTTGTAAATCCTACCCCACTTCAAGTGTCATTTGGGTCTTATGTCAACCTTTCTTTCTAACTTTATCCAAAAGCCAAGTTACAACCAAAAAAAGACCTTCAGATCAATCTTTGAGAATGTCAAGGCTAAGCATCAATGGGTATGATGATGAATTTTGGGAACTACTTGTCTTCCTCAGTATAAGGAATCAGGAGAGAAATAAAAATAAGAGAGTTTTATTGGTAAAACCCCTCACGGTCACCGTAAGGTGATGGTAAGTTGAGAGAAATAAAAATGAGAGACTCTTATTGGTGAAAAACCCTCACAGACACCATAAGGCAATGGTGAGCTAAGAAAAAAAATGAGAGAGGCTCGTTGGAGAAAATCCTTCAAGGCACCACTAGCCGAATGAGGTCTCCGAATGCAATTGGCCCAAGAAAGTAACTCAGTTTTAGGGACATTAACCCAAGAACAATTGGTAGAAAGTTTGGATAAAACGATCAAGCAGCTTAATCCAAAACGCATGGCATAATTATTAGAGTTGACTATTATTTTTAGATAAATTTTTCATTTCTTTATTTCAAATTAGGACATTCATTGTCTTTTCTTTCGTCTCTTTATTATTTTTATTTTCTTGGGTCAGTTATTCAAATTAAAAATTATTGCCATTTTTCTCTTGTCTTTGAGTAAAGTTCATGTCAAAACAAGTGAGAAATGATTTCAAAACTGGTTACTAGCTTCCTCAATTGGACAAAGCAAGACAAAAAGTCCAGTACATGAAAGAGACATGATTGTGAGCTAAAATAAGGCATGAAGAAAGTTTTATCAACAGACAAGCCTGGGAACTCATGGAAATACCAAGGTTCAAAGGGTTTATCAAAGAAGCATGGCAAAGCAGAGATACTCTGTTTGTTTTAGAGTCATTCTTAATAATCTGAGTTAGGGTCAATGGTGCAGCAATCAATGACATATGCTAATGGTTGTAAGCAAGATTGAATGTGACCAACACAAGAGTAATTGCCTCGAAAGGCAAAGCCACAAACCAGCCACCATGTTTTAAACTCACAAGTTTTCTTTGTATGAAACAGGAACAGTTTCTACCTTTAAATCAAGGACTTCAAAGCACAAATATCTAGAAATGCAATTCCTCATTTCTGCAAATGCAAGAGCAGAGTTGTTGTACAGGTTTGGTAATCATATTTGTGGTAAAACTAATAATCTTGTACCCCTAAGAGACACATTCTCTAGTTTGGATCTTTCATGTCTCACGGATAGGAGGCGCACTTCCTAATTCGAACCGTTAATTCTGAAAGATGCACTTTTAGTAATAACCTTTCACTTTCACTCTGAAGAGAGGGACTTGTTGGTCTCAGACATTCAATTTTACCCTCAAAAAGTGCATTTGTTAATCAGAATCTTAATTTATCTTTGCATTATGCATTGTTGAAAGTAGTTATGATTGGGTTTGACACTCGCAAAAGCTTTTGATGATAAACTAGAGCAAAAAGAAAATTTAATTCCTATTATTTGAAACTTCACTTTAGGACCCTCCTATAAAATGAAACTTTATTTTGATGAAAAATATGATCTTTCTTTATCATAATCTTTGTGTGGGGTAATTTTTATTCTAGTTTTGATTTTGATAGTCAGGAGCCCGCATAGAGAACAGGGTGAGGAAATTGCAAGTCAGGAGCCCGCCTAAAGAACAGGGTGATGAAATTACAAGTCAGGAGCTCGCCCAGAGAACAGAGTGAAGAGATTTCAACTCAGGAGCTTGCCCAAAGAATAGGATGATGATAGTGAAAGCTGGGAGCTCGCCCAAAAAATAGAGTGAGGAAATTGAAAGTTAGGAGCCCGTCCAGAGAACAAAGTGAGGAAATTGAAATTTGAGAGCTCGCCCGAAGAATAGAGTGAAGAAATTGCAACTCGAGATCCTGCCCGAAGAATAGGGTGATAAAATTAAAAGTCAAGAGCTTACTCGGAGAATAGATTGAAGAAATTATGAAGCGGGAGCCTACCCTAGGAATAGCGTGATGAAATTGAAAGTTAGGAGCTCACCTGGAGAGTAAAGTGAGGAAATTGTAAGTCAGGATTCTGCCTGAAGAACAGGGTGATGAAATTGAAAGTGGGGAGCTTGCCCGGAGAACAGAGTGAAGAAATTTCAACTCGGGAGCCCGTCCGAAGAATAAGGTGATGAAAATGAAAGTCGAGAGCTCGTCCAGAGAATTGAGTGAAGAAATTGTAACTCGAGAGCCTGCCCAAAGAATAGTGTGATGAAATTGAAAGTGGGGTGCTCGCCCAGAGAATAGAGTGAGGAAATTGCAAGTTAGGAGCTCTCCTGAAGAACAAGGTGATGAAATTGCAAGTCTAAAGCTTTCTTGGAGAACTGAGTGAGGAAATTGCAAGTTAGGAGGCCGCCTGAAGAATAGGGTGGTGAAATTGAAAGTCAAGCGACAAGGTTAAGAGATTGAAATTCAATCAACAAGGTGAAGCAATTGAAAGACAATAAAGTAAGGAAATTACAAGTCAAGAGCCCGCCCGAAGAACAGGGCGGTGAAATTAAAAATCAAAAGATCATAACTAGCAAGTCAGGAGCCCGCCTGGAGAATGGGGTGATAAAATTGGAAGTCAAGTAACAAGGTGAAGAAATTATAAGTCAGGAGCCCGCCTGAAGGATAGGCTGAAGATTTTCAAACTTAGGATCAAGGTTCAGAATCACCATCGATAGAACATGGTCAATTTGTGAGTTCATATCCAAACATCAAATTTTGTATGGAGAAAGAATCTATTCTCAATTTCAAACCAAAGAAGATCAGGTCTTTTGTCAATTGTGAAAGCATCAGAAACTCAAATCAAAAGTCCAAAAGAAGTTGCATAGATAGGACTTTTGTAATTTCATTTATCTTTTTAACTTGTAGTTTTCATTTTTGATGTAATGATAGAGCTGTGGACCGGAGCTGCGATAGGACCTCACTCGACTCTCCAACTCAGTTATCCTTCTTCCTTCTATTTCTTTCTTTAAATAATGGTCGGGACAAAATTCTATCTTGTTGTCTACTTCTTTGTCTGAAAACACTTTGTGTTTACATCTAAAGAGGGAATGATGTAGACACGTAATTTTGTCCCTCCAAAAATTATTTTTCTATTTTTACTCCGTCTTACCACACACCCCAACCCCATTCCATAATTTTTCCACAAAATGACAAAATAATGACCAACTCTAAACAAATTTTACCCCTAAATTCCCATATAATCCCAATTTGAACAAACTAACAACCCCTCCCTATAAAATTTTGACACATCACCACCTACGCCCTACCTCACCTCACCCCTACCCCCATCATTTTATCATGTTTTCTTTTCTTTTTTTGGATTGGATACAGACAACACACAAGAAAGGGACATATACTCACATATGTTTTACTATACAAGGGGATTCCTCCATTTTTTATATACACAATCACACACAATCTCACAAAAAAATTCACATATACAGAATTCCAATTCCATTAACACATTGATCCATCACTTTCACATAAAGGATACATACACACACACAGAGTTCACTATACCCATATACATACACAAAGGGGGGACCTGACCATATATATACACAAAGAATAATATCCATGGCTTCCTCACTATAGAGATATAGGAACACACAGACCAACACAACACACTATAAGCACTCTCCAATTCTCTATGAAAATACATACTACAAGATAAAAACACACCCACTCTATGTTGATATAACGAATACACACGGGAAGAAAGAAAATAAAGAAAAAAAGAAAATTAAGATAGACATATGAGAGAGGTAGAAAATAGGATTGGGAGTGAAATTAAACATAGGAGATGATTGGAAAAGGGGTGAACGATGGTCTAAATCAGGCGTCAATGAGAGCAAATCTGATCGATAGGTATTTTTCAAATATTATCAGAAAAGGGTCATACAAAGTTTGTCTGGTTTTATTTTCAAAATATCAGGTGTTTCGCTATTCTTCTTGGATTTCTTCATTCAAATCAGATTTCAAATTAGTTTTGTTTGAGGTTGATTCGTAACTGATCAAGTGAATCAAGGTTTTGGTATTCGTTGAGGTCCTCAGACGGATTTTTATTCCTTTTATAAATTAATCAAAAGTATTCGGAAGGTCAAATTCTATCTTTTCTCCCTTTAATTTTTACATAGTCGTAAGTGATTTTTACATTTGGCATGTTTGAATCTTTGTTATATGTTGGTTGATGTTGGATTTGGATGTGAAAACCTAGATTGATAGTTGAATACTTAGTTAATTGTTTGGAGGATGAATTCGAGGGAGGGATTGGTTTTGATAAAAAATAAATTTGGATTAATTTAGATTCATTGATAATGTAGAACGTGATAGAATCATGATAATTTGAATTAAAAGGTAAATTTTAGGTTCAGGGTAGGCAAAACATAGGTATTATGATTTTTGAATGTTGGAATATGCTAAATGGCTTTTGCTTTATCGCTTCTGAAGTTTTTGTATTTATTTGGCCGAGGAATGCCTCAAAGAAATTATACTTATTTGCTGGCGAATGCCCTAAAGTATCATGTATGTAAAGGAGGTTTGTGATCAAGATCCGAGACATCGAGTGGAGCGTAGTTTAGAATCAAAGTAGGTTATCATAGGTTTACATTTCAGTACCTTTCTATTTTGGGTATGTAATAAATTAGATTGGACATTATTTTAACTTTGTTTGTTTGATTATTTGTTTTCTCATTGTATATTTTGTTTGGCTTATACATCTCATTGTGTCTACTAGCCGATATACTCTGTGAAGCAACCATGATCATACCACAGGATCGAGGGGTGCCTAACATCTCCCCCTCGTTAAACAGAATTCCTTAACTGAAATCTTTGTTCGTGGATTAGTTTAAAAATGTCAAATTATTTTAAAAAGGGTTTCTCAAAGGTGACTTGGCACACCAGATTATGCCAACTGGCGACTCTGAGTTAATTGTAAAATAATTCCTTTCTCAAAACAAATCTTTATTTTGTCACTTAAATAATAAAAACCCTTTCAAACTTAATATTTAATCTTTTTAGTTTAAAAAAGGGTGTGACACTCAAGGATCTGGATATAAAAATATTTTGAGCATGAATGAATAAACATACAAAACCAAACATAACCTGTACTAAGCAGATCTGATTAACTGAATGACTGATGCTTGTGTGATTAAACAATTGAAATCTAAGTAAATGGATAACTAATGTTTGTATACTAAGTAGCAGATAAATGAATACTGACTAACTAATATCTAAAAGCTAAATAACTGATAACTGAATACTAAATAAGTGACATTTGAATACTGGTTAACTGACATATGTATGTTGATTATCTGATAACTGTATATTGATTAACTGATATCTAAATACTAATCATATAAAACTGAACAGTATTGGTCTGAATAACTAGACTAAAATTGTGGGAGGTATCTTGTAACCAACATTCATCGATCTAAGCTAATCGGGGTCAAACCTGTAACCCCAGTTGGAAGGGTGTCAGTACCATGCCAGGGTACTAGCACATGGCTATGTGGATCCATTAAATTAGCGTCTTGATGGACTAAGGAGTCACTCTCTACTGGCAAGTGCTCTGATGAGATATGTGTCAACCCTTAACTAGCAGGAAGATATCTCAAACCTACGCTGGCTACGTAGTTCTAAAACTCAGGGATTCCTACTAAAGGTCACACTCTCTACTGGCAGGTAAGACCTAATCCCTGGGTTCAATCGATGCTAAATTCAACGCCCAACTTAACAGAAACTGATACTAAACTGAGCTAAGTTTAATTGAATATTATTTTTAATAGTGCTCATCATGATCCTAAATATCTGAGTAAATAATAATACAAATGGTTTAACTGAATCAATACTTAAAAGATTTAAAATATAAGTAATCATATAGGTATTGGGTGTTCATAACCAGCCAGCATTGAATGATCATAAAATATGATAACAAAGCTTTAAAATGTAGTATGAAATCATGGTTCAAAGATCCAAAACCTAAAAAATTTTCCCACAAGTGAGTAAAAAGCATGAACTTGACTATGGGAGTGTTTTAAATAGGAGAGAACAACATCTTTACATAGTTTAATTCATAACCTGAGGATTTAAACAAAATCAATTAAGCATGACATAGGAATTGAAATTCAAAGCATGAAGTAGCCTAATTCACATGGAATCACAAGTAGGCATGGCTTGTTTTTAAGTCGATGAGAAGTTCATAGATTTAATTCATGAGTTTCATGGATGATTTTATAAAATAGGAGTAAATTGATTCTTTTAAATAAAGATAGGGTTTTTGGGCTCAATGGGTGAAAGAGACTCATTGATGAATACCTTACATACCTTAATTGAATGGATTCTTGAAGAAATCTTGAAACCAGGAATTAAATCCTTGTGTTCTTGAGAGGGAAAGATTGAACTTTGCTCTTGGGGAAAGAAAAGGGTTCTTAGTGAGTTGTTTTTGAGGAATATTGGAAAACAATTCCCTCTGAAATGTCCCAAATCATGTTTTGGATGACTTGGGCTGTGGGTAAAGGACCAAATTACCCCCTTGGCACATAGGGAGCTGGAACAGTGGGGGAATAACCTCTACGGTGCAACCTCTACTCAGGGGGAGAGAACAACTATAATACCCCGCATGTTTCTAATCCTGTGATTCATACTTGAGTACACGAATTACCATGAATATCCTAGTGATAGGATAGATTATGATGCATTAAGCATATTCATATGAGTCACTTAAGGTAATGCAAGCTAAGAGTTTTTAAATCCATCAAGTTTTAGTGTTTGATTTTGCAAGGGTCATCTTTGAATGCATATAACTTGATGATAATATGGTATTTTGGCTTATTTAGACCTACCAAATTATATAGAATCGAATTATCTTTTCGACGATACCAAATTCGGCATAATCCAATACCCGAACGAAAAGTTATGCCCATTTTCGTGAGAGACAGTAAGCATAGGCGATTGGTTAGGCGCCGCTTAACCCAAGCATAGACGATTGGTTAGGTGCCGCCCAACCCAAGCATAGGAGATCACTTGGGCGCCACCTAAGTAAATTCCAGGTGTCAAAACCATTCCGTCTTGAGTTATTTTAAAGGTAATTAAGTCTTTAAATACTCCTTACACGTCCCTAAACTTAACCCTATGAAATATATATCTTCTAAACATATTGTAACTATATTTTCATCTCAAAGCTCATCATCCAAGAGAACTAAAGGACAAAAACAATTAGGGTTGCATAGGTAAGCTTGAAGATCCAATTTCAAGAAAATTCCTTCGTCAATCATCAAGAATCTTCCTTCTAAGGTATGCATAGTGTTCATCCACGAATTCCTTTCGTCCGTGAAGTTCAAGAATCAATCTTTAAAATACAAAAGCTTGGTTAATTGTGGTGATATGATCATACCCATGTTGATGCTTATTTGTTTTCCTCTTTTTCATTATAAAGTATGATTTCTATATTTTTGGGTGTAGGTGATCATGTTGTTGATATTGAGTGATTCCCTGAAACATGTAAATTTGGTTGTTCATGATGTATAATTTGATGAATTCACCTATGCTTAAGATATGCATGTAAGGTGTTTGATAAAGTTCCTAAAGAACTAGAAATCATGCAATATAGCTAAATTGTGACAAAGTGAAGGATTCATGATATACCCTTACGTTCCAATGACTTCTATGACTGATAATGTGCCTTGTACATGTTGTTGGAATACTCATGAACTATTCTTATGAGATTATGTTATGTTTACTTGCAAATCCTACTTATGAACAAGATGTATGATAACCATGCAATTCACATGAACTTCCATGCTATTAGTATGTGTTGTCAATATGATTATGCAACAAACATGATATTAATATTGTGCAAGTACTTCTATGTGATATGAAATCCTTTCCATGCAATACATTGTTGATAACCATGCTTAGTATGAGATCCCTACTTATGATATTATAAATTATGGACTCTACTCTTATGATCAAGTCAGTCATGTGTGTCAGTTTTCTTCCATCGAGTCCTGGGGGTACTTGTACCCGAAAACTATAGCTGTGTGCCTAGGTCCATGTCATGTTTCATGATATCCAAAATCAAGCTATGATTCCATAGACTTCAGTCAGCCATGTGACTCAGGAAAAACTCATGATCTTAGTCAGTTGTCAGATATCGGTAACATTCCGCCAGTCAATGAAATTCAGTAAGATTAAGTCATGCACAGTCAGTTATTCATGTACAGTCCCTCCAGATGGGAGTAGAGGTTAGCACCGAGTGAACCCAAGGATGGGAGCTCACCCGCTAGTTCAGGGTGTTATTCTTAGTAGCAATCCTTGTGTTCCAAAACTACGTAGCCATCGTAGGTTGAGATATCTTAACCCGTCAGCTTAGGGTTGATGAGGTGGCTTAACCGGTCAGTTTAGGATTCCCACTATTCTCATTTTAGTACCTGCCAGTATAGGGTTCTCACAGCTGTCCTTACCAGTGGCGCGGCATTGACACCCCTCTAGTCGAGGCAGAGATTGGACCCTAACTTAGCGATAACGGCATACATAGGGCATGTCGATTAAACACTACTTCCCACAGTTTTAGTATCAGTCTCAGTAAAAGAACTCAGATAGTTCTTCAGATTTTAGTATATACAGGACTGTCAGATACAGTCATCCATGTTATCAGTTTCAGTATTAGTCCAGATAGTTATCAGTAAACCATGTATTAGTTTGCAAGTCATGCTATCATATATTCATGGTCCCAGTTTCTATATATGTGTGTCTGCACTCCCACGTTCATATTAGTCAGTCAGTGTTGTTCATGCATAAAACCCTTTATGTTCAGCCTACCTTCCTCGTATACTCAGTACTCCAGTTGTACTGACGCACTTTTGATATGGTGCTTTCTTTTCATGTTACACCATAGGTTCTGAGACACGAGCTCCAACCCAGCAGTAGGGGTAGAATTCCAGTCGCAGAGATACAGTGAATCCACATTGATTCAAGGATAATATAATTTGATTCATTTATTTATTCTTCAGTTCAGTTTTACGGAGTTAGTTGGAGACATGTTTCTTCAACTCCTTATTCAGAAAATTTAGAGGATTTCGGATCTACTTTCATATTTATGTTCAGATTTAGTAATTTTAGGTATTTTCGCCCACATAATTGTATTCAGTTGAACCTTATGGCCTTATAGTTCCATGTATTCTACATTATTATATTATGATTTGCAGTATACAAGTACAGATATCAGTCATGGGTTATCTTGTGGTCCCTTCGGGGTCATGACCACCGTGTAGAATTCTGGTTTAGCAAATCAGGGTGTTACAAACTTGGTATCAGAGCCTAAGGTTCAATAGAGTCCTAGGAAGTCTGAAAGCCGCATCTAGTAGAGTCTTGTACATGGGTGTGTTGCATGCCACATTTATGTGCGGGAGGCTATAAGATGTTTTAGGAACAGTCCCCTTTCTTCATTATTCATGTCATGCTAGTGAGCATAATCATAAGTTAAACTCTCAGTCTAATCCATTCTTCTCTTATTCCAAACCATGGCCCCAAAGAGAAGAAACCAGCCAGCTCCTCAGCCCAAAGATCCTTTGGGCGAATATGTTTCCCATGCGGAGTTTAGAGCCGTATTACCATACTTACTCAGTCCATGGCTACACAAAATGAACGGCCACCAGTTATTTCGGCCAATCCAGTGGCCACTCCCAAAGCAGCTAGGGTTCGGGACTTCACCTGGATGAACCCTCTATCTTTCCATGGGTCTAAGTCTGATGAGGACCCTCAGGAGTTCATTGACCAAGTCCAGAAGGTCATTGACATCAAGGGTGTTAATTCTATTGATAGTGCTGAGTTATCCACCTACTAGTTATAGGATGTTGCTTATGATTGGTACAAACAGTGGAAGTCTGAGAGGTTAGATGATATAGCCCCTATCGAGTGAGAGGAATTTGTCACAGCCTTCTTAGACAGATTCTCTCCCCAAGAGCTGAAGAAAGACAAAGTTCTTGAGTTCATCAACCTCAGGCAGGGGAATATGATGGTTAGGGAGTATTTTCTCAGATTTACTCAGCTATCCAGGTATGCTCCTCATGTTGTTGCAGACAATAGAGCTAAGATGAGTAAGTTCGTGTCAGGGGTCAACTATAGCGTGGTAAACGAGTGTAGGTCTGCAATGCTAATCGGTGATATGACCTTAGCAAGACTCATGACCCATGCCCAGCAAGTAGAAGAGCAGAATTTAAGACTAGGAAGAGGCAGGAAAAGAGAGCAAGGTCAGGTAATTTCAACTTTGCTCACCCCAGATGAAGGAAACCATTCACAGTTTCGCTCCAAGTTAGCCGTTCCAGCTCTTTCTCTAGCGCTCCAGTGCCAAAGCTCAGAGATGGCAATAGAAACAAAGCGCCAGGCTCTAAATCTCAGGGCAGTGTTAGTAGTGCCCGAACGAATCCCTTTTGTCAGACTTGTGGTAAGAACCACAAGGGCATTTGCAGAGCCGGTAGTGACATCTGTTTTGGTTATGGTAAGACAGGCCACAGGATTAGGGAGTGTCTGCATTCAAGTCTTCAGGGTCAACAAAATTATTCTACAGCTTAGTCCAGTCGCCCGAACCAGCAGGGTGCCATTTCCAGTGCTACCAGTGGGCAATGCCCAAATAGACTCTATGATCTTTAGTCTCGGCAGGATCAGGAAAATTCTCTTGATGTCGTTACTGGTACGTTATAGATTTTCCATGTTCAGGTTTATGCTCTGCTAGAACCAGCTGCATCTTTGTCTTTTGTTACTCCATACATAGAAGGCGATTTCGAAATCATTCTGAAGTCTTAGTAGAGCCCTTCTCAGTCTCTACCCCAGTGGGTAAAACCATCATAGCTTAGAAAGTATACAGGAATTGCTCGATTATGATATCTTAGAAATACACGTCAGCAGATTTAGTGGAGTTAGAGATGACTGATTTTGATTTCATTCTTGGCATGGATTCTCTTTATTCCTACTATGCCACAGTCGACTGCAGAAATAGGATAGTTCAATTTTAGTTCCTGAATGAGCCCGTCCTAGAGTGGAAGGGTAGCATTTCAGCATTTAGGGGTCAACTTGTTTTCTACCTTTGGGCAAGGAAAATGATTTCTAAGGGGTGTGTGTATCATCTCGTGCATGTTAAAGAATCCAGTTCTGAATATCCCAGCCTCGAAACAGTCCCTGTTGTTAATGAATACTCAGATGTCTTTCTCGAAGATCTTCCAGGCGTTCCTCCCAAAAGGGAAATAGACTTTGGCATAGACCTTCGTCCAGATACTCAACCTATTTATATTCCGCCATACAGAATGGCACCAGCATAACTCAAGGAACTGAAAGATCAGTTGAAGGATCCCTTAGATAAGGGATTCATCAGACCGAGCGTTTCCCTATGGGGTGCGCCAGTGTTATTCGTGTGCAAAAAAGACGGTTCTCTCAAGATGTGTATTGATTATCATCAACTCAACTAGGTCACGGTCAAGAATAGGTATCCTCTTCCCAGGATTGATGATCTATTCGACCAACTTTAAGGTGCCAGTTACTTCTCTAAGATAGACCTCAGATCAGGCTATCATTAGCTCAGAGTTAGAGAATATGACATTCCAAAGATAGCTTTTCGTACTCGGTATGGTCACTTTAAATTTTTAGTCATGTCATTTGGTCTTACCAATACCCCTACAGCTTTTATGAATTTGATAAACCTTGTGTTCAAGCAGTACTTGGACATGTTTGTCATAGTCTTTATAGATGATATTTTGGTGTATTCTTCCATAGAGCGTGATCATGCAAACCATCTCAGGGTTGTTCTTCAGACTCTCAGGGATCACTAGTTATTCTTTAAGTTTAGCAAGTGCGAATTTTGGCTAAGATCAGTAGCATTCCTTGGTCATATTGTTTCCAGTGATGGCATTAGAGTAGATCCTCAGAAAACTGAGGCAGTAAGAAACTGGCCCAAACCCGTATCTCCATCAAATATTAGGAGTTTCTTGGGTTTGGCTAGCTATTACAGACGGTTTGTCGAGGGATTTTCTTCTATTGTATCTCCCATGTCCAAATTAACTCAGAAGAAGATTAAGTTTTAGTGGTTAGATGCATGCGAGAAGAGCTTTTAAGAGTTGAAGACTCGACTCACCTCCGCTCCAATTCTAGCTATTCCAGATAGTTCAGACGATTTTGTAGTCTATTGTGATGCATCCAGAGTGGGTTTAGGTTGTGTCCTCATGCATCATGGTAAGGTCATAGCCTACGCCTCCAGACAGTTAAAGCCACATAAGAAGAATTATCCTACTCATGATCTTGAGTTATCAGCGGTAGTTTTTGCCTTAAAGATTTGGAGGCATTATCTCTATGGAGTTCATGTAGATGTCTTCACAGACTATAAAAGCCTCCAATATGTATCTTCCCATAAAGATCTCAATCTTCGCCAGAGAAGGTGGTTACAGCTCTTAAAGGATTACGACATGAGTGTTCTTTATCATACGGGCAAGGCCAATGTTGTGGCCGACGCTCTCAATCGACTCTCCATGGGTAGAAAAAGATGGCGCAGGAGATCCATCGCTTGCCAGACTAGGCGTTCACTTAGTCGATTCTTCAAAGGGTGGTGTATGTGTTCATAGTAGTTCAGAGTCATCTCTAGTTTCCGAGGTGAAAGAGAAACAAGACAGGTATCCTAGCCTTGTCAAGCTCAAAGAGTTAGTTCAGAATTAGAAAGTTGGGGTTTTCTCCCAAGGGGGAAATGGTGTTCTTCGTTGTCAGGGTCGTCTATGTGTTCCAGGTGTAGATGAATTGAGGCAGCAAATACTAGCAGAAGTGCATGGTGCACGATACTCTATTCATCCAGGGGCCACTAAGATGTACCGCGATATGCGGGAGATTTATTGGTGGAGTGGGATAAAGAGAGATATTGCAGAGTTTATGTCTAAGTGCTCTACATATCAGCAGGTTAAGACAGAGCATCAGAAACCTAGTGGTTCCATGCAAGAGTTCACCATTCCTACTTGGAAGTGGGAAGAAGTTAACATGGACTTCGTGACGGGTTTGCCTAGAACTCATCATCAGTATGATTCAGTATGGGTCATTATAGATAGAATGACCAAGTCAGCTCATTTCCTTCCTGTTCGTACTTCTTATTCCACCGAGGATTATGCCAAACTCTATATCAGGGAGTTAGTCAGATTACATGGTATTCCACTATCTATCATCTTAGACAGAGGTACCCAGTTCACTTCTCACTTTTGGAAAGTGTTCCAAAAGGGTCTCGGTACCCAAGTCCATCTAAGCATAGCATTCTATCCACAGACAGATGGTCAACCAGAAGGACCATTCAGACTCTTGAAGATATGCTAAGGGAGTGTGAAATTGGCTTCAAGGAAAGTTGGGACAACCACTTGCCTTTGATTGAGTTTGCATACAATAATAGCTATCATTCTAATATTTAGATGGCTCCATTAGAAGCTCTTTATGGTAGGAGATGTCGATCTCTAATTGGTTGGTTTGAAGTTAGTGAGGCCTCAGTCATAAGTCCTGACTTAGTATTCAACACCTTAGAGAAAGTTCAGTTGATCAGAGAGAGACTCCGGGCTGCTCAGAGCCGACAGAAGTCCTATGTAGATGTTCGTAGAAAGGATCTGGAGTTCGAGGTCAATGAATATGTCTATCTTAAGATCTCTCCCATGAAGGGAGTGAAGAGGTTCGGCAAAAAAAGGGAAACTCAATCCCGGATATGTCGTTCCCTTCGAGATACTTTGTCGTTTTGGCAAGGTAACTTATGAGCTTGAGTTGCCTTCAGATCTAGCCTCAGTCCATCCAGTCTTCCATATTTTTTTGCTAAAGAAGTGCATAGGTGACCCAGAAGTTGTTGTCCCCATTCATAGCATCGATATTCAAAATGGCCTCTCTTATAAAGAGATTCCAGTCAAAATCTTAGATTATCAAACTCGTAGATTGAGGAATGAAGAATTCCCTCTAGTCAAGGTTGTTTGGCGAAATCAGTCTCATGAGGGAGCTACTTAGGAAGCAGAAGCAGATATGCGTACCAAGTATCCTCACCTCTTCCCCGCCAATTCAGATCAAGCTCAAGGCAAAAGTTCTCCTTAAGCTTATTAAGTTTCATGTTCATGTTTCCAGTATAAACTTGGTACCTATTAACCATTTCATACGCAGTCATGCATTCATGTATCAGTTGTCCGTGCATCAAATATGCATGAGTTCAGTATGTTCAGCATGTCAGTCATGAGATCAAGTTTCAATTCTTCATGTTCAGTTCAGGTGCTATTGTCTTGTATACCTTCTCAGTAAATTCTCATTCGAGGACGAATGTACCCAAAGGGGAGATATTGTAATACCCCACATGTTTCTAATCCTGTGATTCATACTTTAGTACATGACTTACCATGAATATCTTAGTGATAGGATAGGTTATGATGCACTAAGCATGTTCATATAAGTCACTTAAGGTAATGCAAGCTAAGAGTTTTTGAATCCATCAAGTTTTAGTGTTCAATTTTGCAAGGGTCATCTTTGAACAAGTATAACTCGATGCTAATGTGGTATTTTGGCTGATTTAGACCCACCAAATTGTAGAGAATCGAATTAGCTTTCCAACGATACCAAATTCGCCTTAATCCAATACTCGAGTGAAAAGTTATGCCCATTTTCGAGAGAGACAGTAAGCTTAGGCGATTGCTTAGGCGCCGCCTAACCCAAGCATAGGCGATTGATTAGGCGCCTCCCAACCCAAGCATAGCCGATCACTTGGGTGCTGCCTAAGTAAATTTCAGGCGTCAAAAACACTCCGTCTTGAGTTATTTTAAAGTTAATTAAGTCTTTAAATACTCCTTACACGTCCCTAAACTTAACCCAATGAAATATATATCTTCTACACATACTTCAACCCTATTTTCATCTCAAAGCTTATCATCCAAGAGCACTAAAGGAGAAAAACAACTAGGGTTGCATAAGTAAGCTTGAAGATCCGATTTCAAGGAAATTCCGCCATCAATCATCAAGAATCTTCCTTCTAAGGTATGCGTAGTGTTCATCCACGGATTCCTTTCATCTGTGGAGTTCAAGAATCAATCTTTAAAATACAAATGCTTGGTTAATTATGGTGATATGATCATACCCATGTTGATGCTTGCTTGTTTTCCTCTTTTTCATTATAAAGTATGATTTCTATATTGTTGGGTGTTTATGATCATGCTGTTGATATTGGATGATTCCATGAAACAAGTAAATTTGGTTGTTAATGATGTATAATTTGATGAATTCACCTATGCTTAAGATGTGCATATAAGATGTTTGATAAAGTGCCTAAGGAACTATAAATCATGCAATATAGCTAAATTGTGACTAAGTGAAGGATTCATGATATGCCCTTACATTCCAATGACTTCTATGATTGATAATGTGCCTTGTACATGTTGTTGGAATACTCATGAACTATTCGGATGAGATTATTCTATGCTTACTTGCAAATCCTACTTATGACCAAGATGTATGATAACCATGCAATCCACATGAACTTCCATGCTATTAGTATGTGTTGCCAATATGATTATGCAACAAACATGATATTAAGATTTTGCAAGTACTTCCATGTGATATGAAATCCTTTCCCTGCAATACATTGTTGATACCCATGCTTAGTATGAGATCCCTACTTATGATATTATAAATTATGGACTATACTCTTGTGATCAAGTCAGTCATGTGTGTCAGTTTCCTTCCATCGAGTCCTGGGGGTGCTTGTACCCAAAAACTATAGTTATGTGCCTAGATCCATGTGATGTTTCACGATATCCGAACTCAAGCTATGATTCCATAGACTTCAGTCAGTCATGTGACTCAGGAAAACCTCATGATCTTAGTCAGTTGTCAGATATCAGTAACATTCCACCAGTCAACGGAATTCAGTAAGATTAAGTTATGCACAGTCAGTTATTCATGTCCATTCCCTCTAGATGGTAGTAGAGGTTAGCAAGGAGTGAACCCAAGGATGGGAGCTCACCGGCCAGTTTAGGGTGTGATTTTTAGTATCAATCCTTACGTTCTAAAACTACGTAGGCATCGTAGGTTGAGATATCTTAACCCGTCATCTTAGGGTTGATGAGGTGGCTTAACCCATTAGTTTAGGGTTTCTACCGTTCTCATTTGAGTACCTGCTAGTATAGGGTTCTCTCAGGTGTCCTTACTAGTGGCGCAGTATTGACACCCCTTCAGTCGGGGCAGAGATTGGACCTCAGCTTAGCCATAACGGCATACGTAGGGCATGTCAGTTAAACACTACTTCCCACAGTTTCAGTATCAGTCTCAGTAAAAGAACTCAGATAGTTCTTTAGATTTCAGTATATGCAGGACTATCAGATACACTCATCCATGTTATCAGTTTCAGTATCAGTCAGGACAGTTATCAGTTAACCATGTATTAGCTTGCAAGTCATGTTATCACATTTTCTCGGTCCCAGTTTCTATATATGTATGTTTGCACTCCTACGTTTATATTAGTCAGTCAGTGTTGTTCATGCATGAAACCCTTTATGTTCAGCCTACCTTCCTCATATACTCAGTACTCTAGTTGTACTGACGTATTTTTGCTATTGTGCTTTCTTTTCATGTTACACCATAGGTTCCGAGACACGAGCTCTAGCCCAGCAGTAGCGGTAGCGTTCCAGTCGCAAAGATATAGTGAGTCCTCATTGATTTGAGGGTAATATGATTTGATTCATTTATTTATTCTTTAGTTCAGTTTTACGAAGTTAGTTGGAGACATGTTCCTTCAACTCTCTATTCAAAAAATTTGGAGGCTTTTGGATCTACTTTCAGATTTAGTTATTTTGGGTATTTTTGCCCACATGATTGTATTCAGTTGAACCTTATGGCCTTACAGTTCCATGTATTCTGCATTATTATATTATGATTTGCAGTATACAGGTACAGATATCAGTCATGGGTTAGCTTGTGATTCCTTGAGGTGATGAGCATCGTGTAGCATTCCAGTTCAGCAAATCGGGGTGTTACACCAATGCACTGCTCACCTTGCTCCGGGGAAGAGACTAACGCATAATGGGCGTATCACGGAGGCTTAATGTTTCTCACAAAAATCACCATAACTTTTTGTTCAGGCATTGGATTAAGGCAAAATTTATATTGTTGGAAAGCTAATTAAATTATCTATAATTTAATGGGTACTGATCTTAAAATTCCACATATATAAAAAGTTATACACGTTCAAAGTTTATCCTTGTAGAATTGAATAAAAAAATTTGGCCGAATCAAAGGCTCTTAGATCAACTTTGCTATAAGTGATTTTTATGAAAACTTTTCTCCGCATAAAAACTTTACATACTAGGATAAATATCATGACTCATGTATTTAAATATAAATCATGGGGTTTTAGTTTAAACACGTAGGAACGACAGTTGAAAGTCTAGCCCAAAATACGGGGTGTTACACTCGGTGTATGTAGTTTGGTATTTCAAACAAAGGTAGAGTGTTTGCTAGTGTTGAGGTAAAGTTCATATTCCTAGATCAAATATAGGCCAAATAATTTGAGGATAAGAAGTTAAATGCACTCAAGGATAAGGTGGTACATGGAGAGGTGGCAGATAAGACTTTTGACATAGGTGGGGTGTTATGGTTTAAGATGGGGATACATGTTCCTCGGGTTGGTGATTTGATGTTTTATTCACTTTGTGAGCCCCATTTTTTAAGTGCTTTATTCATTCAAGTGAAACCAAAATTTAGTCTGAATTGAGGTAGCTTTAATGGTGACCTAGGATGAAGATGGAAATAGTAGAGTATGTGTCTAAGTATCTCAACTATCACTAGGTGAAGTATGAATATCAACGTCCAATAGGACTACTTTAGAAAATGCCTACACCTATTTAGATTAGGAGAATATTTCATTTGATTTCATAATGGGTCTTTCTAATACCTTGGACAAGTATGATTCTATTAAGATTATGGTGGATCGGTTGATGGAATCAGCTAACTTCTTGCTAATTTAAGTTGACTATAATTCTAAGAAATTAGCTAAGATCTATATGAAGGAGACAATAAGGCTTCATAAGGTTCCCCTTACCATCATTTTTGACAGGGACACAAGATATACTTTCTAAATTATAGGACAGGTTGCATAAGAAGTTGGATATTAAGCTTAGCTTTAGCATAACCTTCCATCTTCAAACTGATAGGAAATCAGAAAGGACGTTTCAAATGCTAGAGGACATGTTAAGAGTCTATGTGATTGACTTTGGTGGTCATTGAGACCAGTTTCAACTGTAATGTGAATTTTAATACAACCACAATTATCATTATAGTATCGACATGACACTATTTGAGGTATGGTTCAACCTATTAGGTAGTTCGAGAATGGGGATGTTGAACCATTACATACTAAATTTATAAGAGATACTCAAGAAAAGGTGAGGGTTATCCAAACCAAATTGTTGGCTTTCCAAAGTATATAAAAAGAGTATATAGATTGTAAGGTAATAGATATGGCTTTCCAGGTTAGTGAGCATGTATTTCTTAAGGAATATCCTATGAAGGGGGTTATGATTTTTAGTAAGAAGCGCAATCTCAGACCTAGGTACATTGGACCCTTTAAGATTCTTATAGATATTGGCTAATTGCATACAAACTAGCTTTGCCATCAGGGATGTAAGGAGTCTATATGATATTTTATGTTTCCATGCTAAAAAGGTACCATGAGGATTGATATTATCACATTAAATGAGACATGTTTCTATTAAATAAGGATTTGTCTTATGAAAAAAAATCGATGGTGATTCTAGAAAAAGATATCTAGAAGTTGAGGACAAAGGAAATTTGTTCAATCAAGTTTCAATGGAAGCATCACACAATTGAAGAATTCATATGGAAAAATAAGAAATATATGCGGGGTAAGTACCCCTCAATTGTTTGAGTATACATGAACTTTCTTATTTCTTTCTTTAACCTATTTTTATCATTTGATTATTCAGAGATAAGTGATGGATAAATTGGTATCTATTGTAATGATACTTTCTTTCATTAGATATAAGTCTCCCACCTAAAATTTCATGCTAAAATTCTTCTCAGATTTGAAGTTATATATTTCACGCTAGGCTATTTTTAGATAAAATGAGAGTGAGATATGTTTACCAAAATTTAGAAATGAATTGGGTGAGTACGGAAGAATTTTAATTGATTTCTTATTAGCTATGAAATAAGAAACCCATAGAAATTTACCAAATTGAATTTGAGAAAGTAGAACTCCCAAAATTTATCTTGGTGTAAAATGTATGATTTGGGATGTTTTGGTTTTAAGGTGTGTTATGAAAAATGATAGTTTTAGGATAAATCATGAATTTTGCCTCACTCATATCACTATTGTTATGTATATAGAGAGATGCCCAAAAAGGGAAAAAGCCCCACTATAATGCTAGTCAACGCAGTCAATGACCGTTATAGCAATATGTGTCGTTGTGGCGACATAAACCACCATTTTATTCTAATAACCCCCAAAATAATTTATTTCTCTTCAATAATTTTTGGGAAAAGGAGAAATGATTTGAGGAAAAATTCTTTAGTTGTCCATCATTTTTCTTTGTTTAAGTACAAAATTCATCCATGTTAACTTGTAAATCAATAATCTAGCTTATAATTGCTAGTTTACAATGTTCGGCAAGGGTTAAGGATTGGTTTAAGTTGATCTTCTAGTGTAAGGGAGCAATTGAAGTATAAAATCATTGGATTTCTATTAATGATCATTAAATTAACCTTGCATGTTATTAATTCACTAATTTACTTATGATATTGATAGTTTTAGATGAATTATGGTAGAACGACCCTAGAATGGGAAGAAAATGATCATGAACTTGGCCTTAGGGGATTGGGAATGAGTTATAATCTCCAACTTGGTTGGTCATTTCATTAAAATTATGCGCTTGTATGTATTTTTTGACTGAGATAAAGCAAAATTTGTACAAAAGGGAAAGACTCAAGCTTAGTGGAGTTTTGTAACCTTAAATTGAGGTAGGTAATGGTATTGTAGTTTAACTCAATTGTCCTATATGTTCATGTTAACTACGTCTTAGTATTGCTTGTTAGTGGATGTTGTTTTGTGTGTTCATTTTTCAAATGAATTTCATATATCTTGTGGAAACTACAAGTTTCGATTTATATCGTTGTTGGCATGATTTTTGTATACTTTATTGTTGATTTTTCAAATATTTGGTATTTGAACATTCTTACAATTTATTGGTGGAATAAGGTTGGCATGCACTTATGTCTGGATTTTGGGTACATGGACCAAATTTTCCCTCTACATGTCATGACTGGAAGGTGCAATGATACCTTTAGCATATATGCGCAAAGTACAACGACACTTATATAGCATAAATATCTTTAGCATATTTGACGTGTCTTGACTTGACTTAATTGTAGATATCTTGACTTGCTTCTAGTTATTCTAAACTTCTTTAATTTCTGATGCTTGTGCTAAATGTAGTTAGAGTGAACATATATTAACTTGTTGTACTATATTTTGGTTAGGTCTTCATATTCTCATCTTGTGTTGGCCAAATGACCCTAACAGTACACTGTTGATTTCTTTTATATTGATACTACACCTTCTCTTATTTTTGTTAAGTACAACTCATATTCCAGCAGCTCCTGGACGACCTCATTTGTAACTAAAGCACATGATTCAAATTTCAAGGGGGAGAAACATTTTTAGGCTACCATGGAATCCTTCTTTGATGACATTGTCTTTTGTTTTGGACTTAAGAATTTCTTTAGTTTTGGGGTTGCATACCCTTCTTGATCATCTAGTATGTTTTGATACAACAACTTTAGGATCCTAGGGATGATTGTTGCTTTTAGTACTGTGTTTTGCTCTTCTTAGTTATTTTATACTGGATATTTTGAACTATAATGAGATAATTTTTTCATTTTCTTTAAGTGTTATTTAATTCTTCCGGATTTATTGGTTCTCCCACCGAAAAATGAGATGGGTGCCACTCACGTCTATTTGGTTCATGATATTCATATTCTAAATTCTACAAAAAAAATCTTTAAAAATTTTAGTCGGTTCCATAATTTCTAATAGGTTGTTTATGTACTTTCACAAAATAATTTAAATAGTGGCTTGAAATAAGCAACCCTTTAACAAACACATGTCTACATTTATAATAATATAACTATCAAATGATTAAAAGATTTAAGGTCAAACATTAAACTGAATTTCCCACATTAAAGTAATCAATATAACTTAATGGACATTCAACCTGTATCACTAATTTTTGTCAGAGGAGAAAAAAGAAGATACTTCTATTTGAATAAGCAGACAGGAAACATGATGTTTATTGCAATTCCTAAATTTTCTTTCATGAAAATTTTCAAAAACCTTATCAAACAATTTATTTGCACCAATCAAAATAGTATAGAAGATGGATTTTGATACCAACTGTTAGACTTTATAAATATTGAAATACATATGCACATAATTAAATATACATACTAGATGTATCGGAATTTAGTTTTACCTCTACCTTTGATGATCAAATGCAGATAGCACGATTATTTCAGTAAACTTGAAACATCGAAAGAAGAGAAACTATAGTGGGAGTTTTCAAGACTATTTCTGAAATTCTTTTCTGAAGTAGTCTGGTGTAATGAAAACACAAGATTTCACAACTATCCAGTCATGGAATCCCACTGTTAGTAGAAGTCTAATTCTTTCCATCAATATATATGTCTACTAAGAGCCCGTCCTAATCTAGAACTCTTCAATATTATCATCAAATGATTATATATATATATATATATATATGTATGTATAATATTATAAAATTTGATTTGTATAAATATAAAATCAATTAGAAATGTATGGACCACACTTAATAAAAATCTAACACAAATGACAAGTTCGATATTGTGCAAATCTTACCCAAGAAAATTTATGGACCCCCCCCCCCCCCCCCCCCCCGCCCCGCCCCTGACCAAAAAATGTAGCTCAAAAATTGAGATAAAAAATTAAGTTTTGTTCATTTGAATTAATTTTTAAAAAATCAGTATAATTAGTTTGATTTGATGAATATATAAATCAAACCAAACTGACCTTTGTACACTCTAAGATATGGTTATATATTTTTTAAAAATATTTTGGAGTTGGAAAATTGGGTGTAAATCAATATAACCTTTGTTAGAATTTGCTTCGAATTTTCTACTTACTTGATTTTATACCATAATTAAAATTACTTTTCTTGGCGAAAAAGGTTTTTCTTGTTGAAAATGATCTCTTTTCTATTAGGTTTATTCTTTCTTAGAGGAAAGATTTTGTACCTCTATAAATAGAAGATCTTTATTCCTAAACCACAACACCATACCATCCACAATGTAATAAGTAAGAGTTTTGTTAAGGGAGAGATTTTATCTCTCATTAGCTTTTATGTTTTTTTGTCATGGTCTAAAAATCAAAGTTCATGATGGCACTTGTCGCGACAAGCTTTGAAAAGTGAGATTCTTACCCAAACTAATACAAAATGAAGGATAAAACCACAATCCAAGGAAAAACTCCTAGAATGGAGTTGAACCACACATATATCGTAAAAGTGAAAAGTACATAACAAAAAATATCATAAGAATATCTCAAAATTTGGTGTCACGGTGTAAGAACCAACTAATACAACTCAGAGTCAAAATATGCATAGGATAGCCAAAAAGAAATAACTCAATCTCTGAATACAAATAAGGCATAGTGTAGATAAGAAAAATGTAGAAATCAACTACGGATGCATAGATCAACCTCTACCTCAAATAGACTCGAAGTAACACCTGAATCAACTTCCTGAAGCACACTAGTACTTGGATCTGCACAGATAGGGTGCAGTAGGTGTAAGTACGGTCCACTTGTACTCAGTAGGTATCATAGGCTGACTGAGCAACATAAAAAATAAAGCATACAAAATACACACTAAGGGCACGTCACATGCAATAAAAATATCCCAAACGGTAGCCCACACTGTCTCCACTAACAATTCTTTAATATTCACATATACCGTGTGCAAATATGAGGAAGAAATACAAATATATAGATATCATATATAAAAGTACGAAGAAGTGGTACACACAAACATATATCACATTAGGATAATAATACGACACAGAATGAATGCAATATTTATATATTTATATATATATATATATGCAATGAAGATGATGATGCCCGAGGTTGTCACGCAACCTCCGTATACACATACTGAGCTATCCTTTTGAGGTAGTACCCATGATGGGTTCGTAAATACATATACAATACAATATATATATAAATGAAGTGAATATGATTATACCCGAGGTTGTCACACAACCTCCTTATACACATACCGAGCTATGCTTTCAAGATAGTACCCATGAGTAGTTCAAAAGCCCATATACAATACAATATCCAATACTAATATCCATGACTCCTCTCCCACACATCCCTCGGCAGAGGGTTAATAAAAATAAAAACACTAGTATTTTTAGTATTTCTTCAGTGGTACCAATGTTTCACAAGTGAATATTATATGAGGATGCATTTCTCACAGCCAATCAGAATGAGAGATTCCAATAATTAATAAAAATTCCAACCATGTGAGATAAAATCTACTTAATATGCACAACAACCCATAAAATCAACATAATCATATGCTAATAGAGTGAATTACACAACAATAAGTCATCGATATCACAGACTACAACTTAGGATTTTCATCATACATATACGACCAAATATACATACATAAAGGAAAACAACATCATATAAGATCCTGAAAAGTCACAAATAGCATGTGGTGTCCCAAAATCACCAATTCACAATAATATAGGCCCCCACACGAGCATAACACAATAATGTAGTCATTTTCATGATTTGATTCCCACACCCATAACATAATTTTTATATCCATATTAACTACCCAGCTCAATCTATAGAAAGTTAAGCCATAACCTACTACAAAGGCTAAAACCTACATGAACAAGCCTTTAATACTGAGATTTTACCTCACGAATAGACCCAAAATCAACTAAAACACACAAATACAAAATCTACACTTCAAAAAAAAAACTGCAATACCCATATTGCCAACTTCTAAATTAGGGTCAAAATGGACCCTCGATATGAATTTTCAAAAAAGAAGGGCAAAATCAGAATTTCAGTCCAAAAATACATTTTCATGATTAAAGGAGCTTATATAAGAAAATCAAAATAAAATCGAGTTAAAATTGGAGCTTAAATCAAAGAAATGCTAATTGGGGCCTTTTGAGCCAAAATCTTCAAATTTTACCTTTAATTTTGAGTTTAAACAAGATTTAAATGATGGCATCAAAGAAAAGTAGTTGAAATAGGAGCTTAGAGCTTACCCAATCTTGAAAATGCCTCAAAACTCAAAACCTAAGCTTTAAGTCTCAAAAATAGTGAGAAAATGAAAAAAATATTATATATATCGGTACCAAGTGCTGCTAAAAGATATCAAATGGCAACTTTAGTGATGACCGCTAAAGTGGTCAAGTACTACATTAGCGAGACTACCAATGTGTGTCATTCCACTAAATCAAAGCGGACAGGGTACCGCTCAAGCACCCTTTCCCAGCTGTAGCCGGCTGCTAAAAAAGACAAGCGCTTGTCATTAAAGCAGCCAAAGTGGCGCTTTAGCGGATGCACTAGCTGAGTGGTGCACCAGCTATAGAGACTTAGAAAATTTCAAGTCTCTGATGACTGTTCGTGATTCAAGTAGAATCCCGAAAATGCAAATGAACTATGCTACCTATCAAATTCGATGCTTCAGACTAAATCAAAGATATCAGATTTTTGAAAAAATATTATTTTCATAGAATAGACCCTAATACCTATTTTCACAACTTTTCAAATAGAGAATTAAAATTAGATACAAAGCCGTAAAACCACACCAACTATGTTACCAACTCATTCTACGCTTTGGATCTGCTAACATAGTCTATTTTTCGTCGGATGCACATATCAAAAGATGTTAACCAAAGTCAGCTAATAAGTCTTTAAGACCATCCAAACCACACTCTCACACAAATCACACTGAAATACATTGAAAATTGAGCCAATCATCCCCATACTCCAGAAGTCCCTCAATACAACCATAGGGAGGGTAAAATAGTCAAATACACATAAATTAATATTTCACATAATCAACAAAAATCATGTCATTAAATTTTTAATATTAGGTTTTATATATAGGTAAATTGGCCAAATCATAAATAATATTATTCTCTTTAGTTAAATTTTGTGTCATTTGAGTTATCCTCTCCATGGTTTGTAGATTATAATATTTTATATGACGTCATTTTAATTTCAAACCTAATAAGTGGTATCAGAGCCTATATTTCAATGATTCGATGGTCCAAATTGAGACATGCTGAGATTAAAGTTGCAAGCAACTTGGCGATAATGAAGTCTTAGCAAAAAAAAATTTCATTATACTACATGTGGAGAAAATTTTTTAAATAAATTATCAACAACCCTGCTACTAATCCATTATTAAAACAAAAATTAATTTTTGACCCATACTTGCTTTAACGCATGGTCTCCAACTTTCAACACTTGATATCTTTATACTTAGGCTCCTTTCAACTCATGCATATATACTTTTAACACATGAGCTCCACTTTGAATCTATTCTCACTTTCATTGCACAAGACTCCAATTTCAACCCTGTTCACTTATAAAATAGGGTTCAATAATATAACCAATACTTTTATTTTAAATCCACAAGGCTTCAATTTTAATCATGGTAAGTAATGGTGGTATATGAAGATTATGTGAAAAAGAAGATCAAGATTGATTTGCCAAAAAATATAAGTCAAGGGGAGATTTGTTAGGATTTGCCATGAATTTTCTACTGTACCTGCTTATCTATCATAATTAGAATTAATTTTCTTGGTGGAAAAAGGTCTCCTTGTTAGAAAAGATCTCTTTTCTATTAGGTTTATGCTTTCTTAGAAGAAAGATTGTGTACTTCGATAAATAGATGATCTCTATTCTTAAACCATAACACCATATCATCCACAATGTAGTACTTTAAGAGTTTTCTTTAGGGGACGATTTTATCTCTCATTAGTTTTTATACTTTTTAATAATTCCTCCATCCCATTTTATGTGCCATCATTGTTTTTGTCAGTCGCAAAAATAATGTCACCTTTCCTTATTTGATAACTATTTAAAGATATAATTTCACTTTTACCCTTATTGGTCCCACTTATAAGGCTCACTTAATGAAAAATAGTGGTAGTATATTTTTAATAAAGGATAATTTGGTAAAAATCATCAAGTCTTTACTTATTTTTTAAACTACATGTCCGGTCAAAATATGACATATAAAATAGGACGGAGCGAATAATATTATTGGATGTATAATTTCTATGGCACTTATTTATTTTTAGTTAAATTATAATCCACAATACTATGCAAAGATTTGGAGGTTTAATTTCTAGCTTTGATATTTCGCAGCTTTTGTTGTTTTGATTGACTTAGCTTTGGGGTCTCTGATAAGAACAAAAATAATAAAATAATTGAGATCAACATGAGGTAAAAATGAGGAGATTAATTTATAGGGTAGGGAACAAAATGATCAGAGGAAACTGCCTTTGACTCTGATATTTTTGAACTGCATGAACAAGCAGGGGGTTGGCACCCTATAGTGAATGTGGTAAGAGCTATATAACCATTATCCTTTTATTCCCATGGATAAGATAAAAAGTGTCGTTTCAATGGTGCAGACCACTACTTACAAAGAAATAGAAATTGGGGGCCGATAAATGTAATAGCTAAACAATAAACGTAGAGTATCATAAAATTATGTTAGTTAGAACTAATTTTATGATGAATTAATGATGAAATTTATAGATTATAACATTATGATAGTCGATAAAGATGTTCTATTGATAGGTTATAGATGCTACAAATAGATTATAATTAAGGATATGTTGAATCATCTACAAGGATATTGAAAGAATATTTTAGAGAGAAATTGAAATTTGCGAAAGTATTGGATTTCACATGTTCACTTGGGATAAAAATTATATATTTTTTATTTTTATTTAGTTTTAATTCTAATTTTGAGAAGAAAAAATAAGCATTTTAATAGACATATTTCAATTTGTTCTTCAATCAATTGAAATTTGCACTTTTGATTCTCATACTTGTGAATTTTCCCAAATTTAATATGTTGCTTACTATAAGACATTAGTTGACTACCATTCACGTTATCTCAAATTATTTAATTCTTATTTAAAGGTGATATAAATCAAAAGAGTCTAGACTCTAGATATGAAATATATCCTATATAAGTATACAAATACTCACATTTTATCAAATTGAAGATGGAGTATGTATATTTAATCAGGTATCACAAGGATTAAAATTATAATCTACCAATAAGTAAAACATCAAAAGTTCTATATCCCTATATAATCAAAAAGAGGGTAATTATATCACACTTGCCACTTTTTCTTGTATATCAGATTATTTGGTGCATAAAATTCTAACCAAATTAAAGGGGTTGTAGAATTCTTTAATTTACTTTATTCTATAAATCAGAAGTTCAATTTTTAAAAATATGGATTCAAGTTGTATGGATTAGTAGAGAGTAGGGGTAGTTTATATGTAAACATTTTTGTAAACTTTCTTTGACAAAGAGACACTAGTCTTAAGTAATTGAAAAAAGAGACCCCTAATGGGACCTCAAAAAAGTTTCAATCCTATCACACAAGTTTTAAAACATGAACATTAGTCCCACCCACTTCAACCTCTATAATTAAGAAAATACACTTTAGCCTATCTCTAAAAATATAAATATTAGATACTAAATTAAAAAAAAATAAAAAATCGACAAGCTTCTCACTGAAGCTCGTGTTTTCCAGTTTTTCATTAATTTTCTAGCCATTTTCAGTGATTTTTCATTGATTGTTTTTTTTATCCATCAAAAACTGATACTATCTCTATTGTTTTTAGCCATTTTCTCATATTTTTATGTCTATATTTTCTTCCATTTTTATTCAAATAGCTTAAAAATCAGTCCCACCTTTTGAAATCAATTGTAGGTTCAATAGCAACATTCTAACACTCGTTAGCTTATTCCAAATATTTTATCTGTCGCACTATTTTGGTGATCATCGAAAAAATAATATCAAGTACTGTACGAAAATCTGGTAAGAAGAAGACTATTGTAGTCTATTAAGTTAAGGATCAGAAACCATTGCTTGGGTCTATTAAATTCTATTATCAAGGTATATCATGTATATTATAGAATAAGTAGTTATTGGTGGTGAATTTTTGGGTGAATGGGAGGAGACTCCTAAATGTTGGGTTTGAAAATCCATGTCTAAGGACACTGTAATACCCCATATTTTCGTGCTAGAATTCTAATAGTCGTTCCTGCGCATTTAAGCTCTAATCCAAGTGATTATCACGTGAATACAAGTTGAATGATCATTATCCTGGTCTATAGAGTAGTTTAGAGGTGGAAAATGATTATAGCAATGACCTAGAACAAGGTTGAGCTAATACCAATTGATTCATCCAAAGTTTGACATTCGATTCTACAAGGGTCAACTTCAAATGTGTATATATCTTAATATACATGGAATTTTTCATTCTAAGACCTATAAAATTGTAGATAATTAAATTATCTTTCAAACGATACCAATTTTGCAAAAATCCGATACCCGAGCGAAGAATTATGCCTATTTTTGTAAGAGGCAGTAAGGGTGTGCGATGGACAATGCGCCGCCTAATAAAATGTGTCTGATTGGGAGTGCGAGGCATACTTAAATGTCAGCCATAAGGTGTGTGATGTACACCTTAAGGTCTACCATGGGTTGTGTGCCGCATACCTCACTTCCAAGTGCCAAAAACACCCCTATATATCTCTATAACACGGGATTAAACTCCCATAACACCAAAATAAGTTTACTTTCTCTCAAAATCACCAAGAACATTCATTAAAGTTTCAACCTAAAAATTCAAATATCTCAAGATTCAACCATGAGTTTTCAATAATTCTCCGAGATTCGGAATCCCCATTCCGAGGGCTACAAGAAACGCTCATTATTTTCATGAATAGAGTCCCAAGGTCAAGAGTTCATATAAAGCTTCAAGTTTAAGGTATGTGGGGGTTTTTCAACAAGAACACCCTTTCGTTCTTGTGCCCAAATTGATTTTTCTTTTATGAATATACATGATTTTACATGTTTTGATATGAATTTGAAGCATGAATTTATACCCTATATGGTTTTACGTGAGATTATGATACTCTCTATGTTTTGCAAGTTGAAGTGAATGAGAATGATAACATTTTGGTACATAAAGCTGAATTTTCCAGATTTTAAAGTAAGTTATATATATTTATGATGAAATGCATGAATCTTGAGAAAATTTAATATGATTTTGATGTATGAGACCTTGAGTCCTAATTAGGATTGTACTTTGAGAAATTATGTGCTATAAGCACAATGACATTTGAATCCCAAAGCTAACTTTCTTTACCAAGATGTATGATTATAAAGCTGAAATTTTAAGTTTTAAGTGATTATTTTTGTCCTTATGACATAAAGTATGAAACTTTGGAAGGATTTATGGTGATATTGATGTGTGGGTTTTTGGAACCCTATTTGAGATTATTATTTTGATAAAATCATGTGTTATAAACACCTTGAGTTTAAATAATTTGAAACGATAAAGAAGCTTTGACCATTTGATCATAAAAAGGGTTGTTTTTGAAACTGAGATGAGAAAAGAAATCCACTTTTATGATTTATTATGAAAGGGGTAACATGATGGCTCCCGTTGTGAATTGTTGAAATATTTATTAGTGGATTTTCTTTTGAAAAGATCTGAGCTAAGTTCGGGAGTAGTCTTTAGCACCGAGCGGGAGGTATATCAGGATTTGTACTTCCCTTGAACTACATGTCCCCGTAGGATGTGAGCCTAAGGCTAATTGATATAGTGATCACTCATGAAAAGAATGATTAAGGTCTTACTCCGATGGCAAGGATAGGATAGCTCTCCCCAACGTGGGTTGGACGTTGAACTCCATGTAGCTCACATGGTTTATGTCAGTTGTAAGAGACTCCCAATGTGTGTGTGTATTCTCCTATCTAATATGAAAAGTCTTATTCTTCTATCTGAGATGAAAACATATTTGCTTGAAAGACTGAGTTTGAGAAAGTCATCGTTTTCGAAAGATTTAATGAACATATATTCCAAAGAGAATTATTATGAGATTTGATTGCTTTGATGATTTGGAATTGAGATGGAAGTTAATTGAGATTTATTATGATGACTCACATGTTTCACCCGATATAATTTACTCCCTTATGATCATGATGATTTTAATTCGAGCTAAGTGAATCATTTATATTAGCATGCATAATTTTATAAACTATGATGATATTAACATATTATTTTATATATGCATTGCACCCGCCATATGCTCGGTACGTTTCCATGTTACTGACCCACATATTCGTATATGGGATACATTTTCTCGGAATGTAGGTACAAGCTATAGTGTACATCTTCAGATCCAATCAGTTCGTGGTATCCAGTCAGCAGGTGATGAGTCCTTTTGATTCAAGGGCTTGAGTTAGTTATACAGTTTAAGAAGTGTTGTATTTTTCTTATTCAGTCGTATTGAGTTGGGTTAGTCGGGAGTCATGACCCGGCTACCTACAGTCAGTACTAGTAGAGGCTTCATAGACATTCATTAGAAGTTGATGTATTCCGTTTCAGTTTTGGTTGTAAAAGCAGAGTTGTAATCTTGTAAATTTAGTTTTGTATCTATCATCTTCAGAAAAGAGTTATTTTCCACTGATTTGTATAGATTTGTACTTTTTGTTCAGTTGCTTATAAGTTATGCCAGTAGAAGGGTTAGCTTGGGGTCACTTGTGATCCTAAGCACCGTGTGACATCTCGGGATTCGATATCAGGGGGTTACAGACACGGTGTCCATTTCCCTTAGTCATAATGGTTCATATGCTGACATTATTAAAAATGATAGCTACTTGATGAACGGGATGGGGAATATTTATCCAACGTTCATAAAAAATGATAGACACGTGGAATTGTACATACTTTACATTTATTTTTATAATTCCAGGACTATTTTGAGGGTTAAAGTTGTTGAAAGTCCTAAGAACAAGCTTATACATCAGCCCCACCCCTATCCACGGCAATGGATGATAGCTCACTAGGATACGAGTGCATGGGTGATCATGCATGGAAAGATCATGAAGAATTTGAAGAAGAGGAGTGTGAAGGAGGTCTCGAGGGGCAGTCTGAACAATAATCAAGCAACTTTTTATCAAATGACATCGATCTTTATGTAGGACAAATATTCAATAACAAGAAAACATTAAAGTTTTTATTAAAAAAGGTATCAATGAAGAAGTCTTTCAATTACACTATGGACAAGACTTGTAAGAAATACTACAAGTTAAGGTGTGTAGATCCTACCTGTCAGTGGATGGTGCGTGCAGGTGCTAGAAGAGCATTGGGTAAGTTTCAAATCTACAAGTACATCGGTGAGCATAGTTGTGCCATTGAACATGTCACAAGCAAGCACAAGAATGTCACCATGGTCGTTATTGCCTCACATTGTTTGAAATTTTTCATTGATAACAAAGGTCCAAGCCTGAGAGAGATCGAGATGATCGCCATTAGGGAGCTACATTAAAGGCCGGGATATTGGAAGTGTTGGATGGGAGGCGTCATTACGAAGAACATAGTTTGAGAAAGACTTGAGCACAGATATGCTATGTTGCCGGCTTTTTTATATATTTTTAATGTCTTTAATCCTAGGTCTATATATTCTTGTATGGTCGAGGAGGAATCGAGAAAGTTTATGTACTACTTTATGGTATTTGAGGCTTTTATCCATGGATATGCATACACAAGAAAGGTCATTGTAGTTCGTGGCACACATTTGTTCGGCAAGTACCTGGGTGTGCTGCTATCCACTATAGTATAAGATACAGAATCATATCTATCTCGTATCATATTATTTCATGGACAAGGAGAATGACGTATCTTGGGGTTTCTTCTTTAGAGAAGCATAAGTCCATTATCATTAATGAACCTGAATTATGCATCATCTTCGACAAACATGTAAGCATAGAAAATGGCCCTGCAAAGTATTATCCGCATACACATCATGGAGTGTATATGAATCATCTTTTTGAACATACTCCAAAGAATCACCATTGTGGAGATTATCTCAATGTGTACTACCATGCGACTAAGGTGAACACGTTGAATGAGTTTAATGACTACTTAAACTTGCTTATAGAAAGATGCCCCACCACGGTTGCTTGCTTCAAGCGTGATGTTAGATTTGAAAAGTGGAGTAGGTCTTACTTTTCAAGAAATAGATTCAATATCATGACAACAAATATTGTTGAGTCACTCAACGCAATGTTGCTCAACGAATGAGAGTATCCAGTGGCTGCATCTTCAATTTAATTTCTATTAGGTTAGGTGAAATATTCAGGAAGAAGTATGTATAGGAGATTAATTCAACAAATACATTCTCTCCCAAAGTTGAGAATATATTGAGAAAAACATTAATGAGAGCGACACATTGTATGTGGACAACATAAATAGAAGCAAAGATGAATTCACCATGATTGGCTGTGGTCCTTCCGCCAAAGTCAATCTATCAAAAAAGTCATGTTCTTGCAAGAAATATGACTTGATAAAATTTCCATGCGCTCATGCAATGGCAACCGTACGATTAAAGCATGGGAACATTACGGTAATAACATGTACACTACTCTTCACCCATATATTTGAAATAATCATACCTTCTTATATTCTTGGAATATATTGGTATAGTACCTCCAGAGTCAAAATAGAGCATTGCACGAGAGTATTTAGCAACGCAGTTCTTCCACTTAATTTCAATCCCAAACTAGATAGGAAGAGGGTGATATATGTTAAGGGTGTAATGGAGTATTTCATTCCAAGAGAAGGAATAAGTGCTCCATGTATAAAATATCGGGTCATAAGTGAACAACATGTAGACTTAATGTAGGAAGATAAGATTTGTATTGTATCTTCCTTTTGTTTTGTCAAAGGCACTGGACAAGTTGTAATGCCACTGTTACTTTTCTGTTTTGAAATGTTATGAACTGCAGTTAAAATTGACTTTGCTTGTTTTATATTATCGACCATAATTTGGTTTTTATATTATTTAGGTAATCGATTATACACTATAGTCATCGATCAACCATTAAATATATAATAAATCTATGTGTAGTCTACATAGTAAATACTAAATACATAATAGATAAAAAAATATTTCTAAGTAATCTATTAACAAAATCCTATTTTTCCTATATTGAATAATTTAATATAGCAATGAAGCTTGGGAAAAGGTGACGAATTGAAAATATTCAATTGTTGAGACTTCCACAACTTTTCTTTTCCCTTTCTCACATGCCCCTTCATCTACCCATGACACATGTATAGAAATAATTGGTCCATCTATTTCTCCTCTGTTCTATTTAAAGAAGCTACTAGTCTATTGTAAACCCATTTTATCTTACTCGGTAAGCAGAAAAATACAATAATGGACAGAAGAATGTATAATCTCTAAACCCTTTGAAGAGTGAAAACCATTAAAAACCAAGATTTGCTCTGATTGAGGAGTGATCTGGACTTCCTATTCCAAGGCCTTGCCACTGATCAGTGACATCTTGAAATGGAGCTCCGCAGAATGGCCCACTTCCTTCGGGCCATAGCGGAGAGGATCCATCTCATCCCTAACAACCTCTTCACTCCCTAAATTCCCTTATTATAGTGTAGTTTAGTGTTTTTTGGTTAAAGTTCAATGCGGAAGCTTTCATGGTGTCTTGATTTTGTAAATGAAAGCTTTCCTTTTTGCCTTTTATTAAGTTTTTGTCCCAATATTAATGCATGTAATTGTAATGAACTTTTTTAATGTAAAATCTTTCATTTCTCTGCAACATTGTGTTAAATTTATCTTCAATATTGGGTTAAAATTTGAATTTTTGGTCCCTTTATTTATGTAATGACAATGTAATTGCAATTTCTGATTTTTGTCCCTATATTCCGGTAATAGCAATTTTTGATAATGTAATAGTAATTACTGATAATGTAATAGCAATTTCTAATATATGCAATAGCAATGTAATTTGGTTCTAAATAATATTTATGTCTTCTATAATCGATCAGTTAAACATTGCTCTAAATAATATTTATGTCTTCTATAATCGATCAGTTACATTTACTATAGACCATAGCTTTGCATGGCCTAAAATGCCTATAATTTAAAAGAAAGCCTAAAGAATGCTTATGTAATTTTAAGTAAGAAAAGATTGAAGAAATACTAAACTATGCAAATATTTTATTATATACTGATGTCGTTGTTGATTTCTAGATGTGTGTAATAAATTATTGATTTATAGACTAGTTGATTACTGACCAACACAAAGGTCTGTAATAGGCCGACCAAATATATTGACAAGCTAAAATAATGACAAAAAAATTAAATAAAATAAAATTAAAGTAGGCCAATTAACACCATTCAAACATTGTAAAGCAATTTAGTTACATTAATTGTGATGCAAAATTAAATTTGAACATGATCAAGTGATATCTAATGCATGTTGTAGTTGTAAATTACTAAGATGAGACTAAAAAGAGGAGAAATATAATAGAATAAAAATAAATAAATAAGCATCATCCAAGTAATACAAAACAACTAGATATCATCACATGAGATTAAAGTGATCTAATGAGTAAAAGGAAGAGTAATGGCTGGGACTTGTGGGTGTTCATAGGACAAGTAATGTTTGAGAACAACAAGTTCTTCTCAATACAGACGTTTGTTCTGACTAATTGATTTTTACGACCATAGTTCTTCCATATTCTCATTTGATCGAGTGTCCAATTATTTTTTAATCTCCTATGATAATATTTTATTATTTGAATGATTTTTATTTATTTTATTTATTTTATTTTATTTCTCTTCTTTTTAGTCCCATCTTTCTTGTCAATAAAATTAGATAATTGGTGTTAGACCTATGGAGATATCATGCATAGATTACATCCAGGGTTTGAAATAAATGCAATGGTTTATTTTATACCTACAATTATAGATAAATGTATGCATCTATTCCAGACTAAATAAATAGTCATGTATCGACCAATTGAGTCTACTGGTAAGTAAGATGGAACTAAAAATGGGAGAAATAAAATAAATAAAATAAATAAATATCATTCAAATAATGAAAATGACTAAATATCATCATAAGAGAGTACAAAATAATTGTACACTTAATCAAATGAGTATAAGGAAGAGCAAAGGTAGTAACAACCAATTATTTAGAACAAATGTCTGCATTGAGAAGGACTAGTTGTTCTCAAACATTACCTATCCTATGAACACCCACAAGTCACAATCAGCACTCTTCCTTATTCTCGTTAAATCGCATGTAATCTGTTCTGATGATATCTAGTTATTTTCCATTGCTTAGATGATGCTTGTTTATTTTATTTTATTTCTCTTATTTTTAATCTCATCTCAGTGATTTATGACTATAGCATGCCTTAAATATCACTTGATCATGTTCAAAAGTGATTTGGTGTCACAATTAATATATCTAAATTGATTTACAATGTTTTAATTATGTTAATTGGCCTACTTTAATTTTATTTCTCTTTTTTGTCACTATTTTAACTTTTTCATACATTCAGGGAGTCTATTACAACCCTTTGCATGGTCAGTAATCAACTAGTAAATAAATCGATAATTTATTATACATGTTTCGAAATCAACAACGTCATCATTATATAATTAAAGATTTTCATAGTTTAGTATTTCTTCAATCTTTTCTGACTTCATCAATTTTTAGAAGTTCCAACTGCACCTTGTTTAAAATTACAACCTTTTTAGATCATACAATCATAGTGTCTATAGTAACCTTACTAATTGATTATAGAAGAAAAACATTCTTTAGACCCCCTTTGAAGTAAATGATAAATCATTTGTATAGTGTATGATCGTTCTCTAATGGTCTGATCATTTTTCAACAATAACAAGGTATAATTCTTCAACAGTCACATTTTTGGTAGCCCTAGTATATAAATGAAAGGGAACTCAATGAACTCCTCCATGTTCATTTATTCATCCCTTTCTAATTTTTTTCAAAAAAAAAATAATGTCTCAATCATCTCAAATGTCCAAAAGTACTTATATTTATCATTGCGGTAATTTTGCTATTTTGAAGACATCACTAACCGACAAGAATCTAGATAAAAAAATTATATAACTGTGCAGTTGGAAAGGTTAGTTTTTTAAAATAAAAAATATTTATGCGAATTACATAATAAAATTTTCTAATTTATCATTATTATTTTAGGATAATGGTGAATGTTCTTATTTCAAGTGGATTCCTTTAGATTTCAAAGAATCAAAATTTCAAGGCATTGCAAAGTTTGAAATGTTGGAAAGCCTTAGAGAATTTGAAGAAAATAAGGATGTTCTTATGATATTATATAGTGAATCGAAACACAAGATTGATTACTTCAAAACTAGGATGGATCAACGTAAGCGCAGGTTGATTGTGGTAGAAGAAAAAGAAAAGGGCCTAAAAATTATGGTGTATGGTTTTATATTAGTTTTGTCTTTTTGGAAAGGTGTAATGGGGGTGTAGTGGAATTGAATGTATTATGTGTGCCTTTTATTAATCAACTACTTTAGACTTATATTATATATGTTTTACCTTTTTCATTCATCGACTACTTAACATTCATCGACTCATTCAACCTAACCAAACTAAGATCCATATCCTGCTTTTCTTTCACTTAGGCAACCAAAGAAGATTCTGAACTATTTTGCACCTACACACTACCCTCAGCTGAATCAATCAAACGGACACCTAGTCTGGCAAGCTGATGAACTTCCTGAACTAGCTTCTTCTTATCTCCCTCAACATGAGCAACACTACCTATGGATAATCTACTCAGGGCATATTCCACTACATTGGCCTTGCCCGAATGATACAGAACACTCATATCATAGTCTTTTAACAACTTTAGCCACCTTCTCTGACGGAGATTCAAATGTTTCTATGAAAATAGATACTGCAAGCTCTTGTGATCAGTAAACACATCAACATTCACTCTATACAAATAATACCTCCAAATTTTCAAGGAAAATACCACAACTGCTAACTCAAGATCATGGGCAGGGTATGTCGTATATCTACAATAGTCTGGAACTGTAGTACTGAATTTGAATAATTGATTAACTGTAACTGAAAGCTATGGTCGAGCAAAAGAGATGAACTGAGTTCTGAATAAATTACTGAAACTAAAACTGTGGGAGTTTTCATCTAACCGACATGCCCCTATGTAGACTGATTAGGATCCAATCTATAACCCCAGTTAGAAGGGTATTAGCACCATGCCACGGGTTACTAACAATGTTTGGGTCAACCCTAATATGGCAGAAAGTCTCATGGGATGTAAATACGTATGTAAACCATAGACTTTAGGAAGATATATTAACCTACGATGGCTATGTAGTTTTATAGCTCAGGGATTGCTACTAGGGGTCAAACCCTAATATTCCAGGAAAGTCCCCATCCCTAAGTTTTCTTGGTGCTGAATCCTACTCCTAATTAAACCGATACTTATCACTAGACTGTACAAAGCTTGACTGGACTCGCGCTAATTCTGTTAACTGACCGAAGGCTACTATTTGGGATACTACTAAGATCACCTTATTGCGGTAGAAACTAAGTACACGGCTAATTTCGGGTATTCAATACCCCCAGGACTCGATAATAGAGACAATGGGACCATAGCACAACTTTAAAAGCATAACAAATAGATCACCATGCACATTTCGTTCACATTGACATTTTCTCAAACACTTGGGGAGCACAATTCTTATACATGAGAATAAACTACACATGAATATCATTACTACCATATTCTACTTACAATTCAAGGATTTGACTTGAGAAGTTACATCAATCCACATATATACTAGTTTATTTACATGGAACATTATATATTTCTTAGTTTAAACCTAACAACAACACATACATGAACACAATTTCAATTCATAACATATGGAATATAAATTAAGTTTCTAAAAGGATTCTTGAACTCCAAGGGTGGAAAGAACCTAAGGATGAACATCTATCATACCTTGGTTGTTGAATTTGTGAGAGTAGTGGGCGATTTCATAAAACTTAGACTTGAATTTGATGAACCTAGGGTTTTGTTCTTGAGGGTATTTGTGAAAAAGATGAGCAATTGTGTTATTTGGGGCTTTAATCCCGTGTTATGGACTATTGGGTGAAAGGAAAATGGCCCATTTGCCCTTAAAAATGTGAAACAAAACTACAGAAATTACACGGACTGGACTGGCCAGGGCACCGCGGACTCTGGATCGCCGCTCTGGGTAAGGCTCCGCGGGCTCCATCGTAGTCTTCCCTCCAGCACCAGACTGGGCAGGGGGCCGCAGGCCAATCGCCCAGAGCTACTATTTTGGAGTTTCAAACACGCCCTTACGCTTGTCTAAAAATTTTAAACCTCACCTGAGCTGTACTATTGACTTCCCTGATCATGAATCAACCTAAAAACTAACTTTCAGATGTCGGGAAGATCAAAAAAGAATTCATCAAAGTTCGAGGGCTTTAGAAATGATTAAGTCCTAACACTTAGTAATATTCTAAGTCTAGGACCCATTTCTACATGTAAGAATGAGCTTAAATGAACCTAGGATGTTACGGAGTCTTACAATCACCCAAGTCCATAATAATCCAACAAAGCCTTCTAACAAAAGAACCAAAAACCAACCTTGGTCGGGACATGTCCCTAACTCTGACATATGACTATGGGAATGATAATGATAACGTAAACTCTTGATTCTAATCTATGTAAGGAACTCATTAAATGACTAAGTCTTCTGAGAATGAAAGCTCACCACTTCACCACACTGAATTGATGAGCCAAGCCAATCAACCTAACTCTGCGTAGGAAAAGTAAAGGTATCTCTGGTACCTGCATCGTGTGGGGATACAATGCCCGGAGACGATTAGCAATTGAAGCTCTAGAATGTAACTCAGGGATAAGAGAAAAAATAATGTCTTGATTAACAATTCAAAACCAGTTAAAAATTCAATACACATAATCATATGCAGTTACACACATACACATATACAAATATATATCACGTGCCGATGTAAGGAACAAGGATTAGCATGAATCTTTACAACTTTATCTTGGATTGTGTATCTCAACCATCATAACATAAAAAGGAACCCATGGTCTATATAGGCTCAGCTCTACCCCATCTTCCAAGGCCCAGTGCATATGGCCACACAAACTAGAGGGTATACTTATGCACTATGGGGGACTCGAACCTCCCGACATATCAAGGTGACTTAATCATCTAATCATGTTATATGACGTGGGGACTCAAACCTCCTATTCATATGATAATAATAAAGGGACTCAAACTGCCCGATTATTTAGACCCCTACATTGGAAACTATGATTTCCAGTAGAGATCCCTGGGGACCTCTACTTTCACAACTCAGCTACACAACCCTCATTAAAACCTAATTAAAATAATTATCATACATTCACATTCATTGAACCACGATACATATTCAGACATACATTGTTGGTATCATTATACCAATTACACTTGCAAGGTAACATAAACATACCAAAATAATTTCATTGTTGGGGAACATTCATAGTCACCTTGGTTCAATTATAAATTAGCTTGGGAATCACACAACCTCACAAGGTTCAATTTCAAAACCATTATGCTTCATTGGCTTTTCACTTTATGCAATAATTCAAGAGTAGTTCAGTACGCATACTTTTCATATTCAAAATCAATTTCACAATATGGGTTGAGGTCATAACCACTTTAAAAGTCATAAGTTTGGAGAAATTACAATCCCTTAGTTAATTCACCATAACCATACGTCAAATTGATTTTAAAACCACCATTTGAACATAGCCCATGTAGGGACAAAACATGAAACATCACATAAACAATAGTATTCAAAACTCTCAACCCATGTTTCAAAATCAACATCAATACCATACAAACAGTACTTTAAAACATATGTTTTCAATAAATTAGCAATTAGTGAAAAGTAAGATGCCTGAAATACCCAAGATTATGTTGAGAATTAAACCCTTGAAGTTTTCCTTGGGCCACTTCTTGGAAACCCTAAGTATGGATACTTGAGAGACTTGAGAGAGAAGAAAGAATGTTTGGAGTGTGTTATAGATGAAAATAGGGGCCCAAGTATGTTTATAGATCATGGGTTATTATTGGGATAAGAGGTAAATATCTAAAATACCCCTATTTAAATATTACAAAATAACTGTCACTCATTACGGGTCTCAAGACGACTCATCATGACATATTACGACTCGTATCAATAAGTCGTTGACAAAAAAGTGTCACCTGGAACACATACTGTTGACCTTATGACTCATATTCCATGACCTGTAGTGAGACCTTACGACTCATATGGTCCCTCAACACAGAACCCGTTTGGGGTAATCACTAGACATCCTACTATTAGCACCCAATAACTCATAATAAGTCCATACGACTCTTAGTTATCCACTCATAATTAGAGTAGAACATAGTCACACACTTACTAGTTAGGTTACAATTTAAGTACAACAACTCATCAAGAGTCCCTATGACTCATAGGGTAACTTGTAGTGAAGGCAGTGAGGATAAAATTTCTGAAATCTTCAAGGACAAAAAACCCTGGGTGCTACATACTCTCCTCTTAGGATCATTATTCCTCAAATTATAAGAGAAGGTACTTATTAGCATGATTTGACTCCAAACATAACCACACATACCTTTAACGAAGAAAGAAAACAAAGATGCCAAGGAAATTATAATTTTCTTTTAAAAAGTTAGAAAACAAAATGTTAAGAAATACACATACCTCAAGCACGATTATGCGGCACGGACAACAAGAACGGATACTTGGACTTTATTTTGTTCTCAAATTCCGAAGTAGCTTACTCAAACTTTTGGTTCCTCCAAAGAACCTTTACCAAATCGACATCCTTAGTCCACAACCGACGGACTTGTCAATCCAAAATCTCAATCGAGACTTTCTCATAGAACAAAGAATCCAAAATGCCCACCTTTTCCAAGGAAACCACCATCAAAGGATTACCCACACACTTTCTAAATATCAAAACATGAAACACAGGATGAATGGAGCTCAAACTAGAAGGCAACTTTAATTCATATGCAATATTACCAACTATCTTCAAAACTAAGTATGGACCAATATAACAGGGACTGAGTTTCCACTTCTTACCAAACCACATCAATTCCTTCATGGGGATACCTTCAATATCACCCAATCACCAACACTGAACTCTAACTATCTTTGCCTCATATGCACATAGGACTTTTGGTGACTTTGTACGGCCTTAAGTCTATCCTGAATCACCTTCAACTTTTCCATGGCTTGGTGAACCAAATTTGGTCCAAAAACCTATTTTCACCAATGTTAAACTATCCAAATAGGATACCTCCACCTCCTACCATGTAAGGCATCAAATGGGGCTAATCAATGCTAGAGTGATAGCTGTTGTTGTAGGCAAGTTCAATGAAAGACAAGTGATCAACCCAAATTTTACCAAAAACAAATAAATAAGCCCAAATCATATCTTCCAAGGCTTAAATTATCTTTTCTACTTGCCCATCTGTTTGTGGGTGAAAAGCGGTACTAAGGGTTGTCTTAGTCCCCAAACCTCTCTGAAACAACCTCTAAACGTGAGTTGAGAATTGGGTACCTTAATTAGATATGATGCAAACTAGAGCACCATGCAACTTCACGATCTTGTCAGTGAACAACTTTGCATAATCCTCAGAAGAGAAATTAGTCCTCACTTGGAAAAAGTGAGCAGACTTAGTCATCCTATCCACAGTGACCCAAATCAAATCAAATTATTAGTGAGACCTCAGAAGACTAATAACAAAATCCATATTAATTATTTCCCATTTCTATTCCGGAATCTCAATCTCTAGAGTGAACCCATTGGGTCTCAAGTGATTCACCTTAACTTGCTGAAACATCATGCACTTAGCCACAAAATTGGCCATATCCCACTTCATATTATTACACAAATAAATCTTCTTGAGGTCATGATACATTTTTTTCAAACTAGGATGAACTGTATGATACGAATCATGAGCTTTGGCCAAAATTCTTTCCTGTAGCCCATCAATATTAGGAACACATATTCTTTCTTGGTATCTAAGGATACCATCACTACAAATCTCAAAAACCATCATCTTCTGTCTGCCCATATTATTCTTGATTTGCTTCAAGGTAGGGTCCAACACTTGCTTCTCCTTTACCTCTGCTCCAAGAGATGACTTTGCTACCTCTTGAACAATCATACCACCATCCCCAGAATCCAAGAGACGAACTCCAAGATTAGCTAAATGATGAATATCCTTCACTAAATCCCGCTTCTCCTTATCCACATGAGATAAGTTTTCCGTGGACAACCTGCTAAAAGCATCAGTAACCAGATTAGCTTTACCTGGATGATAGTGAAGACTCATGTCATAGTCCTTGAGCAACTTAAGCCATCGCTTTTGCCTAAGATTTAGCTCCTTCTAAGAGAACACGTATTGTAGGATCTTATGATCATAATAAATATCAAAATGGACCCCATACAAATAATGTCCCCACATCATCAATGAAAACACCATTGCTAACAGTTACAAATCATGAGTCAGATAATTTTTGTCATAAAGTTTCAACTGTCTAGAAGCATAAGAAATGACCTTGCCATGCTGTATCAACACACAACCCAATCCCACCCGGGACGCATCACAATAGACAAGAAAACCATTAGCCCTCAGGCAGAGTCAAGAATAACGCCAAAATTAAATTATTCTTCAACTTCTCAAAACTACCCTCATAAGCAATAGACCACAAAAGCTTCATCTTTTTCTGAGTCAACTTAGTCAATGGGGAAGTAATAGCAGAAAAACTTTCCACAAACATTTTATAATAACCCACTAAACCCAAAAAGCTCTGAATGTTGGTTGGAGTCGTGGGTCAAGGATACTTCTTAACCACTGCAAGTTTCTGGTGATCCACCATAATTCCTTCAGTATATGCAACATGACTAAGAGAAGTTACAACATTCGATCAAAACTCACACTTATAGAATTTAGCATACAACTGCTACTCCTTAAGGGTTTGCAACACTAAAGGAAGGTGATCAACATGATCTGCCTTGCTCGTAGATTATCCCAAAATATCACCAATAAACACGATCATAAACAAATCTAAGAACTGGTAGAAAACCTAATTAATAAGATCTATAAATGTTGTTGGGGCATTAGTCAAGCCAAAGAACATCACTAAAAACTCAAAATGACCATACCATGTTCAAAAAGCAATCGTATGAATATCCATCTCCCTAATCTTCAACTGATGATAACCTGACTGAAGGTCAGTCTTAGAAAAGAACTTAGTACTCGGAAGCTTATCGAATAGATCACCAATTCTCGAAAGGGGATACTTATCCTTCATAGTCACCTTATGCAATTAGTTATAATTAATGCATATCTGAAGTGACCCATCCTTCTTACGCCTAAAAAGAACAAAAGTTCCCCATGGAGACACACTAGGGCATATAAAATCCTTATCCAAAAGATATTTCAAATGCTCCTTGAGTTCTTTAAAATCAGCAAGAGCTATTCTATAAGGAAGGATACAAATAGGACCAGTTTTTGGAAGAAGATAGATCCCAAAATCAATTTTCTATCGAGAGGAGCACTAGAAAGATCATCAAGGAACATCTTGGGAAATTTGAAGACCACAGGAATAGTTTGCAAAGAAGGACCTTTGAATCTAGAATCCTTAACATGCACTAAGTGATAAAGAAACCCTTTAGAAACTAATTTCTGAGATCTAAGATATGAAATAAACCTTTCCTTTGGTTCTAGGGAGCTACATTCCCACTCAATAATCAGCTTATTAAGTAAATGAAAATGGTTCCTTTGGGTCTGACAATCAAGAGACACATATCACGAATGCAACCAATCCATCCCTAAAATGACATCAAAGTCTAACATGTCTAAGTCTATCAGATCCACAAAGGTCTCCCTGCCATAGACTGACATCACACAACCCTTGTAGACTCTTTTAGCCATAATAGAACTACCCATTGAGGTGGACACAGAGAAGTAATTTGAAATACACTCAGGGTCAAAATCAAAACAAATAGCCACATAAGGGGTCACATAAGAGAGGGTAGACCCAGGATTAAGAAGGCAATATACATCATGAGAGAAATATTTGAGTGTATAAATAATAACATTGGGGCACAATTCATAGTCCTAGTGGGTTGAAAAAGTATACAAACAGTTTCGACTAGTGCAGAGACGGAAGCAGAAGTAATACCTTTTGGTGCAGCAGCTGATGAAGTAGAAATAGGAATATTATTTTCCTAGAAGCAACCTTCAAAGCACAATCCCTCTACATATGACCAACCTATCCATATTTAAAATATTTGTTCTTCTCTTCTTCACAAACACCACGACGAACCTGACCACAAAATCTAAAAAAGGCATATGATGAAGCTGACTGAGCCCCACTAACCTAAAGCTAGGCTCCTGGTGATCTAAACCTACTATCATACAGAGAAAGATGATTACCCGATGGCTTTAAATAAGGAGCACTAGCCATAGTGTAGGAACTAAAGTTGCCTCATATTTTCTTAGACCATTTTCCACTATCTCTACCACTTTGTTGCTGACCTCCACTCTAACCTGAATATTGAAACCTCTTTCTCTGCCTTTCACTCATCTCTACTTGATTATTGTTTTTCTCTTCCAATTGTTATATTTGTACCACAAGTCTAGAGATGTCTATATCCTTGTTCAACAAGGTAGCCTTGCTCTCCGAGATCAACCCATGGGATAACTCAGCAGTAAACTTCCTTATTCTAGCCCTTATGCTAGACACTAATTTTGGAGTATAACATGGCAACTGGTGAAACTTTAAGGCATGCTCATTTACTGTTATCCTGTCTTGATTCAAATTCATGAATTCCTCAGCTTCGCCTTTCTCAGGTCCTGAGGAAAGAAGTAATTAAGTAAACCACTAGAGAAGTCATCCCACAAAGCAAACTTAACATCATCTCCCCTAAGCTGCTCTACTCTTCATACCATTGGTATGCTACACCCTTTAACTGATAGGTTACGAACTATCCGCATTAGTAGCAAGAATAAAACGAAAGATTTTTCCTATCTCATTAATGAAATTTTAAGTATCTTTCTCAAATTTAGAACCAGTGAAAATAGGAGAACACTAGTGTCCTTGGAGGATGGAGCAATAGAAGCAACCCACTTAGTTTGGGAGGCCACCAACTTAGGAAGCAGATAAATTGACTGATGAAACTCAATATTAGTCACGCCAGCTTGAGGAGCCCAAGGAGGGATAGAAGGATCCAATAGAGATCCATCAGGGAAATTAGAAGTAGCGACCCTAGACCAGGTCTGAACTCTTGGAGTAGGACAAGCTCCATCCACATTGTCCTCAGATATGTCAGAAAAATTTTCACGAGCATTAGATCTTTTGGGAGGCGTGAACTTAAAAGCAAACATATGGGGATTAGAGAAGATTCAAGACCTTAGATCTATAGCCTGAAATAAAATAACAAGAAAGGATAATTTCATAAATGCCTCGATCCTCTCCCTTATAAGTGTGGATGCTACACACCCATGAAAGAGACTCTACTTGACACGACTTTGTTGGACACCCAATGACATCAAACCTAGGAACTGATACTATCTTTGTCCTACCCAAACCAGGGTCTGGCCGTGATGGGTATCTTAAGTTCCACATAGACCAGAGACCACCCCATACACCTAATCGTATGAATATAATATCCCCAATGTCTGATGAATTTCAAACGTATAACAAGATAGCACCAAGTAATATTAAAGAATAAGAGATAAATCTATAATTAACAAATAGTTACAAGACAAAACAACCAACTAATATCACCCAAGTCCGTAATAATTGATCAAAGCCTTCTAATAAAAGAACCAAAAACCAATTTTTGTAGGAATATATCCCCGACTCTGACATATAACAATGACAATAATAAACTTAATGATAATGTAAACTCTTGAATTAAATCTATGAAAGGAACTGATGAAATGTCTAAGTCTTTCAAAGAATAAAAGTTCACCACTTCACCACAACGAGCCAAGCCAAACCACTTAACTCTGCATAGGAAAAGTAGAGGAATCTCCGGTACCTTCATCGCATAGGTATACAATGTTTAGAGATGGTTATCAGTTGGAGCATTAGCGTGTAACTCAAGGATAGGGGATAAAATAATGTCATGAATAATAATTCAAAACCAGTCCAAAATTCAAAATGCATAATCATATGCAGCTATATATATTTATATATATATATATATATCACATATTTGGGTAGGGAACAAGGGTTAGTTATGAATCTTTACAACTTTAGCCTGGATTGTGCAGCTCAACCGTCATAACATAAGAAGGCACACATGGGCTATGTGGGTCAACTCTCCCCCAGCTGGTAGGGCCACCATGCATGTGGTCGCATGAACTAGAGGGTATAGATATGCACTAGGGGGACTCGAACCTTACGGCATATCAAGGTGAATTAAGCACCCAATCATGTAATATAATAGGGAGGACTCGAAACTCTTATTCATATGATAATAATAAGGCGGACTCAAACTACCCGACCATTTAGACACTGCATCGGCAACTGTGATTTCTCGTAGAGATCTCTCGGGACCTTTACATTCACAACTCAACTACATAAACTTTACTAAATCCCAAATAAAACAATTACCATACATTTCCATTTATTGAACTAGGATACACATTCAGACATACATTCTTGGTATCCTTATACTAACTACACTTGCAAGGTAAGATTAACATGCCACAATTATGTCCTTATTGGGGAACATTCATAGTCCCCTTGGTTAAATTATACATTAGCCCTGGAGAATTACACAACCCCATAAGGTTCAATTTCAAAACTATTATGCTTCATTGACTTTTCACTTTATGCAATAGTTTAAGAGGAGTTCAATGTGCATACTTTTCATATTCAAAATCAATTTCACAATTTAGGGTTAAGGTCATAACCACTACAAAAGCCACAAGTTTGGGGAAGTCACAATCTCTTTGTTTATTCACCTTAACCATGTATCAAAATAATTTAAAAATCACCATTTAAACATAACCTATGCAGGGACAAATATGAAACATTATTTAACAAACTATTATTCAAAACCTCAACCCATGTTTCAAAACCAACATCAATACCATACGAATAATACTTTTAAACATATGTTTTCAACAAATTAGAAATTGGGAAAGAGTAACATGTTTGAAATACCCAAGATTATGGAGAGAATCCATCCCTTGAAGCTTTCCTTAACCCACTTCATGGAAACCCTAAGTATGGATGATTAAGAGACTTGACTGAAAAGAAAATATGTTTGGAGTATGTTATCAATGAAAATAGGGCCCTAAGTATGTTTATAGGTCGTGGGTTATTAGTGGAATAAGAGAAAAATATCTGAAATACCCCCATTTAAAAGCTAGAAAATAACCGTTATTCATTATGGATCTCATGATGACGCGTCACAACTCATTACGACTCATTTCCATGAGTCATTACCAAGATAGTGTCATCTGGAACACACATTGTTGACCTTACGACTCGTATACCATGACCCATAGTGAGACCCTACGGCTCATAGGATCCAATCATACTCAACAAAGAACCCATTTGTGATAAACACTAGACATCCTACAATTTGCACCTAATGACTCGTAACTAGTCCTCACGACTTTTAGTGAGCCACTCACATTCAGAGCAGAACTTAGTCACACACTTACTATTTAGGTTAAGATTTGAGTCTAACAAATAATCAAAACTCCCTACGACTCATAGGGTAAGTCATCGTCAAGGCAGTGAGGATAAAATTTTAGTAATCTTCAAGGACCAAAAACCTAGGGTGTTACAAGTAGCCATCAATTGTGTCATTTTGACACATTTTCCTGATTTGGAATATTGTATATCTTGAACACACTTTGAGCACATGGAAAACTTGGATTTTATTAAGTTTTATTTACTTATTTTTTTTCTTCGTCTTTTTCCTTCTCCTCTAGCACTTTCTCAATCTTTCTCTATCAACCACTCAAGCAGTCATGACTTCATCCTTAAGATAGTGAGAAATGATGGAGAATTAATATACCATCACCTTCTTTCAATTTATGTAAATCCATCATATTCAATCACTCGTTCTAGCTCAAATTCCGCCTCTATTTTACTCAATTTTGAGCTCCTTTAATAGTGAAAAGTTTTGAGATAGATTTTAGAGTTAATATGAAAGAATGAACAATATCAAATGCAATTCAATTATGAAAATTTTCTCTAATTGTGAAATCTCAATAGATTTTTAACAGATTTTATTTGGGATAAATTCTTAATAGGTTTTTTCCTTTTTTGAAAAAGATGATTGTGTGTGTGCAGGTAATTGAAGAGAATATGTTGATTTGGGTGAAGAGAGGTGACATGGTGGTGGGTGTTGGAGAAGATGATTGAGGGGTGGGGTGGGAGAGCGGGCAGGTGGGCGATTTAGGGAAGATAGATTGGAATTAGTGGAGTGGGGTGGGGTAAATTTTTGTAACTATTAGCACTTATAATTCTTTTTTTATAATTTTTTGGATCAAAAATACGAAGTGTCATTGGCAATTTTTGATTTTATTTAAAATTGGTTGTTTAAAAATTTGTTTGGAGAGAAATTATAAATGTTCTCATTTTATTCATCACTTTACACGCCATTAGCATGTGTAACAACACACATAATATTTTCTTGATGACTATACAAAAAGTACTAAAATGACATAGTTGGAGACTGATTTAGGTGCTTAAAATGAACAACATTTACTTTAGGTGTCAAAGTAAAAATTTATACCAAGTTGAGGAGTTTGACGATATGTTTGGCCTAAGAGAGTCATTGTAATTCTATTTGAAATCGTATGATATGTCCTTGAAATGATAGTGTACTTTTGGTAAAATGAAATAAAAAATTGGATGTTCCTGAAGGGACCTCGACACTATAGAGTACAATCTAATTAAATAGTAACTTTCATAGATAGTATATTTATATCAAATCTACTATTATGTAATCGTAATTAATTAAGGTAAATTTTAACTTTATTAAATTATGTAATCACATTGATAGTAGAGCAATGATTACAACATAGATATATTATGTGTGGCAGGCTAGGACTGATATGTTGTATAACGATATTCTAGAAAAGGAAGCTAGTGCAGCAACTCAAAGATGATAACAAACACAAGATATTTACAATAATTACAATGAAGAAGGTGAGCAAGGATAAGGATTTGGTGGAAAAGCTGCATATGACGGATCATTTGTAAAATAGAATACTTGAAATATTGATAGGCAAGGATAGGTGGTCGGTTTTTGTTTTGCTTTGCTAGGGTAATGTGAATTTACATTGTACTGATTTGAGGATTTGAAAGTAATCAATAAAATATGTTAGTTCAACCAAAAAAGAAACTGATTTGACCCACTGTATGTTGGGTTTAGAAATTACATTTTTTTTAATTTTATACATTACAGAATATAAAATCAAAGCATTGTTCCTCTCGGTAGAAAAACATTAAAATATACTTAATTTAAAGGTAGAACCTCTAAAATGTTGTCATTTGAATAAATGATATGAAATTAATAAAATAATTACTTAAATCATACAAGAAGTGCTCATTCCCTAGAAGAAAATTGTCCATAGACCATGGTTAAACTTAATATAATCATGTTTATGCAACAGGTCTTCCATCATTTAACATAGTTAAATTTCAAAACTCAACATACTAATGCTCTCTTCTCTCTCCTAAATATGACTTAAACCCTAGTTTTCTCAACTTAAAATGATGTAGGCCAAAGGATGGCTAGGTCTCCCCTATAAAATCTACATCACACTTTCCTCTTTTAAACCCATCGAATAACCCCAATATTAACCCCTACAACTTGAGAATCAATCCGAAATCAAAAGGCACCTATGCAACAATCACTATTCCCATTCTAAAACACAACAAAGCACTCAAGCCAAATATTGATGTGGAACCTATTTCAATGAAGAAAATTAATTTTGTTGATGAATTTCTAATGGTGAAGTGGATGAAATTAGAGGTTAACATGATGAAGACAATTGAAAATTTATAATACATTGTGGTTGGCTAATTTTCATATGAATGGATTGAATTGTCTAAATTATGAGAGATGGTTTGAGTATCCAAGCAATGTGGCGTAAAAATGA